>NW_010965216.1:13522-25086 GCF_000463585.1 Tarenaya hassleriana
TAGATATATATATATATATATATATATATATATATATATATATATATGTATTCTTGGCTTTGGGCTTATGTAACTAGCTAGGGTTCGGCATCGGCCAACTTCTTGAAACCTAAAACCGAAGAGAAAAAGCTTCGGATGAGGAAAATCAAGAAGCGATGTACCAATGAACATTACAGTAAACGACTGTCTACTCTATGAAGATAATGGGGTTTGAATCTTTCGAAAGGGATTGTTAATTAATGATTTGAACAGGTCGTAAGAAAATTTGCATGAACAGTGCCACTCTCTTTGCATGGGACATGTTTCCAACATGCTGCAAGATTTGTACCTATCAAAGGCCGAGGTGACTGTTGGGTCAATAGCTAACAGTTTCAATGAAAAACGATTATTGTTGTTATTATTGGGCTAATCGGGCGATCCATATATTTAAATAAAACTCCTACTGACGAGTAAAAACGTCACTTTCCCGACAGTGTTCCTTTCATACCGCCCGAGTTCACGAGAACAGGACAAGAAAACCGACCGACCCACAAAACATCACACGATCTTCTAGTGAGAATTCATCATGCCATTAGCAACCATAGTGTGTACTTTTGGTTCGGTGACTTTTGGAGCGTACCACCGTGTGACCTAATTATTATTGATCATGATAACATAACGCCTCATTTAGATCAATCCACACTGCTTTTATTTTTAGGAAAATTCTATCATCTATATCATTCAAATCAAATGTATACATATTCTAGCCAACAAGGTGGACCACGGTTGTATTATTGCAACTTATTAAAGAATTTTTTTTCCCCAAAGACGACATGGTATAATGAAAAATTAGAAGAGAGGATCTGATTTGGGACCAAAGGAAGATCTTGTATTTGGTAAAAGCTTCTTAGGTTACAAGTCACGAGGACCCATCTTGCCACTTGCTTAGAAGCCAAAGGCATCAACTGTGATTTGATAATACGAATTTCAGATTTTGAGAGGGACAAGACATAACGTATATAATTGCTCCTTTTGCCAAGTTGCAAAAGAAAATGGATTGTTCATCTCTCTATCCCCATGAATTTAACAAATCTACTCTTTGATCCCGAATTCCTTCATGCCGGAAGGAAAACAAAGAATGTAATACTTTTAAGCAAAGAAATCCGATTTGGTGATGCTTTGGAGATCTTACTTGAATTATGCATCTCAGGCACAGAGATGATTGGTGCTATACGTTGAAGCGAAAGAGCATCACATCTCCTTCTTGAACGACATACTCTTTGCCCTCTGACCTGAACTGTACGAGGAAAACGTCAGTCACGATGACATTTGTGAGATATTTTTTTATGGAGAGCAGGAGAAACTCACAAGACCCTTTTCTCTTGCTGCAGCAAATGAGCCGGCAGAGACAAAGTCCTCATATGCAACCTGAAAACACCATCCCGAAAGATGTCCTGGTGTAATTCGTCATACCAGTGGATCGCAATATAATTTTTATGACTCTAAATCCAAATTGCATCATTTGACAGTGAAGCATTTAAGTTATAGTTTTCATGTCCATATGTAGTGGCAAGTTGTCAGAGAAGATTAACAGCGGAAGTATCACAGATTTATGAGGAAGAAAGAGAAGGCTTACAGTCTCAGCTCTAATAAAACCCTTCTCAAAATCCGAGTGAATGACTCCGGCAGCTTGCGGTGCAGTCATGCCTGTGTTGACACAGAATTTCCACCAAAATCACAATTGAATTCTCCAGAATAATGCAAATTCTGCACCCCTTTTATTGAAACTAACCTTCGTGTATGGTCCAAGCTTTTGTTTCCTGGCATTTGAACGAAAATCTTTAGGTGATATATTTCAACAGGAGTATATACTAGTGATCAGAGTGTTGGGATGTGTTCTTACCTTTTCACCAGAAGTGAAATATGTACGCAACCCTAGCAGGCTATATGTTGCCCTGATAAGGTTTCCAAGACCACTTTCACTGACACCAAGGGACTTCAGATATTCTGTCCTTTCTTCAAGTGGAAGCTCTGTTAACTCAGATTCAACCTGGTTTGATGTAATGGAACATTTCCAAGTACACTAAAAGACAGGAATTCTCGAACATTTCACTCAAAGGATGTAATCATATATAATCACCAACCTGTGCTGAAATAATTACGTGTCCTGACTGCAACTCAGATGCAAGACCCTTCACTTCTTTAACGTATGGATTATTCTGAGGCTCAGCTAGATCAGATTCTGCAACATTTGCCACATAGATCATTGGCTTCACTGTAAGCAAGCAGAGATGCTTTATGGCATCCTTCTCAAGATCTGTCAATGCGACTGACCGAGCAGGTTTTCCATCCATAAGAGCCTCCTGGATTCTTTCCAAGGCGGATTTTTCTGCTTCCTCCTGAACCAGAAAATGTCCCATAGTTGTGAACAGCCCATATATTTCAATATGTACATGTTCCTAGTTCACTAAGGCTTGAAAAGTCTAAGGTTCCATGAAAAAGACGAGTTTTACCTTCACTTTGGATTGGGAATCCTTGGCCTTCCCTTTCTTTAGTTTCTCAATTCTTTTACCGATCTGCATTTCTTGTAAATGGTGCAAATCAGTTTATCCGCACAACTTAGACAAAGTGAACTAGAGCTTGACGTATTTGCGACAGATTGGTAACATCGTTATAACCAAGATAAGCTTCATGATCGAATAAACAAACATAAATTAACACTCTATCATGTAAAAGCTTAAGGAAAGTGGGAAAAATGTTCATAGAAGAGGGCAGGGTTTCCAGGTGAATATAACTCAAGATATTGACAAAAAATTTTAGCATGATCCTTGAGTCAGAAACTAAACTCTCCATACAAAAATTTTAATAACCATGAGAGAAGCATGGATTTCAGTGTACCTGATCCAAGTCAGAGAAAATAAGTTCGAGATTGATGACATCAATGTCAGACTTAGGATCCACTCTGCCATTCACATGAATAATATCATTGTCCTCAAAGCATCGCACTACCTGGAACAGAAACAATTTTCTTTTTATGCTTACATAAACCACAAGTAAGAACACAACCAGAATCCAGAAACTAACTGCGGCATAGTTTTGATATTTTAACTCCAGAGAGGGAATGACTCTTAAGATATCAATAAGGAAACCAAAGCAGAAATACGAACAAGAATAGGCAAACACCTGGAGAATTGAATCGACTTCTCGGATGTGAGACAAGAACTTGTTGCCTAAACCCTACAAAATAAGAGGACAAAGTCCGAGCTCAGAATTCAGCAGCTTAACTCAGACCAGAGCACAAAAGAATTTGAGCAAAAGAATGTCACCTCTCCTTGACTGGCTCCCTTCACAAGACCGGCAATGTCCACAAACTCTATGGATGCGGGGACGGATTTCTGAGAGTTACTGAGATCAGAGAGCACTTGTAGACGCTGATCAGGAACGGCCACAATACCGACATTCGGTTCAATCGTGCAAAAGGGGAAGTTAGCAGCTTGAGCCTTTCCGTTCTCAACCTGAATCACGCCATTCACAGCAACAGCTCTTCATTATAGACTAATAAGGAGGTTAAGGGAAAGGTGTTCGACGAAATGTCAAACAGAAACATAACAAAAGGCTCAAAATTTAACAACATAAACACGCAACGAAGCTCGAGCCTTTCCATTATCTACCTGAAAACACGCCATACATAGCAACAGTACTCCATCACAACCGATAAAAAGAGACGATAAGAAGGTTCACGGAAGGTGTTTGACGAAATGCCGAGCAGAAACCCACAAAAAGACACAAAATTTACGGACATCAACCATAGCCGAATTCATAAAACAAAAAAGGAGTGGAAAAAAAGACCCATGAAAGAGGATAAACTTACGACGGCGTTAAAGAGAGTGGACTTGCCAACGTTGGGGAGACCGACGATGCCGGCTCTCAAGCTCATGCTTATTTTGGAGGAAAAACATCGCTTCTCGATGGTCCAAACACCGACAAACTTGGATTTACCGGAGAAGAGAGATGACTTCGCCGGCACGAAGCTTAAAGCGGTGACTACGCTGCTACGAACTGCTCTCGCCGCCATCGCTTTTGCGTGAACGACAGCTCTCTCAAAGACAGTTATTATCCTTGTGAGGTTGCGAGCTTTTTAATCTCCTAGTTCTGGCGTTCCTTTACCTTTCTTATCTTTTGTATTTTATTATGCATATTAGTTAGGAACGAATTCGGAGAATCTCAAAGTATTGGGAACGAAAACTTGAAGTTGAATGTAGCGTAATTCCCAATTACAAAAAAACTAATATAATCCTCGATTTAAATAAACAAAAGTCTGAAAAGGGCAGTTAGGACCAAAACACACGTGGAGTAGAGGATATATATGGCAAAAATTTATATTCAAAATCCATATGTAAAACATACAACAGGGGTCTCAAAAACACTCATCAACTAGGAAATTAGACAGAGAAAGAAACCACAAGGAACATCACGACTAGAGGCGTTCAGGTTCAGCTACTTGGATCTCTGTCTCATCTTTCTGCGCTTCCTCTTCAGCCTCCTCATGCGCTTCTTCTTCCACTGCAAGAATGTTCAAACGCAATCCAAAAGCCTTGCCAGTCAGATGCAGAAACGCTATGAATTGCAAAATATGAGATTATGCGGCGGCATTCATGGTCAAAGACCAGGAAAACTTTCTTCGAAAATTCGACTATAGTGGAATCAAAGGGCTCATCATGCTGTCTCTGATCAAGAGACGAAGTTACATGTGCTATTGTTACAACAAAATCGCCCACTGCGACGAGTCCCCCGCAGAGACCACTATCACAAACGGCAACCGTAACGATCTCAACTCTGCTCCCGGTGAATGCAGGGATTCATAAACTGTCAATCGGAACTGACAAATGGAAAATTGGAGACGTGCCAAACATAAACAAATATCTATTCAGATTTTCCCCGTCAATCATTTATGAGTAACCTCAATCAATGTCCCTGAACCTTTCCTAGCTATTCTCCCAGGAACCAAGCAGAAAAACGGGGAAATTTTCATCGAAAGTAGACTCCATTGCTAAGTCCTCTCTATATCCCAGAGTCCACTCGTGGAAAAGGAACGCTCAAATAGTTGCTCAGAAAAACATCCACAGGGTAGAAAACCGAGAGCCAGATTCAGATACCGAAGAACAAGGACATATCAAAACGCAGAAACCAATTCGGATCCAATGAGGAGAAAGAAACAGGTACCTTGGCTCTCATGGAGGCAAACGCAGCTTCTACCTCTCTACACGCCGATTTCTCTAGAAAGAAAGAGACGCCACAACTCAGACGGCGACTGAAGTTGATGGAGAGGTTCCACTATTTATCGCTAGGGTTTCCGTAGAATTATCACTCCGAGGCCTATAAATTCAAATGGGCCTAGTATTTACTCCGCTGGGTCCAATGTGTTTCTTCTCAGGTCTAAGCCCATGTAAATTTATTAACTAATTAACCGGTAAGATGTGCGAACCGCCAGACTTGCACAAGTTTAAATGTCGCGCGACCATTACGATTCTCAAGGGCATGCACGAACGAGCAGCGCAAAAAGCTTAAACCCGCTATAATGGCGAAATATGAGAGAAGTTCGAAGTTGATCGAAACAAAGGGAAGAGAAAAGTCGAAGAAGATACGGGTTGGACAAAGAGCCTTCGGCAGAGGAGAAGAACAAGTGTTTCCATGGATTTCGCCTGGGTAATTGAGTTTGCTGTGCGTCACTCTCCCTTTAGTTTTTGATTCGCATCCTGGTGTTTATTTGGTTTGACTTAATCAGGAGGAGAAAGCTGAGCCGTCGTATCACGGTCGGAATCTGACAGTGGATAATCGAGTTTTGGAAATGGTAAAGAGGTAATGCTTTCAATTTGACGAGGTTTCGATGACGTTTGTAACCTAAGGCTTCGGCTTTTCAGCCAAAGTGCTCTGTGAAATGATTTTCTGTCCGATTTTTGTAGTTTGCTGAACTGGTTGACTCATCAGAACTTCGAGAAAGTTAAGGATCAGCTAGTCAGCACGATAAGAGGAACCCCGTCTGCCCTAGTTTTGAAGGTTTCGTCGTTGTTGCTTATGGACATAACGTTTATCATATCTCAAAGTTTTCCGAGAACTCCAATGGTTCCTTGTGCATTGCAGTCTCTGGTATCCAGCGTTTTCGATATGGCTGTAGCGGTTGAGGATCCTCGCAATTTGTATGGGCGTTTATGCGTTATGCTTAGCTGCGAGCTCCCTCCAGTTCCATCTGATGAGCGTTTTGGGGAAGAAACCAATTTTAAGAGGCTTCTCTTGGACAAATGCAAAATGGAGTTTCAAATTGCGACTATGGAGGATGACGGTTTTCGGATGGCTCATGGCGAGGATAGACTTCGGGTGAAGCTCGTGAGGATTGTGGGGCTTGTGGCTGAACTTTTCAAGTGTAAGGTGGTAGCTGAAAGAACTTGCCAAAGGATTGTTCAGGTCGGTGATTCACTTTCGCTTGCATTAATTGTTCTTTTTTCCTTTCATCCAGATGTCGTTTTAGAGATTTCTTGGTGTCTCACACAGGTGCTTATGGAACCCACCTGCCCAATTGAGAGGAACATTGAAGCAATATATCGATTTCTGAGCTCTATCGGGAAAGAAGTTGACACTAGCTCTACATTCTGCCGGTTATTTGATGCACACTCCGTAGGGCTAGAGAATCTCATACAGAATCCATCGCTATCTTCTCGTTCAAGGGACATGATTTTTAAGCTCAAGTATCTGCGGTCCAACAACCTGGTATTAATTTCAACATTTTATTTGTTTGCAACTCTTGTTTGGATTCCTCCTCATAGTTCATGTTCTACTACGGTTAGCAGGTAAAAGCAAAAGCATCAGGTGCAAGGATTCCACTAGATGCAGATATGAATTGGGAGCTGTTCCATGGAGAAGCTACAACGTGTATTGATGCCATTTCCAACGCGTACCATGCTGGAGAACTGATGCCCTCGTCGTCAAGAAATTTCCCTGCAACCCAATATGTGGTCAATTACTCTTTTATAAGCGAGATTCTACAGAGTTCATAAGCTTGTAATGTGATGGTGTCTGATAGAAATTATGTAATATCTTCCGCAAAAAGCTTAATATCTTCAAATATCTGACAGAAAAGCATTGGTGATGAGGTCTATGGAAAGCTTGATACGGCCTTGGAGAATCTTAGATTATCAAAACAGGAAACATGTAAAGAACACATGAGGCGAGTTGAAGCTGAAAAGGATGCCATTGCAGCCATTAACAAGGTAGCTTTAGAGCCCTCTCCTTCCTATAAAAATAGTAGGTGAGACTGATTAGAGGGCTAACATACTCCCCTCCCCAAGCAGTGCATGTTTTGGCTCTAAAAAGTGATATTGGTTCAAGGAGGGTCTGTTTTAGTCGTCTCGAGTGTATGTAACGCTGACACATGTCCGTCTTGAGTGTAATGGTTGGACTACACTTTGATACAGGCTGCAGTGTTGGAGGGCAAGTACAGAGACGAGTTGAGGCATAGGAAAGAAACTGAAGATTTGCTTAGGAGAGGAAAGGAGGAGCTGGAAAATACGAAACAACTGCTTCAATCTTCCATAAAAGAACGAAATGACTTGTTACTGCAGGCTCAAGTGCTGGAGAGAAAGTATAGCAACGAGCTAAGGGTTAGGGAAGAAGCTGAAGATGCCCTTGCCAAAGAACGGGAAGAGCTAGAGATGATGAAAGAACTGTTTCAATCGTACAAGAAAGAACGGGATAACATGCAAGTAGAGACAGGATTGTTGGAGGGGAAGTACAACGACGAGCTAAGGCTTAGGAAAGAAACAGAAGATGCACTAGCTGGAGAAAGGGATGAGCTGGATAAGATGAGGCAGCTGCTCGAAACGTGCAAAGAAGAACAACATAACATGAATCTACAGGCGGGAGTGTTGCAGGTCAAGTACAACGACGAGTGTAGGTTAAGGAAACAAATAGAAGTTGCACTTGCTCGAGACAAGGAAGAGGTGGAGAATATGAAACGGATACTCGAAACTAGCAAAGAAGGGCGCGATAAGATGGAGGTAGAGCGAGACAATGCACTGAAGACAGTCGAAGAACTTGAGAAAAAGCTAGCAGAAGGGCAAGAAACTGAAACTCCATCTTCTTTCATCTGCCCTATCACACAGGCAAGTCCATGCACGTGACAAAAAAAAATCTCATATCTTGGCTGTGTGAGGTGCAATTTTTAAATGTGCAATGTTGTGTTGTGTCGTAGGATGTAATGAAAGATCCTCAAGTGGCAGCGGATGGATTTACGTACGAAGCAGAAGCAATCAGGAGATGGTTAGAGGGAGGCCGAGACAGATCTCCAATGACAAACCTGAGTCTTTCTCGTCGAACTCTTGTCCCAAACCTCACCCTCCGCTCGGCCATCCAGGATTGGCTTGAACGCCATCCCCCTCACGGCTGACCATGTTTTAAGTTACACTTTATATTTTATGGTAATGGACTTCCCCATGGTGCAGCATTTCCTTTTTTACTTATTTTGTCTTGTCGGAATTTTTTTTTTTTTTACATACAAAAAGCATGCTTTTTATGTGGACTATGCAATTCATTGTTGTTGCGTCTCCATGCTCATGCAGATCAAGGGTAATAACGACATAATCCACGGTTAATGCTATCTTGATTATTGTTTTCATTTTTATTTAGAAATCGTATGTATACATGAAAAAACTTCAATGATTCAGCAACCAATTTGATCTTGGAGGTTAAGAAACTCGAAGGGCATGCTTTTTATGTGGACTATGCAATTCATTGTTGTTGCGTCTCCATGCTCATGCAGATCAAGGGTAATAACGACATAATCCACGGTTAATGCTATCTTGATTATTGTTTTCATTTTTATTTAGAAATCGTATGTATACATGAAAAAACTTCAATGATTCAGCAACCAATTTGATCTTGGAGGTTAAGAAACTCGAAGGAAAAAGGAGTTGCAGAGAGGCGATTGTGCTGTTTTGCGAAAAGAATCGCTTAGGTCTCTGTTATTCTTTCATGTCTCTTGCACAAGCTATATACAAATAGTATTACAGGATGGGCAATGAAAATGACGTTATGAATTATGGCAGATATATTTATTTAAGTCTAAAAGTAAAAGATGCCTCTTTATGGTCTTTCACTATGCTCATTAGATAAGCATAATATTGAAGATGCTTCTAGTATTCTGACGTTGCTGCTCACGTGTCCAGATGTTGGTCATTTGCTCAAATCAATTCCGGTTATCATATCTCCTATGTCCAATGTTCTCTTCGGTTTCTTATCGATGGTTTGTCCCTCAACATTCCCCCTCAAGATTGGCTGGCGAAAATCGGAAAGGCCAATCTTGGAGAGTATCTTATTAAGGACGAATGAGCTGGTAGCTTTTGTGAGAATGTCCGCCAATTGATCTTGACTTCGGGTGTACAAGGTTGCAACCAAGCCTTGAGTTATCTTCTCCCGAATAAAATGACAGTCAACTTCAATATGTTTTGTTCTTTCGTGAAAGACAGAATTGACTGCAATATGTAGCGCCGCTTGATTGTCACAATGGAGATGAATTGGCTTATTCGTCTCGATTCCGAGGTCTCGGAGAAGTTGCTTCAACCACATGAGTTCGCTTGTTGTATTGGCCATTGCACGATATTCTGCTTCCGCGCTGGATCTAGCCACCACGGTTTGCTTCTTGCTTTTCCATGTGACAAGGTTACCTCCTACAAATGTGCAATAATCGGTGGTAGATTTGCGGTCCATTCGATCTCCTGCCCAGTCTGCATCACAATACGCTATATAATCTCGGTGTGCTTATTTTGTCTCATCCACAACCCTTTGTTTGGTGTCCCCTTTAAATATTTGAGTATACGATCCACCATTTGCCAGTGTTTGGTAGTTGGAGCATGCATCCATTGGCTAACCTGGTGTACAGCAAAGCTCAAGTCAGGACGAGTAATAGTGAGGTATATGAGTTTACCTACAACGTGACGATATTGTTCCGCATCGTCAAGTAATTCCCCCTCGCATTGATCTTTGAAATGTTCGTCAAGCGGGGTCCGAACCGGTTTGGTGCCAAGTTTTCCTGTTTCACTAAGGAGATCAAGAGTATATTTTCGTTGAGAGAGGAATAGATCATTCGAAGACCGTGTAACTTCGATACCAAGAAAGTATTTAAGAAGTCCAAGATCTTTAATATCGAAAACATTGTGCAAGTGAATTTTAGTGTCGACAATACCACCTATATCATTCCCTGTAATAATAATGTCATCGACATATACTAAGAGAACGATGATACCAGAGTCGGTCATATGGGTAAATAAAGAATGGCTTCGAGAAAAACCATTCTCGGTGAGAGCATCATATAATTTGTTGTACCAGGCACGAGGAGATTGCTTGAGTCCATAAATGGCCTTATTAAGCCGACAAACTTGGTTAGTATGAGAAACGTGTGGATAGCCTGGAGGTAGTTTCATAAAAATTTCTTCGTCAAGGTCGCCTTGTAGGAACGCGTTTTTTACGTCCATCTGCCATAAAGACCAGGAATGATTAGCCGCAAGAGAAAGAATAACACGAACGGTGGCCAATTTGGCCACCGGAGCAAAGGTTTCGGTATAATCTTCTCCATATGTTTGGGTGAACCCTTTGGGAACGAGACGAGCTTTATGGCGCTCAATGGTACCATCACTTTGGTACTTGATTTTATAGACCCATTTACATCTGACTGGCTTTTTGTGTGGAGGAAGCTCGGTAATAACCCATGTGTCATTGTGTTCGAGGGCATCAAGTTCATCTTGCATTGCTTGCTGCCACACCGGAATATTTTTGGCTTCTTCGTAGGTGCGAGGTTCAATTCCCTGCACAATAGTACTTAGGAAGCATTTGTCAGCCAAAGAAAAAACATTTAGATCAGAATATGGGTCAATAGGATAAGCAACAACATTGTTGTGTCCTTTTCCCTGCGAGCGTGTCCACTCGCCGAAGGATGAGATCTTGGCCCCATTTCTATTGCGTGATAGAACAATTTTAGTTGCATCAGACGCAACTTGAGGGAATCGAGTTCCCTCCATTGCGTCATTCGCTTGTTCAAGAGTAGTTGAAAGTGCTCCTTCATCTTCCAATGGAGAGCACTGAGGTTCGTCTGCAAGAGTTAGGGAGGACAAAATACAATTGGTTAAAAGTGGGTTTTGAGAAACCTGTGTTGCAGATTGTCGAAGTTTCCAAGTGGGACGACGATTTCTGCTACTTCGACGAAGTTCGATTGTGTTGGTGGTATCTGATCACACGGGTTTTTCACCGGTTTTATAACGTCGTGCATCACAATTCTTCTCACATTCTAGGCATTATAGGACGTTAGATGGCCATGGGTAGGTTGTTTTGCTTGTTTTTCCTTGCAGGAAGACTCCACGATGAATCCTCACGAAGCGGGCACGGAAGAACAAGAATTCGAGAATGCTCGGGAAGCTCAGACAAAATGAGCGACCCGCCCATTTTATGGGCGGTCGCTCATTTTGTGAGCGGTCGCTCATTTTGTGAGCGGTCGCTCATTTTGTGAGCGGTCGCTCATTTTGTGAGCGGTCGCTCATTTT
>NW_010965216.1:28985-29193 GCF_000463585.1 Tarenaya hassleriana
TACACGACGATTGGGACCCCGAACATGCTCCACAAGTGGAACTAAAGCCCTTACCCCAAGAAAAACACCCTCAATGAGTTTCTAAGTGAGCTAGGATCCATATTTCACATGCTTCTGAGCCAGCTAGGGCATGACGCTCAAAACCATGCTATTTAGGTAGACAACACATTGTCAATCACATCCTATGTGATTCCTAGATGAGTATGGG
>NW_010965216.1:29832-30906 GCF_000463585.1 Tarenaya hassleriana
TTGGTCCGGGGCTGACCAGCGAGAACTTTGGTCCTCCTGACCAAACACGCGGTCCGGAATCTGATCTGTCTGCTGGTCCGGCTGACCAACTCTTAGTCCGGCTGACCGCGGACAAATCAGATTCGGAACAGATTTTTCGGACTTCAAAAATTAGGGTTTTGTCCCGGTTTCGACGCACCGTTAACCCGTCCCAGACTCCATTCCATCCATGCATCATTCAACAATCACAAATATCATTAAACATGCATAGATTCAATGATTACATGCAATTTAACGATTAAATCATGCAATCATGCAACAGGCACGGGCTCCGTCAACACTCACGTCCTCAACATGAGAGCTCATGTTGAAGAATTTGAGCGTATGGGAGTGAACCTCGATGGTGACTTGGTTGCGGACTTGATCCTGATGTCATTACCCGAGGACTATAACCAGTTCGTTATGCAGTACCATATGCACGGGATGACAAAGAGCTTAGCCGAACTGCATGGGATGCTGAAATCGGCCGAGCAGGATATTGTGGTGCCCAAGACTGTGCTTGCTGTTGAGAATAACTCCAGCAAGAAGCGGCGGGGTAAAGCCAAAAAAAAGGTGGCGAAAAAGGGAAAAGTTTCCTCTACGCCCAAGCCTAAGCCCGATTAGGGTGACTGTCATTACTGCGGAGTGTCTGGACACTGGCAGCGTAATTGTCACCTTTATTTGGAGGATCTGAAGGATAAGAAGCTTGGTGAAGCTTCTGCCTCAGGTATTCATGTTATAGAAGCTAACATCTGTACTATATCTTCTTGGGTATTGGATACCGGAAGTGCCTCACACATTTGTGGAAATGTGCATGGACTAAGAAGAAGTAGGATGCTGGCTAAGGGAGAAGCGGATCTACGCGTCGGAAATAGAGCAAGAGTTGTTGCATTGTGTGTTGGCGTTTACGATTTGCATCTTCCTTCTGGACTTGTTTTAGAGCTTAGTAATTGTTACTATGTTCCTGCGATTAGCAGAAACATTATTTCTATTTCATGTCTGGATTTGGATGGTTTTCGATTTGTGATTGAGAACTCGAGTTTGATGATTTATCGA
>NW_010965216.1:31102-32182 GCF_000463585.1 Tarenaya hassleriana
AACGGCGTTGATTAGATACGTTCACGAATCATATGGAGATAGTAGACATGCAATATGGGACTTGTCACCTCCTTAACAGGAGAGATATCGCTGGGCCCTCTCGTGGAAGTCGGACTATGAAAACGCGTGGCCACGCTATAGATGAAGTTGCATCTATTTTACTAGTCGATTTGCCAAGACGAGAAAGCAGTTGAACTTGAAGGGTGGCTCAAACCATGCCCTTGTTCAACTTATGATATCGTTGTTAAAGAGGTGACAAGTCCCATATTGCATGTCTACTATCTCCATCTGATTCGTGAACGTATCTGATCAACGCCGTTATAATCATCCGGTTAAAGACGACGTTTGACGCAGTCAAGACACGCCACTCCTCATATCAGATACTCTAGACATCTCAGGTATGAGGATCCATAAACGAACCGCTGTATGAGATTCAAGTCATGACTCTGTCCATGTGACAATCTCATGCGGGTCATCCAGTCACTCGTTCACAACGAGTACCCATGATTGTGATATGCATCCAATGCATCGATCACACCTCATGCTAGTCTTAATTCAACATTGTTCCCACAATGTTGACTGACTAGGGAGTTTAGAATCATTGGCTAATGATTCAAGGATGCCGAAATATAACAAACATGCCAATCATATAACGGGAATGTAATGCATTCATAAATCAATGAATCAATACAAAGTCAAAAGAAATGTCATATCACGGATCATCCTAGAGCATTACAACCAACAATCTGTATTTCGTTACGTTCACTAATGATTTCAATAGATACGGTTATGTCTATTTGATGAGACATAAGTCTGAAACACTTGAAATGTTCAAGGCTTTCAGAAACGATCAAGACACTTTGATCCGATCGTGGTGGCGAGTATATGAGCCAATAGTTCACTGACTATCTGGTTGATTGTGGTATTGTATCACAATTAACTCCTCCTGGAACACCACAATGGAACGGCGTGTCTGAACGGAGGAACCGAACACTGTTAAACATGGTTCGGTCGATGATGAGTCAGACAGATCTTCCGAAGTCTTTTTGGGGCTATGCTTTAGAGACCGCTGCGTACCTG
>NW_010965216.1:33600-35028 GCF_000463585.1 Tarenaya hassleriana
GAGGTAAGCGTTCTAACGTTTCTACGTTTTCAATAGCAGCATGGTTCTAGGGTTTTATAAAATTTTTGTTTTACTTCCGCTGCACAACCCTAGAATCGATCTCTTAGGAATTAGATTCGCTCATGAGATCCCAGGAAACCCAACAGTGTTCTTGGTATACAGGGGGTCGGAAGACGAGCTCGCTGTAAAGGGTTACACCGATGCTAGTTTCCAGTCAGACCCGGATGACTACAGATCACAGTCTGGTTATGTTTTCTGCTTGAACGGAGGCACTGTTAGTTGGAAGAGTTCTAAGCAAGCGACCGTTGCAGATTCTACTACAGAAGCTGAGTATATTGCAGCGTCGGACGCAGCAAAGGAAGCTGTTTGGATCATGAAGTTTGTTGGCGACTTGGGTATCATTCCGAGTGCTGATAGCCCCATTGCTCTGTATTGTGACAACAATGGAGCGATCGCACAAGCGAAAGAACCCAGATCCCATCAACGATCCAAACACATACTCAGACGATTTCACCTTATCAGGGAGATCATAGACAGAGGAGACGTACACATTTGTAGAGTGTCGACAGATGACAACATTGCCGATGTAATACCCGAAACCCAATTCGAATATTTAATTATTTAGAAATGAATAATTAAATAGAAATATCACAAATCACCAAAATTTAGTAGTACAATGCCGAGAAGAGGTACGGAGACCGTCACGTGCGGAAAGGATCGAGAAAGAACGAAGGAAACAAAAAAAAAGAAAAAAAATAATAATGTGGACTTGGTCAGCCGGACCAAGGCTGGTCAGGGGCTGACCAAGACCACTCAGACGGACACAGCTTGGTGGACGGACCAAGAAGAAGAAAAGAAGGAATGTGGACTTGGTCAGCCGGACCAAGGTTGGTCAGGGGCTGACCAGGACCACTCAGACGGACCAAACGGGCACGGACGGACCAAAAGGGCGCGGGGGAAGTGAGTTGGGCAGTCCCGGTCCGGCGGACCAGAATCTTGGTCAGGCGGACCGGAGAGAACAACCTTCCCCACATGTGTCGGCAGCAACTTTGACCCGATTTTTCCGGAAGCAAATGAGCCCCACGCGTGGAAAACTCAAAGATCCGCCATTCCTAGGAGTCCCACCTATCCCCTAGAGCTGTCTCCTTGCTCTGAAGCTTCCCCGTCGCCCACAAATGTCTCCCTCAACCTCCACACATAGCCATTTTCGGACAAAACAGAGGAAGGAGAGAAAGAGGGAGAGAGCGAGACATAGGCGACGAATCAGGGCAAAGGAAGCTCGGGGAAGCAAAAGGGAACGTCCCTAGACGTGCCCAGAAGGTGTTTACGGCGTGAGGAGAAGCAGAGAACGCACACAAGCTCGGACAACCTCAAGAACAAGTGAGTGGCTTGAGTTGCTTCTGTGTACTCTCGTTTTCATCCTGTGAC
>NW_010965216.1:36424-36911 GCF_000463585.1 Tarenaya hassleriana
TCAAACGTTCTGCGTAACAGGAGAACTATAAAGGCGTGTATCAGGTATGAAACGAATCATGTACTGGATTGTAGATAGTCAAGACGGGATTTGTACCTCTCGTAAAAGAGAGAGATATCGCTGGGCCCCCAATCGAAGAACACGTCTGATCACGAAAGGCAGGAAGAATACCTCGCCCTCTACACGTATCCACACCACGGGATGGATTCCAACGGTTGGAACTTGTCTGCTAGAACTCGAATCTCTATTCGATATGTGCACCGAGAAATCTCGAGACTTAGAACTCGTTTTTGGATCTCCAAAAACTCTCTCTTTTCTGCCAAAAGTCGGCTCTCTTCGTCTCTTCCGAGTTAGGGTTTTTTTTAATCTCCTTCTTATAAGGTGATTTAACCCTAATTCGGTTTAATTTCGGTTTAATTTCGGAAACAATGAAGCCCGGAACGGACGGTCCAGAAATACACGCGGACCGTCCGTTCGGTAAGAACAC
>NW_010965216.1:38210-39512 GCF_000463585.1 Tarenaya hassleriana
CTCACCCTGATGGAGCCGAGGCTGCCGCGATCTCAGGTACTCTATATCTCTGTGGAGTTTCCTGTTATACGTTGTTTGACACCGGGGCGACCCATAGTTTCCTGAGTGCGGGCGTGGCAGAGAGACTTGAGACTGGAGAGATCGAACCGAGGAGTGATTTTACTGTGCGCATACCAACCGGAGAGACATTAGCAGTGCACGGGATCCTGAGAGGCATACCCCTTGAGGTTTGCGGTCGCCTATTAGCCGCAGATCTCATTGTGGTACCCATCGGAGGTTTCGACATCATTCTGGGCATGGATTGGTTGATGAAGTACCAAGCCTACATTGATTGTCCTAAGAGGACAATCTGGTTTACAGATGAATTCGGAGGGTTCGAGTTCCGAGGCCGAGGAGCGCCGGCAGCGGACCCGATCATCTCGGCACTGAAAGCCGAGAAGATGATCAAGAAGGGCAATGAAGCATTCCTGGTAGTTATTACGACTACTCAGGAATCGGAGAAGAGACTGGAGGATACACCCGTTGCCCGGGAGTTTCCAGATGTATTTCCTGAGGATCTGCCGGGATTGCCACCTAGTCGGGAAGTCGACTTCAGCATAGATGTGCCACCGGGTACTGAGCCAATCTCCAAGGCTCCGTATCGCATGGCACCTACGGAGATGGCCGAGCTGAAGAAACAACTGAACGAGTTGGTGGAGCAAGGTTTCATTCGCCCTAGCGTCTCCCCGTGGGGAGCACCGGTACTCTTTGTGAAGAAAAAGGACTCATTCCGGACAAGATATGGACACTTTGAGTTCGTGGTCATGCCTTTCGGGCTCACGAACGCGCCTGCGATTTTCATGCAGCTTATGAACCGCGTGTTCATGGACTAGGAATGAAATGGGCGGACTTGGTTAGTCGATCCACGACTACCCAAATGGCGTTCTTCTTGCTCGGCGTGAGTGGTAACCCGACCACGAAATCCATGGCAATCGAATCCCACTTCCACTCTGGAATCTCGAACGGCTGTAGCTTGCCTCCCGGCATCTGTCGCTCTGCCTTTACTTGCTGACAAGTGAGGCACCTCGCTACGTAATCCGCTACATCTCTCTTGACCCTCGGCCAAGTATACCACTGGCGTAGACCCTGATACATCTTGCTCGCCCTCGGATGTATCGCCAATCTCGACTGGTGTGCCTCAGATAGAATCTCCTGTCTCAGCTCTGCGTCGTCAGGCACACATAGTCGGTTCCACAGCCGTAGCGCTCCCTGCTCATCGATACGATAGCCCTTGAGGCTATATTCCCCGATATGATCCATGTA
>NW_010965216.1:40581-40878 GCF_000463585.1 Tarenaya hassleriana
GAAGGACATGTAATCGCTTACGCGTCGAGGCAGCTGAAGAAGCATGAGGAGAACTACCCGACTCATGACATAGAGTTAGCAGCAGTAGTTCACGCGCTGAAGATTTGGAGATCGTATCTGTACGGGGAGAAGTTAAGCTCAACACGGACCATAAGAGCTTGACCTACGTGATATCTCAGAAGGATCTGAATCTATGAGGCCTTGTACGGGCGACCGTGCAAGACACCGTTATGCTTGACGGAGATTGGCGAGCGCCGAGAGTTCGGGCCGGAGATCGTGGAGGAGACCACTGAGGTG
>NW_010965216.1:41441-44237 GCF_000463585.1 Tarenaya hassleriana
GAAACCCAATTCGAATATTTAATTAT
Source organism: Tarenaya hassleriana (assembly GCF_000463585.1). Lineage (NCBI taxonomy): Eukaryota > Viridiplantae > Streptophyta > Magnoliopsida > Brassicales > Cleomaceae > Tarenaya > Tarenaya hassleriana. The sequence goes on from NW_010965216.1 coordinate 41,468, forward strand.
TTAGAAATGAATAATTAAATATAAATATCACAAATCACCAAAATTTAGTAGTACAATGCCGAGAAGAGGTACGGAGACCGTCACGTGCGGAAAGGATCGAGAAAGAACGAAGGAAACAAAAAAAAAAGAAAAAAAAATAATAATGTGGACTTGGTCAGCCGGACCAAGGCTGGTCAGGGGCTGACCAAGACCACTCAGACGGACTCAGCTTGGTGGACGGACCAAGAAGAAGAAAAAAAGGAATGTGGACTTGGTCATCCGGACCAAGGTTGGTCAGGGGCTGACCAGGACCACTCAGACGGACCAAACGGGCACGGACGGACCAAAAGGGCGCGGGGGAAGTGAGTTGGGCAGTCCCGGTCCGGCGGACCAGAATCTTGGTCAGGCGGACCGGAGAGAACAGCCTTCCCCACATGTGTCGGCAGCAACTTTGACCCGATTTTTCCGGAAGCAAATGAGCCCCACGCGTGGAAAACTCGTCGAGACGCCATTCCTAGGAGTCCCACCTATCCCCTAGAGCTGTCTCCTTGCTCTGAAGCTTCCCCGTCGCCCACAAATGTCTCCCTCAACCTCCACACATAGCCATTTTCGGACAAAACAGAGGAAGGAGAGAAAGAGGGAGAGAGCGAGACATAGGCGACGAATCAGGGCAAAGGAAGCTCGGGGAAGCAAAAGGGAACGTCCCTAGACGTGCCCAGAAGGTGTTTACGGCGTGAGGAGAAGCAGAGAACGCACACAAGCTCGGACAACCTCAAGAACAAGTGAGTGGCTTGAGTTGCTTCTGTGTACTCTCATTTTCATCCTGTGACTGTGATATTGCAATGCTTTGTTGCTTGGGTTTGAAAGATGACATTTCAATGAAGATTTAGAAACAAACGGTACTCAATTTGGTTGAGAAACGAGGGAGATATGCGTGAATGAAAACTGATAAGAAAACTGGAAATTGCAGTGTTGCGAGTTCATGATGTACATGGATTACGAATCATATTTCAGCCTGTATCCATAATGGTTAAATAATCTATTGCTTGGATATTAAAGAGGACATTACAATGAACATTTAGAAACAAACGGTGCGTGATTTGGATAAGAAATGAGAGAGTTATGAGCAATCGAAGTCGGACCTGAAACCTGGAACGCGAACGGACGAACTGCCCAGTTCCGGTCCGCCGGACCAGGAGCTGGTCAGCTCCGGACCAAGTCCGGGAAAAAAATTTTAGTCCGCCAGACCGAGGGAAAATGACTGAGGAAGCCTGGTCCGACCCGGACCAGAAATTGGTCCGGCGGACCAGGTCAGTTTTGTACCAAAAACTCATCCGATCGACCGTTTTCGCGGGACGAACCGGATCCGGTCCGCCGGGACCAAATCCCGGTCTGTACCAGACCAAACCTAAGAGGAAAGAGAAGATAAAAATGAATAAATTGAATGAATACACGTGGTGGCTCTGGTCCGGGACTGACCAAGCTCGGAGAAAAGAGAAAAAATTTCGGTTTTGACCGGGAAAGAGGAAACGACCAACGGGGTTGGGCCGGGCCCGACCAGACTTGACCGTGGGCGAACCAAGCTCCAACCCAAGGAGAAAACTTCGTGATTGGGATCAATCGAACCGATCCTTCGCCAAGACGTTGCGTAGCGTAGTGAGGAGTGCGATATTGAGATACGAGTGACCGTTGCGTGATTGTTTGCGGGTAGAATTGCATGGCGTTGAATGGTAGCTCGGTTGGGACCGGATGCCGTGATGCGTATCATTGTACTATAGGGATATGTGCACGTTGTTTGCCATGTGTGTAGCTTGCTCGTGCGTACGAGCCAAGCATGATTGTGTTTGTGGATGGTTGTGGACTCAACCATCACCGTCATGGACTTGACGGGTAATTGAGACGTGTTTTAGTCGTGTGCGACACGACGGCCAACGTCATGGACTTGACGGGCGTGGATGCGCTCCTAGTTATGGACTTGACTAGGGTATATGGCTAAACCCTATGGTGGACTCCATACGGGTGTGATTATGATTGATGTGGTATAAATACGTGTTGTTATTACTTGCTTGTTTCTTGTATACCATTGTTTTATCACCGTTCTCGCTGGGAACGGGATGACCGGGTTCAACCCGGGCTACTCACTAAGCAGTTGTGCTTAGCCCTCGTGGTTTATATTTTTCAGATCACGAGGATTACGCCTAGCGCCCCAGACGACGACGACTTGAGAGAAGCAGCATCATGTACGGGATTTGTACTCTAAAATTTCGGGACTTGTATTTCCCGCATTTTGTACGGTTAAATTATATCTATTCGGACATGTGGTATTTTGCGATACTAATCGCTTGTTGTATTTTACGCTGCTTACTCTGGTTTGATTAAAAATATTTTTTTGGATTTCGTGATTTGTCTTCCGCGACTTATTATTTTATTTTATATCGTCCATGTGGCACAACCCGTATACTGTACACGGGTTACGGGTGTCACAACTTTTGGTATCAGAGCCACGTTCTTTCCATGGGGAGAAATTGTGCTCTTTACTTAATGATTTTCATCGAAAATATTTTCAACCATGTCCGAAGAAAATCCTCTTTTGCCGAGGTCCGTACATTGATGATGCGAGCTGGAGTCGTCGAAGGCTTATTAAATTTAACATGGTGCAGTTAGACTTATATGCTTAAATAGAGATCAACAATTTCCAAAAATTAAGTCCAATGTCTATACTAAGGGATTGGAATTAGGGAACTAATTCCAAAATCCCTAAGAAGCCCTATAGCAGTACCTAAAGGAACCT
>NW_010965216.1:44258-70675 GCF_000463585.1 Tarenaya hassleriana
GATGATCATAGGTATTGGATACGATCACGATCATAGGTATTCGTTGGAGAACGGAATACTGGAATGACCCGCATGAGATTGTCACATGGACTAGAGTCATGACTAGAATCTCATATGACGGTTCCATGATTGGATCCTAAGACCTGAGATATCTACGGAATCCAACATGAGGAGTTGCGTACTTTGAATACGTAAAACGTCCTGCGTAACAGGAAGTCTATAAAGGCGTGTATCAGGTACAAAACAAATCATATGTTGGATTGTAAATAGTCAAGACGGGATTTGTATCTCTCGTAAAAGAGAGAGATATCGCTGGGCCCCTTGTGTGAGCGAGACTGTTGGAATGTGTGGCCGCACTGTAGACGAGCGTCGTCTAATTCAGACAGTCGAACTCAGTGAACGAGAAAGCAGTCGAATCAGATAAGGTAGCTTGTCCATGCCTTATGTTCGACATATGATATCGCGATACAAAAGGATCATCAGCCGGAATCATCACTGGCGTTCGTATGATCACGAACAAACTCTATTCGAGATAGGTAGTCATAGTGTCTTGCTAGAGACCGCCTATGACTTGTATATCCGGAATAGAGATTTCGGGTTATACTGCTATATCGAATGAGCCTACAGGGTCACACACGCAGGGAAGGACAAAACGCACGAGAAAACGACGGAAAAACCAAGACGGAAGGGTCTGGAACGGACGGACCAGAAGTCCGGAATGGACGGTCCGCCAGGTCCAGACCCGACGGTCCACGAATAGTCGCAGACCGTCCGTTCTGTGTGATGGAACAGACGGTCCGTGTTGATAGCAGACCGTCCGTTCTGGCTTGTCTGGAACGGACGGTCCACGTAAGCAGACCGTCCGTTCTGGCTTGCTGGAACGGACGGTCAACGTGTATTTCTGGACCGTCCGTTCCGGGTTTTGGGTTTTTCCATAATTAAACCGAATTAAGGTTAAATCACTTAATAAGAACGAGATTAAAAACCCTAATAGGTAGCAGACTTAGAGAGCCGTTTTTTTGGCAGAAAAAGAGAGTTTTTGAGATCCAAAAAGGAGTTCTAAGTCTCGGTATTCCTCGGTGCACAAATCGAATAGAGATTCGAGTCCTAGCAGACAAGTTCCAATCGTTGGAATCCATCCCGTGGTGTGGATACGTGTAGAGGGTGAGGTATTCTTCATCCCTTTCGTGATCAGACGTGTTCTTCGATTGATACATGCCCCGGATCGATTGAGGTAAGCGTTCTAACGTTTCTACGATTCATAGAAGCATGGTTCTAGGGTTTCATTAAATTTTTGTTTTACATCCACTGCACAAACCCTAGAATCGATCTCTTAGGAATTAGATTCGCTCATGAGATCCCATGAAATCCCATCATAAAGACCTTGAAATAGGCTAACCAGTCCCGACAACGGCGCCAAAAACTTGATACGTGTGTACCGAGTCTAAAATCTATAACCCGATTCATAACTCACTGCAAGGATACGGATCGTCGTAACACGGGGTCGAACACAAGGATCGGTTGCTAAATCTAAATCTAATCGAGACTAAATCAAAACAAGTAGAAGTGAAAGTGATGGTTGAAGTATATCGAATGAATAGAAAATAAGGAAGCAAAACAATAAAAACGAGTAAACTAGCAATCTAAGATGACCGTGGGTGTCGGGACCGTATTCGCGTATGTGGGTATATGCTAAGCATGCGAGAATCACGATATTGAATCTGTATTCGGGAATCGTCAAGCAACAAAAGATAGAGAAATCACCTCCCGGTATATAAGTCACTATCTACAGTTCTCTAAATCCATATCCCTATGTGATTTATCAAACTAGATGCATGAAGAACGCTATCATCAACCCTAGATCGATCAAACCATATTCCTATGTGAATAATACGATCTATTCTATCAATTTTGTTCTGAAACTAAACCCATATTCCTATGTAGTTCAGAATCTAAAACAATTGGCCAAGGGGTCAACAAACACCAATTGAATAAAGCGCAAATCGATAAAACCGAAATAAATCCAAATCGCAACCAAGTTAGGGTTCAAATATACTCAAAACACAAACGAATCCCTAACCCACAGTCGTGGATCTACTCACGGTTCATGGAAAAACTCAGAATGAAACCGGAAACAGAAACAAAAGAGGGAGAAGAAAGACTCATGTCGACAGCAAGCAATCTTCACGTTCCAACTCTTCTCCTTCTTCCCGAAATCCCGTAAACTCCTATTTCTCTCACCAAAGCTCTTCAAAGTCTGTATAAAGTCTGTATCCTCTCTAGGACGTCTGTAGACACTTTTTATAAACCCTAGGCGGTGCTCCCGAAGTCGTACTCTCGTTCAAACTCTGAAAATTCGAATCTGGGCTTTTTCTGGGTTCTGACTCGGACCGAGTCAGTACTCTGACTCGACCGAGTCAAAATGGGGCTCTTAAGAAGGCCCAGTCCAATCTTTTGACTCGGGCCTTCTGACTCGGGCATGTTGACTCGGGGTGTTCTGACTCGGACATTCTGACTCGGTCTCTTCGTAACAGGCTTGAATTTGGCCATTTTCGACATGTTGACTCGGCCCAATTTCCGTGGTTGACTCTGGCCGAGTCAAGGCGGGAAATTCTTGACACTTTCATCCTTTTAGCTCCAGATTGCTCCCGTCTTGCTCCAAATCGCATCCGAGACCTGTAATCCTATAAAAATACAACCAAACCGAGTTTCGTAGCCTAACATGCCTATAATGCCTACAAATGTATGTGATCCTCGTCCAAATCCTATAAAAACGCCCTGGAAATGTAGAGAAAAATAGGAGTTATCAGTAAGCTGGCTCAGGTGTATCATCAGCAGTGTCTAAAACTGTGGTTCTCGAGCTATCGCCTTGCTCAACCATCGGTGGATCTCCACAATCTACATGCTTACCACTTCTTAAGGTAATAACATTGACATGTTCACGGGGGTTAGTCTCAGGTTACCTGGAAGAGATCCGGATGGTCTTTGAGAGGCTGATGCTAGCTGAGCAATCTGGTTGTCTATGTTTTTGAAGTGAGCCTCGATGCTTGCGAACTGAGCTCGAAATTCCTGATTCGTCTTCTCTTGACTCTGCAAAAACTGTATAAGGAGACCGTACGTATCAGGGTTAGATTCGAGATTACCTGGAAATCCAACATTGTTGTAGGATTGTCCCGGAGTTCTGTAGTTAGATGTCTTGTTAGAACCCCTGGATTGAAAAGCAAAACTAGGAGGAATCCTCAGGTTCGAGTTGTCCGATACTCTAAAGTTGTTCGACGCGGGATTCTCAACATTGTTTGACTTGTAGGAGAGATTGGGATGATTTTTCCACCGCGGATTATACGCGTTCGAGTAGGAGTTGTTGGCCACATAGTTCACACCTTCGATTCTCTCATCCAGTGCGTACATACCGAGCTTCTCTTGTGTTGGCGTCGAATGTTCGGTCCTAGAGGATCGCTTGGAATCTTCGAGCTTAGCATTGAGTACAACCAATTGTTCGAGAACCATCTGTATGATCTGATCACTGCCTTTCCATGGCAAATCTCTAGAGTACTCACTCGGGACGTCTTCTTCTTGGGCCATCATCTCAATATGTTCTTCTACCTCAACGAATGACTTGTTTTGGATGCTCCCACCGCAAGATGCCCTGATCAAGGTCTTGGTATCCATCCCGAGTCCTCAGAAGAAAATGTTGATAAGGTAGTTCTTATCTAGCCCGTGATGAGGGCAAGACTTCTGATATCCCTTGTACCTCTTCTAAGCGTCATAAAGACTTTCCCCATGATCCTGCTTGAATGAATGAATGCCGGAAAGGGCTGCTTGAGTATGGTGAGCTGGGAAAAATTTCGACATAAACTGCACTTCTAGTTGTTCCCAGGTGTGGATAGAACTAGGTATCAGATCATAACACCATTCTAGAGCAGCGTCCAAAAGAGTCCAGGGGATGCATCTTGCGTCCCTGTTATCTCTCTTGATAGAACGACACATCATTTTGAAACGAGTCAGATGCGCGTTCGGGTCTTCGTTCGGCCTACCCCGGAAAGCATTGTTGCTCAGCATCTGAATAGTAGACGGTTCAGCTCGAAACTAGACATGTCGATGGCCGGTAGTCGAATACCAGCTAAAAGCTCGGTGTGCTTGGGCGTATTGTATTGAGCAAAGGTTGAGTTAGCATTGCCCTCAGCATCACTGGGAAGAGCAAGATCTCGATCGTTCTCCATCTGTTTTCGTTGACGTCGTATGTATCTAACGGTCCTTTTAAGTTCAGGATTAAGAGGTACTAGATCTGATGTTCCAGCACTCCTGGTCATGCACTAGAGAAACCTGCGCAACAGACGAAAGACAATAGCAGACAAAGAAAACGTGAGAAATCACTTAAGAAAAAAAAGAGAAACAAAAAAATCCAGACTAGATAGAATCTAATCCTATTGCCTAAATTGTCTCCGGCAACGACGTCAAAAACTTGATGTCGCAAATCTAGGTGTAGAAATATGATCAAGTAATAATCCTAGACTCAACAAATTCCACAAGTGTACGGATCGTGTGTAGCAACTAGGGTCGAACACAGAGACAAGTAAACAACTGAATCAGATTCCAATCCAAATCTAGATCTAGAGAAAATATGAGGATGTATCAAATGCAAATTATAAAAATAAACAATAAACTATCAATGGTAAAACACTGCAGGCTTCGGATTGCTTTACATGTAAGTGATCACTTGCGTGACGACCTTTAAATTTATACCCGACACACAACTAATCCGCAAGTGTACGGATGTCGTAGTACCGGGGTCGAACACAAGGACTTAAGCGGTTAAGCTAGGAGTCGATTAAAACTAGGAAAATGAAAGAAATAAAATTGGAGAATTGTTTTTGTTGTTTTGGGAAGTTGAAGAAAATTAAAAAGAAAGAAAGTAAAATCAAAGCAAGCAATAATTCAAGAGGAGATAATCGATGGGAAAGGTTATGGGAATCGAGTTTCACCGACCATGCAAGGATGCCGTAAGGAATGATGGACCTAGATCATGCTCGTTCTAAAGTGAGGGATTCGAAGATCAAGGTCGGGTTCGGTTCTTTCGAACCGAAAATCCGCTATCCAAGAGAGTACTCTATCCACTTTCATGCCTTAGAGTGAAAATCCCGAATGCATTAAACGCTCTTGTCATAATCCTAGATTGATTCGGACCGAATTTCTTCGAATTCAATTTCAACCCAATTGATTGAATGCATCAAAGAATCAAGAATCCATGTCTCCATGGAATTCACAATCCTAAAATTTACCCACAAGATTTTCATCCAATGGGTAACATTAAACATCATTCATCAACCTCTAGCAATCAAAACCCATGCAATTGCATCATCCAATTGAACAAATCCAAGGTTCCCCTAGACATTCATTCAAGAGAGATAAACTTCAAGAACACAAATTTCATTCAAAGCAAGGATTTGAAAGCATAAACAAAGCATAATCTTGGGTCCAAGGTGAATACAAGCATCCTTACATGAGGGCTAATCCCTCATCCCACAACAAGAAACTACTCACTACTCATGTTCAAGAACACCAAAATAGCTAGAGGAAACATAGAGAGAAAGGGAAAATACCCCTAACATGACCATCATGTTTTGACAAAGTGAGAGGCTTCGTCAACGGGTCGACAATATTATCATCTGTCAACACTCTGCTTATCTTCACATAAGATCTTCAATCTTCAAACCAAAGCAAACTCCTTGTTTCTCCTTCAAGATTTCGGCCCTAGGTCTTCTGGAGGAGAGAAAATCGCCGCATGTTTCATTCCCAAATCGAGCTCCCTCTCAAAAGTCCGAAAAATCAGACTTAATTCAGTTCCAGGTCACGCGGTCCGCCGGACCAGGTGTTGGTCCGGCGGACCGGGAGTAAATGAAGCACGAGAACGCGGCGCAAAGTGGTCCTGGTCCGGCCGACCAAACCTGGTCAACTCCGGACCAGGACTTCAGAGGACTCACTCCGGCTGACAGGGCAGGCGAGAGGCGGACCGAGGAAGGGCAACGGTGTACTGGTCCGGCGGACCTGGAACGGTCAGCTCCGGACCAGTACTTCTTCGGGTCTGGTCAGGGGCGTTCGGCTGAGTTCGCTGGCTGACTGAGTAGGCTCGTGATCCTGGTCCAGTTGACCACCACTGGTCAGCTCCAGACCAGGCTTTGATTTTTGCTGGGTCAGTTCGTCTTCTGCATGGTTCGGCGGACTGGCTGAGCACGACAACACACCTGGTCCGGCTGACCAGAACTGGTCAGCCGGACCAGGTCTTCTCTTTCGTCTGGTCAGGGCTTGGCTCAGCGCTGGGGACGGACTTGTGTGGCAATCTTCTGGTCCGCCGGACCAGAGTTGGTCAGGGGCGGACCAGATGAACTGTTTTCTCTGATTCTCTCCGAATTTGTACGTTATGCCCTCGGGGTCCTGCCAAAGTCAAGAAGTAGTCCCGAAACCCTAGAATGGCTCTAAAAATGCCTAAGAATATGTGGAAACCGTTTAGAAACCAAAGGCATACTCGTATAAAATCTAGATAAAATCCGAGCCATCAAATCCCCCCAGACTTAAATCTTTGCTCGTCCTCGAGCAAATAAAATCAATGAAACACAAAGCCTGAGAAGGACGGTGAGTTAGAAATCGGTCTTTGATGAGTTTCAAGATCTAGTTGTATGTCCACTGCTCAACTTATGGGAGTAGAATCGAATCTAGGCTACTCTAGCTATTCTCTCTTGTCAGCTAAATTTTCCTAAGTATGGGATTTCTATGTCGTCCTTAATCTACCATAAGAGTAATTCCAACTTCCAAGCACTCTCCTAAACCTATGTACCGTTTTCCTCCTCTAAGATATGTTGTCTCTTCATTTTTTTTTTTCAAGAAGGTGCTAATGAAGTAATATCCCGAGTTCCTAGGACGTTGAAGTTGACAAGTGTCTCCGCTTTTGCTTTTCTCTAATGATCATGACAACACTTGTCCCACAACTTAGACTCGAACCGTCGAATTTCGACGCACTCATGTCATCGAATGATTTTCATTAACGATATAGTGACAGCGGAGTGTTGGGATGTATATACTTTCTTCGCTTATTCCTACAACATTTTTTTTCCTTTCTAAGAGACTATTTATCCTGTGGGAGAAGCTTCGGGAACGGTTTTAGGGAGATATTTAACCTAGGTTCGGTCGGTCCTACTCTTTGGCATACCTAAAGACAACAATATACCCCACAACCTAGAATCGCAAGCATCAAAGAGAGGGTTCGTTATTCACCTATTATCGACAATCTACTCGAACACCTAGAGGTCTAAGTTCAATTTGCTAAGCAATCTCTAAGCAGCTATCACCATCATCTCCTCATCGACCAATTTCGACTCAAAACGGTTTATGCAATGCGTATGCTCCTACATGTTCTAGACCTATATGTAACAAATGCAATGCAAGACTAGGTGGTGTCAATATGTGCAAGTGCAAGAAATGCAAGTGTGGAATGCATCTATAGTGAGAAATCATTTCTTGTTTATGCAAGTGAATGTGTGAATGCACTCTAAAAAGGGACTTGAAGCGATGTTAGATGCTCACCCCCCCCCAGACTTGAATGAGACACCGTCCGTGGTGTCACTCGAATCCAAAGGGGTGGAATATGTGGAATATGAAAGAATTTGATCGAAGTGGAGGAGGGTTAATGTGTAACCTCGATGCCCAAGGTCGAAATGTGCCTCCTTGCATTCCACTTTTGATGTATTCCACATTGTGTGTTGTCTTTTGTTCCGAGTCAGGATTCAACCTTAGATAAGAGCTTAAAACAAACAAAGACAAAGTGAATCCGATAACAGTTAAGCGTACAAGACAACATAGCAAAATAACAACGCACATCATAGGTCCGAAAATGAAAAAGTGAAAAAGGAAAAGGGAAATAAAAAGGTCCTGATGCAATCTCTGGCGACTCTACTGTGTTCCGACGTGGTCTGTCTCCATGTGATCGGTGTCGCCTGGTGGTGGTGGTGAATGGCTGCGAGGTGCCCTCGGTGAGTATGACACATCCGGAAAGTAGGACTGATGTGGTCCGTAGGCATGGCCAGGGTAAGGGTAGTCTGGTAGGAGAGGGACTGGTTGTACGATGTTCTGCATCCTCGTCACATAGGTGGAATCGTACCGGCGGTTCAATTCTGTCTGGTAGAAGTGGTAATGTCCAAACTGCGTGCGCATAACCGCTACAGAGTCCTCCAAGCTGCCCAAACGATGATCGTATGAGTCCAGCCGGTCATCGATGGTGTCCATGCGGTGACCAACGGTATCAAATCCCTGACGTATAAAATCTCTGAGCTCCCGTATGTCCTCCTGAGATGCTTGTACAAAAGACGAGGAGGCATCCCCAGTATAGTCATGTGCCTCAGGAGACTGAGATGAAGCTCTCTCTCTGCGACGTCGACGGGGTGGTTGTGCGGGCACGGCTGGGGCCTCCTCTCCGTCTATCTGGAACCGTAGACCCTGTATGGTGAAGGGAGGAAGGGGGTCCATAGGTAGACAAACTGTCCTCTCCCTTTCTTCAATATCAATATAGCGCCAGTAAGGTCCTCCAGCCGTGCTAGTGTCGATCGCCCTCTTCGCGCTGAGCATGGCGAGATGTAAGTCTGGGTAAACTATCGGTTTCTGCCACTGCAAACCCAGGTTGATGCCCACTCTCCTAGCTATCATGGACACTATTCCTCCCTGGTAGATGGGTACCCTGGTGGACTGCTTCGCATGTGATATCTCGTGAAGGTGGATAGCCACCCTCGAGGCTAGGTCAAGACGAGACATGCCCCAATCATCTCCGTCGAACGCGTCACGGAGTGCTCGTCTAAGCAGGCACAACTCAATGGTCTTGATATTCCCCTGCTCGCCACGAGTAAACAGCACTCCCGCAATAAACATGTGCAAGATACGTACCGCGGGGTGTCGAATCCTGATCGACTTGCTCTTCCCCGTCTCAAACTCACCTGACCCAATAGTGGTCCAGAACTCCTGTAGTGCATCAGGGTCGATCGGAGGGTGAGTCTGTCTCGTCCCTCGTGGGACGCCCAAGATCTCGGTAAAATCTGCCGTGGTGAGGCAGTGGCAGCGACCGGCTAGCTGGAACGTCATGTAACCGCCCTCTACAGACCCATTTCTGGGTAGCCAACATGTATACATGGCGAAGAACTCGAGGGTCAGCGTGGTGTGCGTCTCCTCCCATGCCTCGAACAGTCTATCCCAACCCAGCCGGTGGAATAGGTACCGCACGCTCTCATATAGACCGAGCTGCTCGATCTCGCGGCTGATGAACTTAGATGGCGAAGCTCCCATCTGGTTCAGTGTCCGATATAAGCTCTCTTCCTCGGGGGAGAAACCAACTCCGTATGGAGGGACAGTGTCATCCTCAACAATAGGCTCGAGGTCAGTAAGCTCCGTGATAGCTCCCTCTGGTATAGGCGGTCGGGTAAACTTCGGGCGCCTGTCTTTGTGACTCGTGGGGGCCATCTCTTCGGTGGAAATTCGAAAATGGGAGAGAGAGAGAGAGAGAGAGAGAGAGCGAGAGTCGGGGGAGAGAGAAGCGAGCTTCCGGCGAGGTGAGGACGTCGGCGATAGAGGGTAGCGGCGCCGCGAGTGGAATCGATGGCAGTGCGCTCCGGCGGAGTGAACGAGGGAGAAGTCGGTCCAAGGCTTCTTGGTTCGGCGGAGTGAAATGAAGAGGGACCCGCTCTCCCCCGGACTTACCTTTTAATTGGCGTGTGATGTCGGTCCGGGGCTGAGTAATCTCCGGTCTGGGGCTGAGTCAACGTTCGGGATTGCTCAGTCCGCGTTTCTGGTCCGTTTCGAAGGAGCTGAGTGCGGAGTGTCTGCGGTCAGCCGGACCAATTCTTGGTCAGCGGCTGACCATACGTTCAGTACACTCTCTGGTCCGCCTCCCTTCCTCAGTCCGCCAGTGCGTGTGTCGGAGTGACTTGGTCCGCCGGACCAAGAGTTGGTCCGGGGCTGACTAAGTCACTTTGCCCAGAATTTTCGCCAGAATTTTCCGCTTCTCCCGCGTATGTTCCTGTATTAAAGTCCCAGCTGTAGACCGCAAGGAAAATTATTCTCCTTTAGCCATATTGAAATATTAAGCGCAATGTCAATCACCATCACAAACATAGAACAAATCTCATCAATGCACCTAAATGATTTTAAGTGATATGCAAATGAAAAAAGGATACTAAAAAAGATATGTACAAGTTCGGGATGCCTCCCGAGAGCGCTTACTTAGGGTCTTAAGCTTGACCGTATCTGCTCCTATCCCTCAATTGGATCAGAGAGGCGCAATGTGCCTCTCCCCATATCTTGTTTTCCGAAGTTATAGACCTTTAACCTTTGAGCATTCACCTTAAAAGTGGTTCCTCCATGCCCGTATAACTCGACCGCTCCATGAGAATAAACCTTCTTGATTGTGAACGGTCCTGACCAACGCGATTTTAGCTTTCCGAGGAAGAGCTTAAATCGAGAGTTGAAAATGAGTACTTGGTCACCATCTCTGAATACTCTCTGCAATACACGGCGATCATGCCACTTCTTCGTTCTCTCCTTGTAGATTCGGGCATTCTCATTCGCATCCATCCGAATCTCATCAAGCTCATGAAGCTCTAACATCCGCTTCTCTGCGGCCGATTTCTAATCAAAATTCAGCTTCTTGATCGCCCAAAGAGCTTTGTACTCAAGCTCAAATGGAAGATGGCAAGCTTTCCCATAGACAAGTTGGAAGGGAGACATACCGATAGGTGTCTTGAAGGCTGTCCTATATGCCCATAGAGCATCGTCAAGCTTCATCGCCCAATCCTTCCTTGACCTTGACACCGTTTTCTCAAGTATTGCCTTAATCTCCCTATTTGAGATTTCAACTTGCCCGCTCGTTTGAGGATGATACGGGGTAGCTACCTTATGCTTCACACCATACTTCTTCAAAAGAGTTACGATGGTGCGGTTGATGAAGTGAGATCCTCCATCACTGATCACGACCCTTGGCGTCCCGAATCTTGGAAAGATCACCCTCTTGAACATCTTAGTCACCACCTTCGAGTCATTAGTGGGACTCGCCATCGCTTCTACCCACTTGGTGACATAATCGACCGCCACGAGGATGTATTGGTTCCCATAAGAAGATGGGAACGGTCCCATGAAGTCTATGCCCCAAACATCAAAGGGCTCGACTTCCAAGATGTAATGCTGAGGCATCTCGTGGCGGCGGGAGATGTTCCCCGTTCTCTGGCAAGCATCGCAAGAGTAGACGTATTGATTAACGTCTTTGAACATTGACGGCCAATAAAACCCGGCTTGAAGAATTTTAGCCGAGGTCTTCGATGCTCCAAAATGACCAGCATAGTCCGAAGAGTGACAATGATGAATCACACTCTGGACTTCCTCTTCGGGCACACATCTCCTAAAGAGGCCATCCTTGCCTCTCTTGAAGAGATAAGGTTCTTCCCAAAAATAATCCTTGATGTCTCTGAAGAACCTCTTCCTCCCGTTGTAGTCCAACTCGTGAGGAATGTACCCGCTGACAATGAAGTTGACAAAATCTGCGTACCACGGGTCTCTCTCCTTCACTTGGACAACCATCACGCAATCATCTCGGAGACAATCATCAATGGGAATATCTTCATGTCGCTCAATCCGAGATAAGTGGTCGACCACTCCATTCTCTGTACCCTTCCTATCTCTGATCTCCAAGTCAAACTTTTGCAGCAAGAGAATCCATCTGATTAACCTTGGCTTGGCATCCTTCTTGGATAGGAGATATCTCAAGGCGGCATGGTCGGTATAGACGATCACCTTCGAACCGACCAAATAAGACCGAAACTTCTCAAAGGAAAATACTATGGCGAGTAGCTCCTTTTCGGTTGTGGAATAGTTCATCTGAGCATCGTCTAAGGTCCTACTCGCATAGTATATGGCGTGAAGCTTCCTGTCTCTCCTCTGACCCAAAACAGCCCCCACGGCGAAATCACTCGCGTCGCACATAAGCTCAAAAGGGGCTTCCCAATCCGGCGGCTGAATGATGGGCGGAGAGATCAACGCCTTTTTCAGAGTTTCAAAGGCGGCCTGACACTCATGGGTGAACTCAAAAGGCACGTCCTTTGCAAGTAGTTCGGTCAAAGGCCTCGAAATCTTCGAGAAGTCCTTGATGAACCTCCTGTAGAACCCGGCATGTCCCAAAAAACTCTGGATTCCCTTAACATTCCGTGGAGGCGACAACTTCTCTATCACTTCGACCTTAGCTCGGTCAACCTCAATCCCCTTGTTTGAAATCTTGTGGCCTAGCACAATGCCCTCTTGGACCATGAAATGACACTTCTCCCAATTCAGCACAAGATTCGCCTCAACACACCTGTCCAACACTCGGCGCAAATTCATTAGACACACGGGAAAGGAGGGCCCATGGACAGAAAAATCATCCATGAACACCTCCATAACATCATCAATGAGATCAGAAAATACAGCAGTCATGCATCTCTGAAATGTCGCCGGTGCATTACATAAACCAAAAGGCATCCTACGGTATGCAAAGGTGCCATATGGACATGTAAAGGTGGTTTTCTCCTGGTGGCTAGGGTAAATGGGGATTTGGAAGAATCCCGAGTAGCCATCAAGAAAACAAAAGTGGGAATGCATGGCTAACCTCTCTAGCATTTGGTCGATGAAGGGCAACGGGAAATGGTCTTTACGGGTGTTGGAATTCAGTTTCCTATAATCAATGCACATTCTCCAACCCGTAACCGCCCTAGTGGGTATCAATTCATTATGCTCATTTTCTACCACGGTGATACCCCCTTCTTTGGTACAACTTGCACGGGACTAACCCATGCACTATTCGAAATCGGGTAAATGATACCCGCATCTAGCAATTTGAGCACCTCTTTCTTCACTACCTCCTTCATGGTCGGGTTTAACCTACGTTGATGCTCGATGGAGGTTTTGGAACTATCCTCTAGATGAATGCGGTGCATGCAAAGGGATGGACTAATGCCTCTAATGTCGTCTAGAGTGTAACCCAACGCTTGTCTATACTCCCTAAGCAATGCAACTAAATCAACTAGTTCCACATCAGTCAAAGCAGCATTCACAATTATCGGGTAAGTAGAGTTAGGTCCGAGAAATTCATACCTAAGCCCTTGTGGCAAGGGCTTCAATTCCACCTTAGGCGCGCTCTCTGGATTCCAATCCTTCTTCCCGCTCGTCTCCACATCGGGCTGCTTGACTTGAATGGAGGAGACTAGGGCTTGATGACTCGGAGAAGGTGATGGCTCCTCTTCGTTTTCCTCGTCCCTTAGCCAAGGGAACTCACGGGCAGAACAAGAAAGGGCTCAACGGCCCTGTATTTCCAGCCCTCTAGCTCAATCGATGAGCTGTCATCTAAAGTCCGAACAATGCTCCGGACTTCCTCCCAATCGCAGTACATGCTGTCTTGTACCGCGTTTAATGCCATCTCGAGGGGTTCTGACTCTCTGAATTCACCCCTCACTTCGTCGACCAGTGTGTCGATCAAGTCTAGGTAAAAGGAAGACTCCACCAGATGCGGTTGCTTAAGGTTCTGATCAAGTCTGAACTCAACCGTCTCGTCACCAATCTTCATCGTGAGTCTGCCCTCTCTGACATGCACAACAGCATCAGCCGTATTCAGAAACGGCCTACCAAGTATAATGGGGATTTTAGAATCCTCCGGCATGTTCAGAACCACAAAGTCGACGGGGACATAGAATTCCCCTATCTTAAGAGGCACATCTTCCAAGATCCCAGCGGGATACTTCACTGATCGGTCGGCCAATTGCACTGCCATCCTTGTCGGTTTCAGCTCACCGACATTAAGTTTCTTGAATATGGAGAGAGGCAGCAAACTGACACTTGCGCCTAAATCGTAAAGTGCCCTCTCAATCTCCACATTCCCCAATCTGCACGGGATGGAGAAGCTACCGGGATCAACCATCTTCTGCGGTAACTTCGTCTGCAATATGGCCGCACTCACCTCTGTACTAAGTGCCACTGTCTCCTTCTCAACCGCCTTCTTCTTCGTGAGAATGTCCTTCAAGAATTTTGTATAGGACGGGATCTGTAACACTACCTCATGAAAGGGCATGGTCACTTCTAGTTTCTTCAGCATCTCGGTAAACTTGGCAAACTGACTGTCTTCGTTATACTTCCTTGCCCGAGATGGAAATGGTAGAGGGGGTGCCTGTTGAGGAGGCGGAATATACCTCGCCTCTTACCCCTCTACAACATGGCCCTTGCCTTTGTCTAAGGCGGCCCTCTGAGGTTCGTGTGAACCTTCTCCCTCTTCTCTGACAACTGGGGAGGTCTCCGAAAGCTGTCTTCCGCTTCTCAAGCCTATAGCATTAATATGCTCCCTCGGGTTAGGATCAGCCTTACCCGGAAATTGGCCTTGAGGTCTCGCAGCTTGGGAAGCAAGCTGAGCAATCTGGTTATCAACCATCTTGAGATGTGCATCCATCCCATCCAATCTCTGCTCAAAGCTCTCTTGCTTCCCCTTGAATCCTTGCATCTCTTGACCCAAGCTGGAAAACGAGTTTTTCTGATCGTGCATTAGCTGGGCTAACATCGACTTTAACTCTGACTCTTCTTCCTTAGCCTGAGGCGGAGGAGCTCTGTATCCTTGATTTCTCTGATTGTAGTCCTGGCCTTGATTCTGATACCCCTGATTCTGGCTCTGGTAGTCCTGATTCTGGTATCTAGGCTGAAATCCTGACAGTCCCTGAGGTTTTGCTCCGCTTTGATGCTGAGGGTTCAACGCTCCTTGCGGGTTGCCATAAGAAAAGCCAGGGTGATTCCGATTCCCCGGATTGTAGAAGTTCGACTGATTGTTGTATTGATTTCTTCCCACATAGTCGACTTCTTCCATGGCTTCTTCTCCTTGTTCCACCATGTACAAGCCCGGTTTACCCTTCTGCGGGTTTGATGAACCGGACTTAGCAAGTTGCAGCTTGATGGCAGAAAGCTCCGAAAGAACGGCTTGTAAAGCCGAAGACTCGCTAGCATCCCCTTTGACATCAGCCTTAGGCAAAGACCGTCTGCTGCCCATTTCCCCTGAAATGCTTCTCCCTTTCGCCATTTTAGCAATCTGCACTTCTAGTGCCTCGGAAGAGAGATCATACACGCTGCCTCCACATGCTGCATCAATCCATCCTCTCGTGTCATCCCTAAGGCCATGTATGAATGTAGAGAGGAGATATTTGTTGTCCATACCGTGGTGCGGACACATTCTCTGATACTCCTTGAACCTCTCCCAAGCGTCATACAAGGTCTCACCGTCATCTTGGGCGAATGTGTTAATCTTGTTCAGCGCCAACTGTGTCTTCATGGGAGAGTAATATTTCATCATAAACTTCTCCTCCATCTCATCCCATGTAGAAATGGAATTTGGCTCCAAAGTATAGAGTCAATCCCGCGCCTTATCCATCAGAGAGAAGGGAAACGCCTCAATCATCGCATCTTCCATTGTTACCCCTAGCGGTTTCTTGATGGTGTGACAAAGCATCTTAAACTGCGTAAGATGAGAATTCGGATCCTCATTATACCTCCCTCTGAAGCTCATCTGATTCAGCATCTGAATGAACTGCGGTTGAAGCTCAAAATGGTCTAAGGGCTGTCGGTTGATGCAGGAGAGTAGCTGAGTATGCTTGGGCGTCGTGTACATCCCAAAAGTCTGCAAATTAGCTCGGGCACGCTCTCTTGGCTGTGCTTCCTGCGCTTCACCCCTTGCTGCCTCTTCTGCCATTCTGTCTTCTCTTCGTTTTCTGCGGATTTCCCTCTCGGTTCTGTCTATGTCCGGGTCAAAGGCAAGCTCAAAATCTGGGTCGAGTTGTCTTCGAGTGGGACGTCTGCTCATGTACTAAGGAAACCTGCAGAAATAAAAGTCCAGAAAAAGGCAGAGAAGGTAAATCAAAGGGAATAAAAAGGCAGAGAGTAGGGAGAGACACCCGATAAAATCCAGAACGATCCCGGAAAAGTCCAGGAAATTCGGGAAAAATCTGAAAAAATTCAGAAAAACCCAGAAAATGTCCAGAATAAATTCGGAAAAGTCCAGGAAAATCTGAAATTGTCCAGAAAAGTCCAGGGAAATACAACAGCAAAAAATTAAGAAGAGAAAAATCAAGAAATAAAAGAAACAAGGAAAAATTGACTCAAGAGAAAAATAAAAATCACACAAACACGCAAAGAAAAAGGAAGTGAACAAACACACACAAAAATCAAACCGAAAAATCAAAGACTCCGGAAAGACTAACCTAGAGTCAATCTATCATAGATATGGAAACTGTAAAAAGTCCCCCGCAACGGCGCCAAAAACTTGATCACTTGCGTGACGAGCTTTAAATTTATACCCGACACACAACTAATCCGCAAGTGTACGGATGTCGTAGTACCGGGGTCGAACACAAAGACTTAAGTGGTTAAGCTAGGAGTCGATTAAAACTAGGAAAATGACAGAAATAAAATTGGAGAATTGTTTTTGTTGTTTTGGGAAGTTACAGAAAATTAAAAAGAAAGAAAGTAAAATCAAAGCAAGCAATAATTCAAGAGGAGATAATCGATGGGAAAGGTTATGGGAATCGAGTTTCACCGACCATGCAAGGATGCCGTAAGGAATTATGGACCTAGATCATGTTCGTTCTAAAGTGAGGGATTCGAAGATCAAGGTCGGGTTCGGTTCTTTCGAACCGAAAATCTGCTATCCAAGAGAGTACTCTATCCACTTTCGTGCCTTAGAGTGAAAATCCCGAATGCATTAAACGCTCTTGTCATAATCCTAGATTGATTCGGACCGAATTTCTTCGAATTCAATTTCAACCCAATTGATTGAATGCATCAAAGAATCAAGAATCCATGTCTCTATGAAATTCACAATCCTAAAATCTACCCACAAGATTTTCATCCAATGGGTAACATTAAACATCATTCATCAACCTCTAGCAATCAAAACCCATGCAATTGCATCATCCAATTGAACAAATCCAAGGTTCCCCTAGACATTCATTCAAGAGAGATAAACTTGAAGAACACAAATTTCATTCAAAGCAAGGATTTGAAAGCATAAACAAAGCATAATCTTGGGTCCAAGGTGAATACAAGCATCCTTACATGAGGGCTAATCCCTCATCCCACAACAAGAAACTACTTACTACTCATGTTCAAGAACACCAAAATAGCTAGAGGAAACATAGAGAGAAAGGGAAAGAGATGCTCAATAAGATCTTCAATCTTCAAACCAAAGCAAACTCCTTGTTTCTCCTTCAAGATTTCGGCCCTAGGTCTTCTGGAGGAGAGAAAATCGCCACCTGTTTCGTTCCCAAATCGAGCTCCCTCTCAAAAGTCCGAAAAATCGGACTTAATTCAGTTCCAGGTCACGCGGTCCGCCGGACCAGGTGTTGGTCCGGCGGACCGGGAGTAAATGAAGCACGAGAACGCGGCGCAAAGTGGTCCTGGTCCGGCTGACCAAACCTGGTCAGCTCCGGACCAGGACTTCAGAGGACTCACTCCGGCTGACAGGGCAGGCGAGAGGCGGACCAAGGAAGGGCAACGGCGTACTGGTCCGGCGGAACTGGAACGGTCAGCTCCGGACCAATACTTCTTCGGGTCTGGTCAGGGGCGTTCGGCAGAGTTCGCTGGCTGACTGAGTAGGCTCGTGATCCTGGTCCGGCTGACCACCACTGGTCAGCTCCGGACCAGGCTTTGATTTTTGCTGGGTCAGTTCGTCTTCGGCATGGTTCGGCGGACTGGCTGAGCACGACAACACACCTTGTCAGGGCTTGGCTCAGCGCTGGGGACGGACTTGTGTGGCAATCTTCTGGTCCGCCGGACCAGAGTTGGTCAGGGGCGGACCAGATGAACTGTTTTCTCCGATTCTCTCCGAATTTGTACGTTATGTCCTCGGGATCCTGCCAAAGTCAAGAAATAGTCCCGAAACCCTAGAATGGCTCTAAAAATGCCTAAGAATATGTGGAAACCGTTTAGAAACCAAAGGCAAACTCATATAAAATCTAGATAAAATCCAAGCCATCAGTAAGGGTCTTTCAAACCGATTCAGGAAATTCAAGCTCTAAAGTAGAGGTTAACCCTCTCGAGTCTAATCTCACTATCCAGGCTTTATCTTACTAATCTCTCGATTCAATAGTCTACAACCCTGGATACATGAACGAACGTTATCATAATCCCTAGGCAAATATTCATCTCTCAATGCAATACCTGTTCTATTTATTGAATTATTTCCAGGTTAGAATCCCACATGTCTATGCGAATTAAAACCGTAAGTCCATTCAATCAAGTGACCAACAAGATCAAACGCATTAAACGCAACTCAATAAACCGAATAGAATAAATAAAACCACAAATTCTGGAATTATGAACCAAAGATCCCTACATAGCAAATCCCTGCCTACAGCAGAGGAATTGCTCGCTAAACATCGAGACGTCAGGGTTCATATCAATACAACAAAACATCGTAAAATAGAAGGAAAGAGGAACGCTTAGTCGATTTCTCGGCTTCGTGATCTCCGTCTTCTACTGCGATCTCTCACTTCCTGATAATCGCCTCCTGTTGTGTGCTCTAGGGTCTATTCTTTGTGTAAAGCTTGAATGAATTTCGACCTAGAGGCTTTCTGATATATGCACGGAGCCAAGGAAGCCTCACTCGTTTCCTTCGGTGAAATGCAGTTTGTACGTGCGTGACTTATGTTGCCTTTGGGTAACGAAAGCAGCTAGCTCAAGACCAGGGGACACTTGGAGACTCACTAAGGTATTTATACATATATATTTAAGAGGAGACCCAGGCTAAAGGGCTCTCGGAATCCCTCAAAAACAATCTGCAAATCGGACTAAAACAGAGCACTCGAGAGCACTCGGTTTAGGTGATAGATGGAAGGGAAGTTCCAGGCCAAAGGGCACTCGGATGATTCCCAATTTTTGATGGAAGATAGGGGTATGAAAGAGGATTCAAAGGAGCCAAACCAACCTTGAATCCACCACGTTTTGACCTTGCACAAGGGTGACACACACACACATGCGCAGAAGGCGATACTCTCGGACACACCAAGAAGAAGAAGCAAAATGCAACTCGATTTCTTATCAATTCAAAGTCTGCTCATTCTTGACATACAAGGGCCTTTAAATAGGCTTGAAACACAGAAGAAAGCAAGGAAAATTTGTGCATAAGGAGGAGTGATCACTTGCGTGACGAGTTTTAAATTTATACCCGACACACAACTAATCCGCAAGTATACGGATGTCGTAGTACCGGGGTCGAACACAAGGACTTAAGCGGTTAAGCTAGGAATCGACTAAAACTAGGAAAATGGAGAAAATAAAATCGGAGAATTGTTTTTGTTGGTTTTCGTAAGTTGCAGAAAATTAAAAGAAAGAAAGTAAAATCGAGGTCAATCACAATTCAAGAGGAGATAATCGATGGAAAAAGTTATTGGGAGTCGGGTTTCACCGATCATGCAAGGATGCCGTAAGGAATCATGGACCTAGATCATGCTCGTTCTAAAGTGAGGGATTCGAAGACTAAGATCGGGTTCGGTTCTTTCGAACCGAAAATCCGCTATCCAAGAGAGTACTCTATCCACTTTCGTGGCTTAGAGTGAAAATCACGAATGCATTAAACGCTCTTGTCATAATCCTAGATTGATTCGAACCGAATTTCTTCGAATTCAATTTCAACCCAATTGATTGAATGCATCAAGAGACCAAGAAATGTCTCCATGAAATTCACAATCCTAAAATCTACCCACAAGATTTTCATCCAATGGGTAACATTAAACATCATTCATCAACCTCTAGCAATCAAAACTCAAGCAATTGCATCACTCAATTGAACAAATCCAAGGTTCCCCTAGACATTCATTCAAGAGAGATGATAGATAATTATGAAGAACAAAATTTCATTCATTGCAAGAGTTTGAAAGCATGAACAAGACAAAATCTTGGGTCCAAAGGTTAAGACAAGCATCCTTACATGAGGGCTAATCTCTCATCCCACAACAAGAAACTACTCACACATCTTGTTCATAAACACAAAATAAACAAGATGCAAGATGAAGCATAGAGAGAGAAAGGGAAAGAGATGCTCAATATGATCTTCAATCTTCAAACTAAAGCAAACTCCTTGTTTCTCCTTCAAGATTTCTACCCTAGGTCTTTTGGAGGAGAGAAAATCGCCTCTTGTTTCGTTCCCAAATCGAACTCTCTTCCAAAAGTCCGAAAAATCAGACTTAACTTGTTTCCAGGTCACGCGGTCCGCCGGACCAAGGTTTGGTCCGGCGGACCAGGAGTAAATGAAAGCACAGGACGCGGCGCAGAAGTGGTCCTGGTCCGGCTGACCAAACCTGGTCAGCTCCGGACCAGGTCTTCAGGGGACTCACACCGGCTGACTGGGGCAGGCGAGCAACTGACTGGGCTTTGTGCGGAGAATGTTTGGTCCGCCGGACCTGAGGCGGTCAGCTCCGGACCGTACTTGCATTTGGGTTTGGTCAGCTCATCTTCGGTTCGGCGGATTGGCTGAGCACGGAACATTCCTGGTCCGGCTGACCAGAACTGGTCAGCTCCGGACCAGGCCTTCATTTTCGTTTGGTCAGCTCGTCTTCGGTCAGCGCTGGGCGAAGTTGTGGCGATCTCCTGGTCCGCCGGACCAGAGTTGGTCAGGGGCAGACCAGATGGACTGTTTTCTCCGATTCTCACCGAATTTGTGCGTTATGCCCTCGGGGTCCTGCCAAAGTCAAGAAATAGTCCCGAAACCCTATAATGGCTCTAAAAATGCCTAAGAATGCGTGGAAACCGTTTAGAAACCAAAGACATACTCGTATAAAATCCGAGCCATCAAATTCCCCCAGACTTAAATCTTTGCTCGTCCTCGAGCAAATAAAATCAATGAAACACAAAGTCTGAGAAGGACAGTGAGATAGAAATCGGTATTTGATGAGTTTCAAGATCTAGTTGCGTGTCCACTGCTCAATTTATGGGAGTAGAATCTAATCTAGGCTACTCTAGCTATTCTCTCTTGTCAGCTAAACTTTCTAAGTATGGGATTTATATGTCGTCCTTAATCTACCATAAGAGTAATTCCCACTTCCAAGCACTCTCCTGAACCTATTTACCGTTCTTCTCCTCTAAGATATTTTGTCTCTTTATTTATTTTGTTCACACATTTTTTTTTCTTTTCTTCTTCCTTTCAAGAAAGTGCTAAGAGAAGTAATATCCCGAGTTCCTAGGATGTTGAAGTTGACAAGTGTCTCCGCTTTTGCTTTTCTTTAATGATCATGACAACACTTGTCCCACAACTTAGACCCGAACCATCGAATTTCGACGCACTCATGTCATCGAATGATTTTCATTAACGATATAGTGGCAGCGGAGTGTTGGGATGTATATACTTTCTTCGCTTATTCCTACAACACATTTTTTTTTCTAAGAGACTATCTATCCTATGGGAGAAGCTTCGGGAACGGTTTTAGGGAGATATTTAACCTAGGTTCGGTCGGTCCTACTCTTTGGCATACCTAAAGACAACAATATACCCCACAACCTAGAATCGCAAGCATCAAAGAGAGGGTTCGCTATTCACCTATCATCGACAATCTACTCGAACACCTAGAGGTCTAAATCCAAATCGTTAAGCAATCTCTAAGTAGCTATCATCATCATCTCATCATCGACCAATCTCAACTCAAAACGGTTTATGCAATGCATATGCTCCTACATGTTCTAGACCTATATGTAACAAATACAATGCAAGACACAAATGTAATGCAAGGCTAGGTGGTGTCTATATGTACAAATGCAAGAAATGCAAGTGTGGAATGCATCTATAGTGAGAAATCATCAATCATTTTTTTTATATGCAAATGGATGTATGAATGCACTCTAAAAGGGCTTGAAGCGATGTTAGATGCTCAACCCCCCCAGACTTGAATGAGACACCGTCCGCGGTGTCACTCGAATCCGAAGGGGCAGATACGTGGAATAGGAAATTCAGAGCTAAGTGAAATAGGAGGGAAAAATAAGTATATAACCTTGTGTCCAAGGATAAAAGATGCCTCCCTGCATTCCACTTGTGAATGATTCCACATTGTGTATCGTCTCGGTTGCTCGATAATGTTCACCTTCCAAAATCAAAACTCAGAAAGAGAGAAGATCAACTGAAACTGATATAATCATAGCAAAGACATAAGCAACATCAAGATCACATCATTACATCATGCGTCTAAGTTCCCAAATGCAGAAAAATAAATATGCAATGCAAAAAGGATATTAAAAAGGATATCTACAAGCTCGGGGTGCCTCCCGAGAGCGCTTATTTATGGTCCTAAGCTTGACCGCGGGGTTGCTCACTCGTCTTGAGGATCAGAGAAGCTCATCAAGCTCCTCTCTTTGTCGTGCTCCCCGGGGTTATAAATCTTCAGCCTTTGCGCGTTGGTCTTAAACGTATCCCCTCCATAGCCATATAACTCTATCGCTCCATGAGGGTAGACATGCTTAATCGTGAAAGGCCCCGACCAACGCGATCTCAACTTGCCTGGAAATAGTTTGAGCCTTGAGTTAAAGAGAAGTACTTGATCACCTTCTCTAAAATCCCTCTGCAAAATCTGACGATCATGCCATCTCTTGGTTCTCTCCTTGTAAATCCGGGCATTCTCGTAGGCGTCCAACCGAATCTCATCGAGTTGGTGAAGCTGCAACACTCGCTTCTCAGTGGCGTATTTCCAGTCGTAATTCAGCTTCTTAATTGCCCAGTATGCCCTGTACTCAAGCTCAACCGGCAAGTGACAAGCTTTCCCATAGACAAGTTGAAAGGGAGACATACCGATGGGTGTCTTGAAGGCTGTCCTATACGCCCATAGAGCGTCATCGAGCTTGGATGCCCAATCTTTCCTTGACCTTGACACCGTCTTCTCAAGTATCGCCTTGATCTCCCTATTCGAGACTTCAACTTGCCCGCTCGTCTGAGAGTGATACGGGGTAGCCACCTTATGTCTCACACCATACTTCTTCAAAAGCACTTCTATGGTACGGTTGATGAAGTGAGATCCTCCATCGCTAATCACGACCCTTGGCGTCCCGAATCTCGGAAAAATCACCCTCTTGAACATCTTTGTCACCACTTCGAGTCGTTAGTGGGACTCGCCATCGCTTCTACCCACTTGGTGACGTAATCGACCGCCACGCGGATGTATTGGTTCCCATAAGAAGATAGGAACGGTCCCATGAAGTCTATACCCCAAACATCAAACGGTTCAACTTCCAAGATATATCGTTGAGGCATTTCGTGGCGGCAGGAGATGTTCCCCGTTCTCTGGCAAGCATCGCAAGAGGAGACGTATTGATGAACGTCTTTGAACATTGATGGCCAATAAAACCCGGATTGAAGAATTTTAGCCGAGGTCTTCGATGCTCCGAAATGACCAGCATAGTCCGAAGAGTGACAATGATGAATCACACTCCGGACTTCCTCTTCGGGCACACATCTCCTAAAGAGGCCATCCTTGCCTCTCTTGAAGAGGTAAGGCTCTTCCCAAAAATAATCTTTGATGTCTCTGAAGAAGCTCTTCCTCCCGTTGTAGTCCAACTCGTGGGGAATGTACCCGCTAACAATGAAATTGACAAAATCTGCGTACCACAGGTCTCTCTCCTTCACTTGGACAGCCATCACGCAATCATCTCGGAGACAATCATCAATGGGAATATCTTCATGTCGCTCAATCCGAGATAAGTGGTCGGCTACTCCATTCTCTGTACCCTTCCTATCTCTGATCTCCAAGTCAAACTCTTGCAGCAAGAGAATCCATCTGATTAACCTCGGCTTGGCATCCTTCTTGGATAGGAGATATCTCAAGGCAGCATGGTCGGTATAGACGATCACCTTCGACCTGGCCAAGTAAGACCGAAACTTCTCAAAGGCAAAGACGATAGCGAGTAACTCCATCTCAGTGGTGGAGTAGTTGACTTGTGCATCATCCAAAGTCCGACTCGCATAATAGATGGCATGCAGCTTTCTGTCTTTCCTTTGACCCAAGACAGCCCCGACGGCGAAATCGCTCGCATCGCACATAAGCTCAAAAGGAGCTTCCCAATCCGGTGGCTGAATAATAGGCGGAGAAATCAACGCCTTCTTCAGAGTCTCAAAGGCAGCCTCGCACTCATGGGTGAACTCGAATGGCACATCCTTTGCAAGCAATTCAGTCAAAGGCCTCGAAATCTTCGAGAAGTCCTTGATGAACCTCCTGTAGAACCCGACATGTCCCAGAAAACTCCGGATTCCTTTAACATTCCGTGGAGGCGGCAGCTTCTCTATACTTCGAGCTTAGCTCGATCAACCTCAATCCCCTTTCTCGAAATCTTTTGGCCTAGCACAATGCCCTCTTGGACCATGAAATGGCACTTCTCCCAATTCAGCACAACGTTCGCCTCAACACACCTGTCGAACACTCGTCACAAATTCATTAGACACACAGAAAAGGAGGGTCCATGGACGGAAAAATCATCCACGAACACCTCCATAACATTCTCAATGAGATCAGAAAATACAGCAGTCATGCATCTCTGAAATGTCACCGGTGCATTACATAAACCAAAGGGCATCCTACGATATGCAAAGGTGCCATATGGGCATGTAAAGGTGGTTTTCTCCTGGTCGCTAGGGTGAATGGGGATTTGGAAGAATCCCGAGTAGCCATCAAGAAAACAAAAATGGGAATGCAAGGCTAACCTCTCTAGCATTTGGTCGATGAAGGGCAACGGGAAATGGTCCTTACGGGTGTTGGAATTCAGCTTCCTATAATCAATGAACATCCTCCAACCCGTAACTGTCCTAGTGGGTATCAATTCATTATGCTCGTTTTCTACCACAGTGATACCCCCTTCTTTGGCACAACTTGCACGGGACTAACCCATGCACTATCCGAAATCGGGTAAATGATACCCGCATCTAGCAATTTGGGCACTTCCTTTTTTACTACCTCCTTCATGGTCGGGTTTAACCTACGTTGATGCTCGATGGAGGTTTTAGAACTATCCTCTAAGTGAATGCGACGCATGCAAAGAGATGGACTAATGCCTCTAATGTCGTCTAGAGTGTAACCCAAGGCTTGTCTATACTCCCTAAGCAATGCAACTAATTCAGCTAGTTCCATATCAGTCAAAGCAGCATTCACAATGATCGGGTAAGTAGAATTAGGTCCGAGAAATTCATACCTAAGCCCTTGCGGTAAGGGCTTCAATTCCACTTTAGGCGCGCTCTCTGGATCCCAATCTTTCTTCCCGCCCGTCTCCACATCGGGTTGCTTGACTTGAATGGAGGAAACCGGGGCTTGATGACTCGGAGAAGGTGATGGCTCCTCTCTGTTTTCCTCGTCCCTTAGCCAAGGGAACTCACGGGCAGAACAAGATAAGGGCTCAATGGCCCTGTATTTCCAGCCCTCTAGCTCAATCGATGAGCTGTCATCTAAAGTCCGAACAATGCTCCGGACTTCCTCCCAATCGCAGTACATGCTGCCTTGTACCGCGTTCAATGTCATCTCGAGGGGTTCTGACTCTCTGAATTCACCCCTCACTTCGTCGACCAATGTGTCTATCAAGTCCAGGAAGAAGGAAGACTCCACCAAATGCGACTGCTTAAGATTCTGATCAAGTCTGAACTCAACCGTCTCATCTCCGATCTTCATCGTAAGTCTCCCTTCTCTGACATGCACTACAACATCAGTCGTGTTCAGAAACGGCCTACCAAGTATGATGGGGATTTTAGAATCCTCCGGCATGTCCAGAACCACAAAGTCGATGGGGACGTAGAATTCCCCTACCTTAAGAGGCACATCCTCTAAAATCCCAGCGGGATACTTTACCGATCTATCGGCCAATTGCAGTGCCATCCTTGTCGGTTTCAGCTCACCGATATTAAGCTTCTTGAATATGGAGAGAGACAGCAAACTGACACTTGCGCCCAAATCACAAAGCGCCCTCTCAATCTCCACATTCCCCAATCTGCACGGGATGGAGAGGCTACCCGGATCAGCCATCTTCTGCGGTAACTCCTCTGCAATATGGCAGCACTCACCTCTGTACTAAGTGCCACTGTCTCCTTCTCAACCGCCCTCTTCTTCGTGAGTATGTCCTTCAAAAATTTGGTGTAGGACGGGATTTGGAGAACTACCTCGTGAAAAGGCATGGTCACTTCCAGCTTCTTCAACATCTCGGTAAACTTGGCAAACTGGTTGTCTTCATTAAACTTCGTCGCCCGAGATGGAAATGGTAGAGGGGGTGCCTGTGGAGGAGGCGGAATGTACCTCGCCTCTTCCCCCTCTACAGTATGGCCCTTGCCTTTATCTAAAACGACCCTCTGTGGTTCGTGTGAACCTTCTCCCTCTTCTCTG
>NW_010965216.1:70805-73528 GCF_000463585.1 Tarenaya hassleriana
TCTTGAGATGTGCATCCATCCCATCCAATCTCTGCTCAAAGCTCTCTTGCTTCCCTTTGAATCCTTGCATCTCTTGACCCAAGCTGGAAAATGAGTTTTTCTGGTCATGCATTAGCTGAGCTTGATCATGCATTAGCTGAGCCAACATCGACTTCAACTCCGACTCTTCTTCCTTAACCTGAGGCAGAGGAGCTCTGTATCCTTGATTCCTCTGATTGTAGTCCTGGCCCTGATTCTGATACCCCTGGTCATGCATTAGCTGAGCTTGATCATGCATTAGCTGAGCCAACATCGACTTCAACTCCGACTCTTCTTCCTTAACCTGAGGCAGAGGAGCTCTGTATCCTTGATTCCTCTGATTGTAGTCCTGGCCCTGATTCTGATACCCCTGATTATGGCTCTGGTAGCCCTGATTCTGGTATCTAGGCTGAAATCCTGGGGGTCCCTGAGGTTTTGCTCCGCTTTGATGCTGAGGGTTCAATGCTCCTTGCGGGTTGCCATAGAAAAAGCCAGGGTGATTTCGATTCCCCGGATTGTAAAAGTTCGACTGATTGTTATACTGATTTCTCCCCACATAGTTGACTTCTTCCATGGCTTCTTCTGCTTGGTCTACCATGTACATCCCCGGTTTAACCTTCTGCGGGTTTGATGAAGCGGACTTAGCAAGTTGCAGCTTGATGGCATAAAGCTCCGAAAGAACGGCTTGTAAAGCCGAAGACTCGCTAGCATCCCCTTTGACATCAGCCTTAGGTAAGGATCTTCTGCTGCTCATTTCCCCTGACATGCTTCTCACTTTAGCCATTTTAGCAATCTGCGCCTCTAAAGCTTCGAAGGGGAGATCGTATACGCTGCCTCCGCATGTTGCATCAATCCATCCTCTCGTGTCGTCCCTAAGGCCATGTATGAAATTTGAGAGGAGATACTTGTTGTCCATACCGTGGTGCGGACACATTCTCTGATACTCCTTGAACCTCTCCCAAGCATCATACAAGATCTCATCATCGTCTTGGGCGAATGTGTTGATCTTGTTCAAGGCCAACTGTGTCTTCATGGGCGAGTAGTACTTCATCATAAACTTCTCTTCCATCTCGTCCATGTAGAAATGGAATTTGGCTCCAAGGTATAGAGCCAATCTCGGGCCTTGTCCATCAGAGAGAAAGGAAATGCCTCGATCATCGCATCTTCCATTGTCACGCCCGGCGGCTTCTTAATGGTTCGACAGAGCATCTTGAACTGCGTAAGATGAGAATTCAGATCCTCATTATACCTCCCTCTGAAGCTCATCTGATTCAGCATCTGAATGAACTGCGGCTGTAGCTCAAAGTGGTCTAAGAGTGGTCGGTTGATGCACGAGAGCAACTGAGTATGCTTGGGCGTCGTGTCCCAAGAGTCTGCGGATTAGCTCGGACGTGCTCTCTTGGTTGCGCTTCACCCCTTGCTGCCTCTTCTGCCATTATGTCCTCTCTTTGTTTTCTACGGATTTCCCTCTCGGTTCTGTCTATGTCCGGGTCAAAGGCAAACTCAAAATCTGGGTCGAGTTGTCTTCGAGTGGGACGTCTGCTCATGCACTAAGGGAACCTACAAAAAATAAAAGTCCAGAAAAAGGCAGAGAAGGTGAATCGACAAAGTTCAGAACGATCCCGAAAAAGTCCAGGAAATTCTGGAAAAATTTGAAAAAAAAATTCAGAAAAACCCAGAAAATGTCCAGAATAAATCCGGAAAAGTCCATGAAAATCTGAAATTGTCCAGAAATTGTCCAGAAAAATCCAGAACAAGTCCAGAAAAATACAGGGAAATACAAACAGCAAAAATAATAAACAGAAAAATCAAGAAATAAAAGAAATAAAGAAAAATTGACTCAAGAGAAAAATAAAAATCACACAAACACACAAAGAAAAAGGAAGTGAACAAACACACAAAAATCAAACCGAAAAATTCAAAGACTCCGGAAAGACTAACCTAGAGTCAATCTATCATAGCTATGTTGGTTTAGTGCTCTATGATGTACTGATTATGAGCTTTGTTCAGATACATTCGATGTATTGATACTTTCTATGTGGTTTTATGAGAGTATTTTATTCATTACATGTTCTTGCATGCTAGATCTGTTATGAAATCCATGTATCATTATGAATGATACTAAACTCCCTAGTCTTGTGTCGTTATGGGAATAACGACATAATAAGACTAGTATGATGTGTGATTGATGATCACATAGATGATCATAAGTATTGGACACTGAGTCTCGCTCATCCTGTGTCTTTGGACACTGAGTCTTGCTAAGAGCCACATCATGTCCCATTGGCAAGGCACCCCTCTTAGAGTCTTGCATCTTGAACCGATTCAAGACCTTGTCAATGTATGTACTCTGACTTAGACCAAGAAGCCTTCTCGATCTATCTCTATAGATCTTGATTCCTAGAATATAGGCGGCTTCTCCTAAGTCCTTCATCGAAAAGACTGATCCTAGCCAGGATTTTACTCCTTGCAAGGTAGGAATGTCATTTCCGATGAGCAATATATCATCCACATAAAGTACAAGGAAGACCACTGCGCTCCCACTGACCTTCTTGTAAACACATGGCTCATCTTCGTTTTGCAGGAAGCCAAACGTTTTGACTGCCTCATTGATGAGGACATCGAAGCTAGCAACTTGGACGAGGACGGGAGCTTAACGGAAGGAGCTCTAGAAGATGTTCAAGACTTGACCCATCAGGCGTCAA
>NW_010965216.1:73807-103418 GCF_000463585.1 Tarenaya hassleriana
GTCCACGTGCAATTCTGGACCGTCCGTTCCAGGTTCCGGTTTTCCGAAAATTAAACCGAAATTAGGGGTTAAATCACTTTATAAGAAAGAGATTAGAACCCTAATTCAGAGAGACTTTGAGCAGACGACTTTTGGTGTTCTTGGAGAGTTTTTGGTGAGATCCAAAGACCTAAACAAGTTCTAAGTCTCGTTTTTCTCGAAGTGCGAAAAACCGAATAGAGATTCGAGTCCTAGCAGACAAGTTCCAATCGTTGGAATCCATTCCGAGGTGTGGATACGTGTAGAGGGCGAGGTAATCTTCCTCCCTAAGTGATCGGACGAATTCTTCAGTTGATACAGGCCCCGGATCGATTGAGGTAAGCGTTCTAACGTTTCTACGTTTTCAATAGCAGCATGGTTCTAGGGTTTTATAAATTTTTGTTTTACTTCCGCTGCACAACCCTAGAATCGATCTCTTAGGAATTAGATTCGCTCATGAGATCCCAGGAAAACCCAACAAGCTATGGAAACCGTAAAAAGTCCCCGACAACGGCGCCAAAAACTTGATCACTTGCGTGACGAGCTTTAAATTTATACCCGACACACAACTAATCCGCAAGTATACGGATGTCGTAGTACCGGGGTCGAACACAAGGACTTAAGCGGTTAAGCTACGAATCGACTAAAACTAGGAAAATGGAGAAAATAAAATCGGAGAATTGTTTTTGTTGGTTTTCGTAAGTTGCAGAAAATTAAAAGAAAGAAAGTAAAATCGAAGTCAATCACAATTCAAGAGGAGATGATCGATGGGAAAGGTTATGGGAGTCGGGTTTCACCGATCATGCAAGGATGCCGTAAGGAATTATGGACCTAGATCATGCTCGTTCTAAGGTGAGGGATTCGAAGACTAAGGTCGGGTTCGGTTCTCTAAAACCGAAACCCCGCTATCCAAGAGAGCACTCTAGCCATTTTCATGGTCTAGAGAAAAATCCCGAATGCATTAAATTCCCTTATCATAATCCTAGATTAAACCGAATCAAATTTCTTCGGATTCAATTTCAACCCAATTGATTGAATGCATCAAGAGACCAAGAACCCATGTCTCCATGTAATTCACAATCCTAAAATCTACCCACAAAATTCTCATCCAATGGGTAACATTAAACACCATTCAATCAACCTCTAGCAATCAAAACCCAAACAATTGCATCACTCAATTTAACAAATCCTAGGTTTCCCTAAACATTCATTCCAAACCAAAGCAAACTCCTTGTTTCTCCTTCAAGATTTCGGCCCTAGGTCTTTTGGAGGAGAGAAAATCGCCTCTTGTTTCGTTCCCAAATCGAACTCTCTTCCAAAAGTCCGAAAAATCGGACTTAACTTGTTTCCAGGTCACGCGGTCCGCAGGACCAAGGTTTGGTCTAGCGGACCGGGAGTAAATGAAAGCACAGGACGCGGCGCAGAAGTGGTCCTGGTCCGGCTGACCAAACCTGGTCAGCTCCGGACCAGGTCTTCAGGGGACTCACACCGGCTGACTGGGGCAGGCGAGCGGCTGACTGTGCTTATTGCGGAGAACGTTTGGTCCGCCGGACCTGAGGCGGTCAGCTCCGGACCGTACTTGCATTTGGGTTTGGTCAGCTCGTCTTCGGTTCGGCGGACTGGCTCAGCACGGAACATTCCTGGTCCGGCTGACCAGAACTGGTCAGCTCCGGACCAGGCCTTCATTTTCGTTTGGTCAGCTCGTCTTCGGTCAGCGCTGGGCGAAGTTGTGGCGATCTCCTGGTCCGCCGAACCAGAGTTGGTCAGGGGCGGACCAGATGGACTGTTTTCTCCGATTCTCACCGAATTTGTGCGTTATGCCCTCGGGGTCCTGCCAAAGTCAAGAAATAGTCTTGAAACCCTAGAATGGCTCTAAAAATGCCTAAGAATGCGTGGAAACCGTTTAGAAACCAAAGACATACTCGTATAAAATCCAGATAAAATCTGAGCCATCAAGGAGCTAACAAAACATTAAAGAAAGGTAATGGAAAACAAGACACCATAAAGTAAGGAAAAAGTGGAAAGTTGGTTGAAGTGGATGTGCAACGTCTTGCAACGGGTAGGAGGCTTAAAGAAGCTCTTCATGAGGTTGAAATAATGTAGAAAACATCCCCAATTCTTGCTTGATAAAGGTGGGCCGAAATTGGGTTCAAAGATGGCACCATATCCTCTCCAATGGGTTGCTATCTTCTTGGACTTGTGTAGAATATGTTTGGGCTCTTTGGACTTGGTTCTTCAGCCCATTTATTGAGAATACATTCTTCAAATATCTTTTTAGTAGCCCAGGTGTTAGTCCACGAAATCTTAAGTGTTGGACAACACAAACTCCAAGACATTGCAATGTTTTGTGCTTGTTGCCGGTATCGTGTCCTTTGCATTGTATGGCCCCTTGTCCTCGGTGTTCACTTCTTCTCCTCCTATATCGTCTATGGCATCGTCTTGCTTCTCGTTCGGGTTTTGTTCGTCATCGTCTATGTCTTGGTCGATGTCATCATCATTGCCTCCCCCTTTCAAAGGTTTTGCCCTCAAAACTGAATCTCCTGCATCAAACGGAAGTAGGTCAGCTACATTGAAAGACGAAGAGACATTATACTTACCCGGTAACTCCAAGCAGTAGGCATTGTCGTTGATCTTCTCCAAGATGCGGAATGGTCCGTCTCCTCTTGGGGCTAGCTTTGAGCTCCTCTTGTTTGGGAATCTTTCTGGCCTAAGATGCAGCCACACCCAATCCCCGACTTCAAATGACACCTTCTTACGTCCCTTGTTGGCTTGTCGTGTGTATTGCTCGGTTTTTCTTGCGATGTTATCACGAACTTTGGCATGTAACTTTTTGATAGCATCCGCTTTCTTCTCCCCATCAAGGCTGATCATATCTTGGTTTGGAATTGGTGACATATCTAGCGGTGTCAATGGGTTGAAACCGTAGACAACTTCAAAAGGCGAATGCTTTGAGGCGGAATGCGTTGCTCGGTTGTATGCAAACTCAACGTGTGGTAGACACTCTAGCCAATTCTTGAGGTTGTTTCCTATTGTTGCTCGAAGTAATGCAGCCAATGTTCGATTTACGACTTCGGTTTGGCCATCGGTTTGCGGGTGACAAGTTGTTGAGAAGACGAGCTTTGTCCCAAGCTTTCTCCATAATGTCTTCCAAAAGTAGCTCAAAAATTTTGAGTCTCGATCAGACACAATACTTCTTGGCAACCCATGCAAGCGAACCACTTCCTTGAAGAACAAGTCGGCGATGTGTGAAGCGTCATTCGCCTTTGCACATGGAATGAAGTGTGCCATCTTCGAGAACCTATCCACAACAACAAAAATGGAATCTTTGTTCTGGATTTTTGGAAGTCCAAGAACAAAGTCCATTGATAAATCAGTCCAAGGACAAAATGGAATTGGAAGAGGAAGATACAAACCGTGCGGGTGTGTCTTAGATTTTGCTTGATGGCATATAATGCATCGAGCGACAAATCGTTCGACATCCCGTTTGAGATGCGGCCAAAAGAAGTGCTCCTTGATCATCACAAGTGTTTTCTCGACACCAAAATGTCCCATGAGAGCTCCTCCATGAGCCTCTTGTAGAATGAGATCCTGCAACGAGCATTTCGGGATGCATAGTCGTTGTTCCCGAAAGAGATAACCGTCCTCCTTGTAGAACAGTCCGTGAGCTCCCTTAGTGCACTCCTTATAAATATTCCCAAGCTCCAGATCATCACGGTACAACTCCTTAATGTGCTCAAAGCCGAGCATTTTTGCCTCCATGATCGTAATCACGGCATGTCGCCTTGACAATGCATCGACCACCACATTGTCTTTGCCCTTCTTGTATTTAATCACGTACGGAAAAGTCTCGATGTATTCTAGCCATTTAGCATGCCTCCTCTTGAGTGTTGATTGACCCTTGAGATGTTTCAATGTCTCATGGTCGGTGTGGATGATGAACTCACGGGCCAACAAATAGTGTTGCCACGTTTGGAGAGCTCGAACCAACGAGAATAGTTCTTTGTCATATGTAGGATAATTAAGAGTGGCTCCATTGAGTTTCTCACTAAAGAACGCCACGGGACGCTTCTCTTGCATAAGCACGGCCCCTATGCCAATTCCGGATGCATCACACTCAAGTTCGAAGACTTTGTCAAAGTCCGGGAGGACTAGGACGGGTGCACTTGTGAGCTTATCCTTCAAGGCTTGTCCTTCTTTATGATAGACATGAGGGGTGCAGCAAGGCTGCTGAAATCTCGCACAAAACGACGGTAAAAACTTGCTAAGCCATGGAAACTTCGAACATGGCCAACGGTAGTTGGTGTGGGCCACTCTCGAATAGCTTTGATCTTTTCTTCGTCCACGCTTAATCCCTGCGAACTCACAACAAATCCTAGGAAAACAACTTCATTAGTGCAGAATGTGCACTTCTTGAGGTTCGCGTATAGCTTCTCTCGACGGAGAGTTTCCATCACGAGCTCAAGATGTGTCACATGTTCGGTAAAACATTTGCTATAAACCAAAATATCATCGAAATAAACAACAACAAATTTACCGATGAAAGCACGTAAGACATGGTTCATGAGTCTCATGAACGTGCTTGGGGCATTGGTAAGGCCAAAAGGCATGACGAGCCATTCGTACAACCCTTGTTTTGTTTTGAATGCGGTTTTCCACTCGTCTCCTTCACGCATACGTACTTGATGGTAACCACTCTTTAAATCCACCTTTGAAAACATGGTTGCTCCACTCAACTCATCTAACATATCATCTAGTCGTGGAATGGGATGACGGTACTTGATGGTGATGTTGTTTATCGCTCTACAATCAACGCACATGCGCCACGTAGCCACGTCCCATCCTTTTTCGGTACGAGCAAAACCGGCACTGCACAAGGACTTAAGCTTTCGCGTATATAACCCTTAGATAATAACTCTTGTACCTGCTTTTGGAGTTCTTTAGTTTCCTCGGGATTCATACGATAAGCGGGACGATTCGGTAGAGGTGCTCCCGGTACGAGATCAATTTGACGCTCGATCCCTCGAATTGGTGGCAATCCCGCGGGTGTCTCCTCGGGGAAAATGTCTTGGAAACATTCCAAGAGTCTTGTGATCTCCGGAGGGTGCACAATCTGTTCGGAGCCTGTACTCAAAGCATCTTTGAACAACATTAGTAAAACCAAGCGGTCATTGACTAACGCATTACTTACCGTACTCGGTTTTACATAAAAACTTGTCTTTTTGTCGTCGCCTTCCTTTGACAACTTCACTTGCATCTCATGAACCTGCGATGGACTAAGGGGAGCCAACGATATCTTACGTTTGTTATATATGAATGAATAATGGTTAGTCCTACCATCATGTTTCACCTCTCGATCGAATTGCCATGGTCGTCCAAGAAGAATGTGTCCGGCTTGCATTGGAACCACATCACATAATACTTCATCTTGGTATCTCCCAATGCTAAATGAAACTTTGACTCTCTCATTTACCTTAAGTTCACCTTGGTTGTTAAGCCATTGTAACTTGTACGGATGAGGATGCTTCTCGGTTTCAAGCCCTAGTTTCTTTACCATGTAGGCACTCGCAACGTTAGTACAAGAACTGCTATCAATAATTAAACCACATACCTTGTTCCTCACGGTACAACGACTGTGGAATATAGTCTCGTGACCAATAACTCACCACTATTCGGGTATTCGATCTCTTCTTGTACTTTCTCAACTTCATCCTCGTCCATTGATTCATACTCTCCCGCATCGGTGAGGATCATGACTCGATTTTTCGGGCAATCCTTAGCATAATGTCCACGTCCCCTACACTTGTAGCAAACAATCTCTCGAGTTCGGAGGTTAGTAGTGTTCGATTTACTTACCTTTGTATCCTCCTTATAAGTAGCCATGGATTTCCCCTTGGACTTAACATGAGTTTCGTCCAGACTTGGTCGGCTCACATCGGTGGAAATGCCCTTGTACTCGGGTCGGTGTGTCGG
Source organism: Tarenaya hassleriana (assembly GCF_000463585.1). NCBI lineage: Eukaryota > Viridiplantae > Streptophyta > Magnoliopsida > Brassicales > Cleomaceae > Tarenaya > Tarenaya hassleriana. The sequence continues at coordinate 79,796 of NW_010965216.1, forward strand.
AGGATTCGGTGCGGTCATCCGAGCTCGGTTTACCCGAGTTTGCTTCTTGTTGATTTGTTGTTCAATTTGTATTGCCATATGAAGTAGTTCCTGCAACTCATGGTAAACTAATCTTTCTACCTTGCGAGAAATTCGTTCTTGCAGTCCATTAACAAATTGTGCCATCACCGCTTCCTCGCTTTCGTCCAATTCCCATCGGTTCCGAAGATATTCAAATTCTTCGAAGTAATCTTCCACCGACCTAGATCCTTGCACTAGAGTACGATATTTCTTCTGTAACTCTCGATGAAAATGAGGTGGAACATACCTTTTTCTCATCATAAGTTTCATCTCACGCCATGTGGAAATTGGTTCGTAGCGTGCTCTCCTCCTTTCCGCTACTTCACGATCCCACCATGCTAGTGCATTGTCGGTGAGTTGTGCCGCAGCATATTGCACCATCTTGTGCTCCGAATACTCATAACACTAAAAAATATTATCCATCCGCCTCTCCCAATCGAGATAGGCATCCGGGTTAACACGACCAGCAAATGTAGGTAATTTTAATTTTAGATCGTTACCGTGTTCTCTTGCACGACGTTGTTGTTCTCGATAGAAATCGTCGTCATCATCATCTTCAACAATTGGGACGTGGTTCCTGCCTTCTCTACGTCTTGGAGGACATTCAACAGGGATTCTTTCTCGTTCTCGTAAAGGTTCTTCACGGCGTGGAAGGCTGGCCCGAGTAGGTTCCGACCTCCTTGGTGATTCCTCTAGACGTGCCAACCGCTCTTGTATGTCTTGTAGGATTTGTGCTAACGCGGCATGGCTAGTCTCTCCTTCTCCCGACATTCTTACTTCTTTATTTTGATTTTCTCAAAGAGTTTTGATTAAAAGAATCACAAACGAAACACAAACACAAAGCAAACACAAAGTAGGAAGAGATGTAGTGTTACCTCTTCACCGGTGGGAGTGTTTTTGTGGTTTTCGGTTTTTCTTCAAAGCAAAACGGTGAAATCTAATTAAAATGAAAGTAAAACACAAAGAGAGATACTTTACCTTAGGGTGGTCCTTGAAAAGGGCTCTGATACCAAAAATGATATATGCACGGAACCAAGGAAGCCTCACTCGTTTCCTTCGGTGAAATGCGGTTTGTACGTGCGTGACTTATGTTGTCGTTGGGTAACGAAAGCAGCTAGCTCAAGACCAGGGGACACTTGGAGACTCACTAAGGTATTTATATATATATATTTAAGAGGAGACCCAGGCCAAAGGGCTCTCGGAATCCCTCAAAAACAATCTGCAAATCGGACTAAAACAGAGCACTCGAGAGCACTCGGTTTAGGTGATAGATGGAAGGGAAGTTCCAGGCCAAAGGGCACTCGGATGATTCCCAATTTTTGATGGAAGATAGGGGTATGAAAGAGGATTCAAAAAGCCAAACCAACCTTGAATCCACCACGTTTTGACCTTGCATAAGGGTGACACACACACACATGCGCAGAAGGCGATACTCTCGGACACACCAAGAAGAAGAAGCAAAATGCAACTCGATTTCTTATCAATTCAAAGTCTGCTCACTCTTGACATACAAGGGCCTTTAAATAGGCTTGAAACACAGAAGAAAGCAAGAGAAATTCGTGCATAAGGTGGAGCTAACAAAACATTAAAGAAAGGTAATGGAAAACAAGACACCATAAAGTAAGAAAAAAGTGGAAAGTTGGTGGAAGTGGATGTGCAACGTCTTGCAATGGCTAGGAGGCTTAAAGAAGCTCTTCATGAGGTTGAAATAATGTAGAAAACATCCCCAATTCGTGCTTGATAAAGGTGGGCCGAAATTGGGTTCAAAGGTGGCACCATATCCTCTCCAATGGGTTGCTATCTTCTTGGACTTGTGTAGAATATGTTTGGGCTCTTTGGGTTTGGTTCTTCAGCCCATTTATTGAGAATACATTCTTCAAATATCTTTTTAGTAGCCCAGGTGTTAGTCCACGAAATCTTAAGTGTTGGACAACACAAACTCCAAGACATTGTGATAACACATATATGTTTATATATTTTTGTATAGATATATATCATATTTTGTAAGATTTATATATTTATATATATTTTTTTGTATAGTTTTACATCGAATTCGATGTTTTTCATGTTTTGCAGGAAAAATGGAACGCGTGATAACACATATATGTTTATATATTTTTGTATAGATATATATCATATTTTGTAAGATTTATATATTTATATATATTTTTTTGTATAGTTTTACATCGAATTCGATGTTTTTCATGTTTTGCAGGAAAAATGGAACGCGTGTGGAAGCAACCGAAAAATTATGTTGAAACTGGGCTATATATATATCATATGTGTAATTATATATGTCGTGTGTATATACACTATATATAAATATATATTACCTATATAAAATATATAATAGAACATGTAAATAAGTATATGTGTATATGTATATTATATATATGAATATAACGTATATATATATATATATATATATATTGTGTGTATAATTATATTTATGTCATATAATAGGTGTATCTATATACAGTATGTATGTATATATAAATATTATGTAAGATACATATATAGATATAATATAATATTATATATTTATAGCATGCATATATGATGCATGCGTATATATAAGTATAATATACAGATGTATTAATATATATATGCAAATATTAATGCGTGTATTTTAGTATATAATTATATAGAAATATATGCCTATGTATATTTGTATAGGTATATAATTATATATAGTGTGTATGGTATACATACGTTGTATATATATAATACGTGCGTGTGTGTATGCATAATTACAAATATCAACTTGATGCATGTATATATTATATATGATAAGTGTATGCATATATATCTATATATATAATATATAAAATAAAAAGAAGGAGAAGACATGATTAGCCGCCATCCACTTGCTCGGTCCGACAATCTCTCTGTGATTAGTGCCATTGCAAAAGAAAAGGAGATGAAGAAGACAATTATCATTCTCTTTATGCCTCTTTAAAAAGAGAAGCCATCGACGATAGGAGGGGGAACAAAACAAAATACAGCGGAGCATTTGTCAGAGAGAGACACATAGACTGAGAGAAAGGGTTTTGTGAATCAGATTTTTGGAGAGCTCTCGGTGGATTCAAGAGACATTCAAGGAGAAAAGAGTACAGGGGAGGGATCGGTTCAAACTGCAAAAATACTTAGAATTCTTCTCCCATCTCTTTTATCCATGAATTCTTGTTGGATTGTTATTTCTGTGATTTATATGGCATGTAAATAATTTCATCATTGTAGGTTAGAGATTTAAAAGGGTTATGTAAAATTGTGTGCTTAAATTATTTTGAGACTTTGTTAATTACGGTTAAGATTGAATGAATAGATTTTAATGCTATGAATTATGTTGGCCACATAAGTAATTGAGTTTAGAATTTAATTTTGCATAGAGATATGAAAATTAAATTCAGAAATTATTCGTTCACTTAAACGATCCTTACATCGAGAGATAGTTGCATCGTTTAGGAATTATGATAGAATACTTAATGATCTTGAGAATTTTAGTTTACTTAGAACCGAGAGGTCGGTAAACTTTAGTTCTTAGGAAACGAGGAGATATTCGAGAGAGTAATCCCCTACAACCTGAACTTGAATTCCCTAACCGTAACATCAGTTATCAAGATACATCATTTGATCCAATTCTTACATAACCCGAAAAATTCCGAAACCTACAATGTCTTAATTCAATTGTGTTAAACTCGTTGTTTAGCATTTTTCAGTAATTTAATTGTCATCACCATCAACCAAATTATCGCCTCGACCGATACCGAATAAATTCTAGAATTGTTATTGCAAAAACCCTCGTGTCCTTGTGTTCGACCCTAGGTACTACGATTGACTCGTGCACTTGCGGTAGTTGTGTCTAGGAAATAAAACAAGAGTAGATCACACCCTAGATCGACATCACATTGCAATGTTTTGTGCTTCTTGCCGCTATCGTGTCCTTTGCATTGTATGGCCCCTTGTCGGATGTTTTGATCAGCCATTCTTCGACATATGCATTGATCTTTGAACGTAGGCTTCGAGTCCTTTGTCTTGTAAGTGGAGGTATGGGAATGGTTGGCATGGTAAGCTCGGTGTTCACTTCTTCTCCTCCTATATCGTCTATGGCATCGTCTTGCTTCTCGTTCGGGTTTTGTTCGTCATCGTCCATGTCTTGATCGATGTCCTCATCACTTTCCCCTCTTATTTTCCTTCGGTTTGGACAAAATTGGAAGTTTTCCCGAATTTAGGGGTCAAACTGATCGTTTCGGCAAAGCCAAACCGATCGGTTACACTTTCTAAGCAATTTTTCAATTTCTGCGATGCCGAACCGATCGTTTTGCTAAACCCGAACCGATCATTTTGTGTTTCTGAGCAGTTTTGACAGGCTTCATGAATTCGCTCATAACGTCCTGCTCCGATATTGGATTTGGGTGATCTTGGTGTCTATGCGTAGATATCGAAGAGATTCCAATGATATAGAGATTGCATGGTTTGGACTTGTAGAGTGAAAGTTATCGGACTTGCAAGATCTGACGTTTTTTGAGCTTCACGTTTTCCCTGGAAATACTTCAAATGTTCCCGTTTCGTCCGTGATATTTCGTAGCCCATGTTTTCCATTCTTTTTGCTCTTTTATGCATGCAAACCTATTTTAAACACCAAAGAACACAATCATGCAATATCGAAGCCAAATGTGCCCTAGAATGCCTACAAATATGTAAAATACGTCACCCAAAATACGTGTTATCATCGAACGATTTAACATCCTTAAGAACCTGGTCAACTGTAAGATGACCAATGGTTCACCCGTGAGTACTCATATCCTCAAGATGAAGGGTTATCTAGAGGATCTTGACAGACTAGGGTTGGAGGTTAGTCGTGAATTGGCAGTAGACCTAGTTCTTCAATCCCTGCCGGATAATTCTGACCAATTTGTCATGAACTATAACATGCATGGGATGGAGAAGGACTTGAACGAGCTACATGGGATGTTCCGATCAGCCGAGCAGAACATCAAAGTCGAGAAGAGTGTCTTAGTGATTGGAAAGAGTTCCAACAAAAGGAAGTGTTCCAATACTACAAAAAAACATTCAATTAGCAACGAAATTTATTTCGTTGCAAAGTTACCAACGTTTTGTAACGAAAAAATTTTTGCAACGATTTTGCAACGCTTTGCAACGCAAAAATTGCGTTGCAAATTAGCAACGAAATTTTTCGTTGCAAAGCTTGCTAAAGCGTTGCAAAATCGTTGATAAATCATTGCAAAAAATTTTTACTACAATTAGCAACGCTTTGCAACGTAAAAATATCGTTGCTAATTTGCAACACAATTTTTGCGTTGCAAAATCGTTGCAAAAATTTTTGATAAATCGTTACAAAAAATTATAACGATTTTGCAACGCATTACAACGCAAAAATTTCGTTGCTAATTTGCAACGAAATTGTTGCGTTGCAAAATCGTTGCAAAATTATTTCATTGCAAATTAGCAATGAATTTTGCAACACAATAATTTCGTTGCAAATATTATCATTTAAATTAATATGATTTGACTTTTGAAAAAATAAATACAGAAATTTGCAACGCAATTTCATTGTTAATTGGATTTGCAACGCAATTTCGTTGCTAATTTGTAACGAAATTGCGTTGCAAATATAATTAGCAACGAAATTGCGTTGCAAATATAATTAGCAACGAAATTACGTTGCAATTTTAAAATAAATTTGTGGCTACGATTGATTATGGTTTTCACGTCTTTTGCAACGAAATTTCGTTGCTAATTGGATTTGCAACGCAGTTTCGTTGTAAATTTACAACGAAATTGTGTTGCAATGTTTTTCTATATATTCAACATCTAAACACAATCCATCAACAATTTCTCACTTTAAAAATTATCTAAAGCCTCTCTCTATCCCTAACTCTTAAAAAAAGTCAAATAAAAATATATTTTATTATTTTTATTAAATGTTTATTTTATTATTTTTTTAATTATTTATTGATAAACCTTAATTTATAACGTTTAAATAAACTTTATAATTCTACAAATATATATATATATATATATATTATTATCTTTATTTAATATTTATATTATTTTTATTTAATATTTATATTTTATTAATATTTTTTTAATTAATTACTTTTAAATTTTAATTTAATTCTTCTAATAACCTGAAATTCTAAATTATTTTTTTTATTTTTATATTAATTTTAGCAACGCATTTTTTTCGTTGTAAAGCGTTGCGATGTGCAACGAATTGAAACGCTATATTGGTTTGTAACGACGAGTTAGCAACGAAAATTTTTTCGTTGCAATTTCGTTGTAAACCCTGTTTTGCAACGGAATTTGTAGGTTTGCAACGAAAATTTTCGTTGCTAAAAGATTGTTTTTTTGTAGTGCAAGAGCAAGAAAGGCAAGGGCAAGACGACAATTGTTGTCGTCGAGCCTAAGTCTAAGGCTGAGAAGGGAGAGTGCCATTTTTGCCATGCTATTGGGCATTGGCGCAGAAACTGCAAACTCTACCTGGAAGATCTGAAGAAGAAGAAGAAGCTTGCAGAAGCTTCATCTTCAGGTATCCTCGTTATAGAGGCTAATTTGTTTACTTCTACATCATGGGTATTAGATACTGGATGTGTCTCTCACATTTTTTGAAATGTGTAGGGCCTGAGAAGAAGTAGGCAGCTAGCGAAGGGAGGAGTGGATCTCCGCGTCGGGAATGGAGCAAGAGTTGCTGCATTGACCGTTGGGACTTATGATCTTACTTTATCTTCTGGACTTGTGTTAGAATTACATGATTGTTATTTTGTACCTGCCATTAGCAGGAATATTATTTCGATTTCATGTTTGGATTCTGATGGTTTTTGTTTTGTCATTGAGAACAAAACTTTATCTATTTATAGATGCACTTTATATTATGGTAATGGTTACCTTTTAATGGCCTTTACATTTTGGATGATAAACCATCTGGACATAATTCGATCTATAACGTTAGTACCAAGCGGTTTAAGCCGAACGACTTAAACCCGACCTATCTCTAGCATTGTCGACTTGGTCACATCAATGAGAAACGCATAGCGAAGCTTTATTCTGATGGACTTCTTGATTCTTTTGATTATGAATCAATCGAATCGTGCGATTCTTGTTTGATGGGCAAGATGACAAAATCTCCTTTTACTAGAAAAGGAGAAAGGGCTACAGAGTTGCTAGAACTCATACATACTGATGTATACGGTCCTATGAGCTCACCCGCTAGAGGAGGTTATTTGTACTTTGTTACGTTTACTGATGATTTCAGTAGGTACGGTTAGGTCTACTTAATGAGACATAAATCTGAAACACTTGAATTGTTCAAGATTTTCAGAAACGATGTACAAAACCAACTTGGCAAGATGATCAAGTTGCTTCGATCTGATCGAGGTGGCGAATATATGAGCCAAGAGTTCACTGACTATCTGGCAGATTGTGGGATTGTCTCACAGCTGACTCCACCCGGAACGCCACAGTGGAATGGTGTGTCCGAGAGGAGGAACCGGACCTTATTAGATATGGTACGGTCTATAATCAGTCAGGTCGATCTTCCTAAATCCTTCTGGAGCTACGCTCTGGAAACAGTTGCGCTTATACTGAACAACTGTCCAACAAAGTCGGTTCAGAAGACACCATATGAGATATGGACTGGAAAGCGTCCCAGGTTAGCGTTTATGAAGATTTGGGGATGCGACGTTTATGTGAAACATCTGGCTTCTGATAAGCTATCCGCCAAATCTGATAAATGCATATTTGTGGGTTACCCTAAGGAAAACAAAGGGTACTGGTTCTACAATCCATCCGAGAACAAAGTGTTTGTTGCTCGAAATGGATCTTTCTTGGAGAGAGAGTTTGTCTCCAAGAGAGTTAGTGGGAGTAGAGTAGATCTCAAAGAAGTTCGAGAACAATAAATAGTCAAAGAACCGAGAAAACAGATCGAAACAGTTCAACCTGTATCACAAGTTGTTGAGATAGCACCTCCTAGTGGACCTCGGAGATCTGGTAGAATTCGTTAAAAGCCTACAAGATACGGTTTTCTTGTGACTGGAAACAACGAACTCATGTTGTTAGAACATGACGAGCCTACGTCGTATTCAGAGGTTGTGGCGAGTTCCGATTCTGAGAAATGGCAGCAGGCCATGAAATTTGAGATGCAATCCATGTACGACAACAAAGTATGGACTTTGGTCGATTCGTTCGATGGTATTAAGACCATTGGATGCAAGTGGGTTTTTAAGAAGAAAACCGACATGGATGGCATCGTGCATACCTATAAGGTACGACTCGTCGCGAAAGGGTTTCGGCAGATTCATGGTATAGACTATGATGAAACCTTTTCATCAGTCGTGATGTTTAAATCCATACGAATTCTGCTGGCCATAGCTGCGTATTATGACTACGAGATATGGCAGATGGGCGTCAAGACCGCATTCCTTAACGGGAATCTGCTCGAGGATGCGTACATGACACAACCCGAGGGTTTTGTCGATCCTAAGAGTCCGAAGAAGGTATGCAAGTTTCAGAGATCCATTTATGGACTGAAGCAGGCTTCGAAGAGCTGGAATCTTCGATTTGACGAGGCAGTCAAAACCTTTGGCTTCCTACAAAACGAAGATGAGTCATGCGTTTACAAGAAGGTCAGTGGGAGCGCAGTGGTTTTCCTTGTGCTTTATGTAGATGATATATTGCTCATCGGAAATGATGTTCCTACTTTGCAAAGAGAAAAATCCTGACTAGGATCAGTCTTTTTGAAGAAAGACTTAGGAGAAGCCGCCTATATTCTAGGCATCAAGATCTATAGAGATAGATCGAGAAGGCTTCTTGACCTAAGTCAGAGTACATACATTGACAAGGTATTGAATTTGTTCAAGATGCAAGACTCCAAGAGGGGTGTCTTGCCAATGGGACATGACGTAGGTCTTAGCAAGATTCAGTGTCCAAAGACACAGGATGAGCAAGAGCGCATGAGTAGGATTCCATATGCCTCGGCAATTGGATCCATCATGTACGCCATGTTGTGTACTCATCCGGATGTATCATATACATTGAGCATGTCTATTAGATATCAGTCTACACCAGGTGAGGCTCATTGGATTGCGATTAAGAACATCCTTAAATACTTGAGAAGGACTAAGGATTTGTTCTTGGTGTATGGCGGATTGGAAGACAAGCTCGCTATAAGGGGTTATACCTATGCTAGTTTCCAAACCGACATAGATGACTTCAGATCGCAGTCAGGTTACGTTTTCTGCCTGAACGGTGGAGATATTAGTTGGAAGAGTTCTAAACAACCAATCATTGCAGATTCGACTACAGAAGTCGAGTATATAGCAGCATCGGATGCAACTAAGGAAGTTGTTTGGATCAGAAAATTCGTGGGAGACCTGGATGTCATTCCTAGCATTGCGGATCCCATTGAGTTGTACTGTGACAACAATGGTGCGATTGCGCGAACCCCGGTCACACCAGAGATCTAAACACATACTCAGGCGATTTCACTTGATCAGAGAAATCATCGACAGAGGAGACGTGAAGATAAGCAGAGTGTCGACAGATGATAATATTGCCGACCCATTGACGAAGCCTCTCCCTTCATCAAAGCATGTTGGTCATGTTAAGGGTATGGGGATTAGATGCTCGTAGGATAGATCATAGAGCATAGTGGGAGTTGTTGGTTGTAATGCTCTAGGATGATCCGTGATATGACATTTGACTTTGTATTGATTCATTGGTTTATGAATGCATTACTTTTCCCGTTATATGATTGGCATGTTTGTTATATTTCGGCATCCTTGAATCATTAGAGAATGATTCTAAACTCCCTGGTCAGTTATCGTTATAGGAACAATGATGAATTAATACTAGCATGAGGTGTGATCGATGCATTGGATGCATATCACAATCATGGGTACTCGTTGTGAACGAGTGACTGGATGACCCGCATGAGATTTTCAAATGAACAGAGTCATGACTTGAATCTCATACAGCGGTTCGTTCTTGGATCCTCGTACCTGAGATGTCTAGAGTATCTGATATGAGGAGTGGCGTGTCTTGACTGCGTCAAACGTCGTCTTTAACCGGATGATTATAACGGCGTTGATCAGATACGTTCACGAATCATATGGAGATAGTAGACATGCAATATGGGACTTGTCACTTCCTTAATAGGAGAGATATCGATGGGCCCTCTCGTGGAAGTCGGACTATGAGAAACGCGTGGCCACGCTATAGATGAAGTTGCATCTATTTTATTAGTCGATTTGCCAAGACGAGAAAGCGGTTGAACTTGAAGGGTGGCTCAAACCATGCCCTTGTTCAACTTATAATATCGTGAGACAAAGGATCAGAATTCGAGCTGTTAATGCCTTGGTTAGATCACCTCTAACTCAATTCTAAGTGGGTGGTCATGGCGTCTTGCTAGAGGCTAACCATAACTTGTGGTTCGGGAAAGGTTCCGAAGTCACTACCACTTAGAATGGGCCTACAGGGTCACATACCACTAGGGATGGACTTATATGTGAAGAATCCGAAGAATGAAAACGAGATTTGATCGAAACGAGCATGAAAAGGAGTTTTCAGTGTGTTAGTCCGGACCTGACCAAGTTTGGTCAGCCCTGGACCAAGTTTGGTCAGTCCAGGTGGTCCGGAAGTTGGTCTGTGGTCGTCTGTCCAGGTCTGGTCCGATTGACCAAAAGTTGGTCAGCTCCGGACCAGACGCTGGGTCAGGCAGACCGAAGACGTACGAACGTCGGACTGACCTGACGAACAAGAGACTTGGTCCGGAGCTGACCAAAAGTTGGTCAGCCGGACCAAGGCTCCAGGTCAGGCGGTCCGAAGGGAGCTGAGTAAGCTTGGTCCGCCGGACCGGGATCAGGGATTTTCTTAAAATTCGGATTTAGGGTTTTCTAAACTTATTTTAAGTTTGGGATTTCGTCCAAACTTAATTAAGGCCGCTCTAAAACTCGGATAGACATCTAAGAACACTAGAGAATTCATTCTTTTCGTTTTTGAGTTCCTCGGGATTAGATTCGTATCTCGAGTTATCCTTTTCTTCACTAATCCTAGCAGATACGCTCCAAATCGTTTGGAATCCTTCCCGTCGGTGTGGATACATATAGAGGGACTGTAACTTCAGTCCTAGGTGATTAAGAACAGGCCCCGGATCGAATTTTGCTTCAAGTTACATCGAGAACGAGGTAAGTAACGATTTCCTCGGTGATATCACGATCTTTCGGGTTTTATCAAGTTTAGTTGCGTGTGACGTTTGACTAGGTTTAGATCTTTCTTCCGCTGCATGAAACCTAGTAAACCAAACCCTAGATCGATATGCTCGCATGCTAGGAACCCGTAGATTACCAACAAGCTCGAGTCTGATGAGTATTTTCCGAGACGGATGGTCGACGAGGGGGAGTTAGCATAGAGGTGATGATTCTGATGCTCTATGATGATCATACGATATGAGAACTTATATGTTATGATGAATTCATTGAATGAATGCATTGTTTGTTCATTATTTATTTTGCATGTTTGATAAATAATGACATCCATGGATCGTTATGAACGATTCTAAACTTCTTAATCACTTATCATTGTGGGATCAATGATGGATTAAGACTAACATGAGGCGTGATGGATGATCATAGTTATGATCATGGTCCAGACCGGACCAAAAGTTGGTCCAGCGGACGAGATGGACTTGGAGACATGGACGAGCTTGGCCGAAAAACTGACTTGGTCTGGACCGGACGAAAAGTTGGTCCTGATGGATTGATGCTCTAGGATGATGATACGATATGAGAACTATGTATGATACGATGTATTTATTGGATGAATACATTGTTTGTTCATTATTTATTTTGCATATTTGATAAATAATGATATCCATGGATCGTTGAGAACGATTCTAAATTCTTTAGTCGCTTATCATTGTGGGAGCAATGATGAATTAAGACTAACATGAGGCGTGATGGATGATCATGGTGATGATCATGTGTATTGGATACGGATCACGGTCATGAGTACTTATTTGGAACAAGTGACTGGATGACTCGCGTGAGATTGTCGATTGGATTTTATCCATGACTTGAATCTCACTTGATGGTTCACTTTGGATCATCAGACCTGAGATATCTATTGTATCCATCATGACGAGTAATATACTTTGACTGCGTCAAACATCGTCTTTAACCGGATGATTATAAAGACGTGGCTCGGGTACATTATGAATCATGTAATGGATAGTAGATAGTCAAGATGGAACTTTTTCCGTCTCGAAAAAGAGAGATATCATTTGGGCCCGTCGTAGGAGTGAGACTGTAGAAATGTGTGGCCGCACTATAGATGAATGTCATCTATCTCTTATAGTCTACTCGGGATACGACAAAGCATTCGAACTGTGAGTTCGATTATGATATCGTGAGACAAAGAGAATAATCGTTGGAGCTATCTCTGGCTTTTCGGTTAGATCACATCTAACTCTTTCCGATACGGGTAATCATAATGTCTTGCTAGAGACCGCATATGATTTGTAAAGCGAGATTGGATCTCGTGTTTACTGTCGTATTCGGAGGAGCCTAAAGGATCACACACATATGGGATAGACATTCATGAACGGGATCAAACGGACTAGAAAAATCAGATTTTTCTCCGTCGTTGAAGTCTGGTCCGGAGCTGACCAAGAGTTGGTTAGCCGGATCAGACGGACATGGGAGAGGCGGACCGAATGGCCGAAATAACTGCCTAGTCCGGAGCTGACCAAGAGTTGGTCAGCCCCGGACCAGACAGTCAGTCGGAGCAGTCCGTGTTGTGTTGGACTGAGCTGGTCCGGCGGATCGCAGAGTTTTTTTGGACTGTCGGCAAATCTGAGCTTGGTCCGGCTGATCAAGAGTTGGTCAGCTCCGGACCAAGTTTCTGATTGAGCTATTCCGCGAGTTTTACACGCTTGGTCCGACGGACTAAGTGTTGGTCCGGCGGACCAAACGTCAGAAACTCCAAAGTGCGATTTTTCCGGCTTTTCTTGGTGGAAACAAGTAGGGAACACACTCCTCTCTCAATTATTCAACCTCTCAGACCTTGTGAAGGCTCTGGAAGTTGCATAAACTCTCTCAAACCTCTTGAGAGTGTTCTTGATCCAAACATAAGAGATTTGATCTCTTCAAGCTCTAACAAGCAAGTTTCCAAGTGTTGGAAACCATCCCAAGGGTGTGGACTACTCAAGAGGATGTTGGTGTTGGGATTCCTGGGATCTCATGAGCGAATCTAATTCCTAAGAGATCGATTCTAGGGTTTACGCAGCGGAAGTAAAACAAAAATTTATAGAACCCTAGAACCATGCTGCTATTGAATCGTAGAAACGTTAGAACGCTTACCTCAATCGATCTGGGGCCTGTATCAATTGAAGAACTCGTCTGATCATGAAAGACAGGAAGAATACCTCGCCCTCTACACGTATCCACACCTCGGGATGGATTCCAACGATTGGAACTTGTCTGCTAGGACTCGAATCAGCTATTCGGTTTTGTGCTTCGAGAAAACGAGATGGATTACCTTTCAAAGCTCTTGGATCTCACCAAAAGTCTGTAGAAAAGTTCTAAAGTCGGCTCTCAAGTCTCTACTATCATTAGGGTTTTTAATCTCCTTCTTATAAGGTGATTTAACCCTAATTCGGTTTAATTTCGGAAAAACTGAAGCCCGGAACGGACGGTCCATAAATACACGCGGACCGTCCGTTCCAGAAGCCAGAACAGACGGTTTGCATTCAACACGAACCGTCCGTTCCAACACTTAGAACGGACGGTCTGTGAATATTTGTGGACCGTCGGGTCTGGCACGGAGGACCGTCCGTTCCGGACTTCTGGTCCGTCCGTTCCAGACCCTTCCGTCTTGGTTTTCCCGTCGTTTTCTCGTGCGTTTTGTCCTTCCCTGCGTGTGTGACCCTGTAGGCTCATTCGATATAGCAGTATAGTCTGAAATCTCTATTCCGGATATACAAGTCATAGGCGGTCTCTAGCAAGACACTATGACTATCTATCTCGAATAGAGTTTGTTCGTGATCTTACGAACGTCAGTGATGGTTCCGGTTGATGATCCTTTTGTATCGCGATATCATATGTCGAACATAGGCATGGACAAGCCACCTTATCTGATTCGACCGCTTTCTCATTCACTGAGTTCGACTTTCTGAAATAGACGACGTTCGTCTATAGTGCGGCCACACATTTCTACAGTTCGCTCACACGAGGGGCCCAGCGATATCTCTCTCTTTTACGAGTGGTACAAATCCCGTCTTGACTATCTACAATCCAGTACATGATTCGTTTCGTACCTGATACACGCCTTTATAGTCCTCCTGTTACGCAGGACGTTTGACGTAATCAAAGCACGCAACTCCTCATGTTGGATTCCGTAGATATCTCAGGTCTTAGGATCCAATCATGGAACCGCCATATGAGATTCAAGTCATGACGCTAGTCCATGTGACAATCTCATGCGGGTCAATCTAGTATTCCGTTCTATGATTGTTATCGTATCCAATACCTATGATCATCTATGTGATCATCAATCACACATCATACTAGTCTTATTATGTCGTTATTCCCATAACGACACAAGACTAGGGAGTTTAGTATCATTCATAATGATACATGGATTTCATAACAGATCTAGTATGCAAGAACATGTAATGAATCAAATACTCTCATAAAACATACAAAGTATCAATACATCGAATGTATCTGAACAAAGCTCATAAACAGTACATCATAGAGCACTAAACCAACAGTTGGCTCATTCAACACCTAGGATGTGATCATCTAACCGTATCAGGATTGTGAATTAAAGGTTAGTTTTCTCCTCAAGAAAGTTCTTCATCGAAAGATTGGTTCGTGGGCGGTTCAAAATCGTTTTGAACGCCAATTCCGCTGCGTAAACGTGCGGACCAGATCCTAGCACGGTTTTGAACCGGCGGTCTAGGATCTCGTGTGACCCAGCAGTGGTATCAGAGCTCGGTTCTTCGTTTCGATGAAGAATGATCACTCTTGAGCAAGTTTGAAAATTGTTCAAATTTGGTTTTGATCTAAGTTTAAATCTGATATATGATTGATTCTATGGTAGATTAAATTATTTAACAAGACTTAGATATATGGAGGCTTAAATCATGAATTAACTCGAGAAAACGGAACGAAAAACGGATTCGAAATGAACGAAAAATCAGATCAAGATGGAAAATCTCGTCTGAATTTTGGCCCAAAATCCCGTGGTCCGGCGGACCAAAAGTTGGTCAGCGCCGGACCACAGGTTCGGACTTGCACAGATCAGTTCGTCGGACCAGAGGAAGAAGCTCGGACCAAAAAGAAAACAGTCTTGGTCTGGCGGACCAAAATGTTGGTCCAGCGGACCAGACTTTGGTTTAGTCAGCACGAGCTCGGCGGACCAAGAAGGAGAAGTCTCGGACTAAACTGTCCTAGTCCGGCGGACCAAATTGTTGGTCCGGTGGACCAGACATGCTGTTTGATCCGACGAGATTTTTCGTTGGTCCGAGAGTGCTCCGAAACATCCTGGTCTCGGGCTGACCAACGCTTGGTCAGCCGGACCAGACGTTTCGGATCAGACGGACCAAGGAGCTGGTCCGAGAAGGAGAGACGCGGACTGGAGGTGTCTGGTCCGGCGGACCACAGTTGGTCAGCCCCGGACCAACAGCCTCAGTCCGCGCGTACCGAGTCTGGTCCGAGAGACGAAGCTCCGGACTGAATGTGTTTGGTCCGGCTGACCAAAAGTTGGTCAGCCCCGGACCAACACTTCAGTCCGAGCAGACCGAGCCTGGTCCGTGCGCGAGAAGAAGCTGAATCTTGGGTTTGGTCCGGCGGACCAAATGTTGGTCAGCCCCGGACCAACCCGGCTGACTCAGCCCATTTTCTTCTCTAGTCCGAACTGACTTCGAGGCACGTTGTGGTTTGGTCCGGCGGGCCAGAATTCGGTCAGCCCCGGACCAACCACCTGTTTTCGGATTTTCGCATTTTCTGAATTCGATTCGGTTAAGTAATGGTTACTTGACTGAGTTAATCATGATTGTTTTTTGTTTATGACTTAATTATGTAAAGGGTCTACATGAATTAAGTATATAAAACTTAATCAAGTATAAGAATTACTTGATTGAGTGGGAGTTTCGGGACTTAGTTTACTAAGCTGAATAGACGGTCTATTCGGGCTAAGTAACAGAGTATGATCAAAATATAATTGTTATATTTTGATCAATCGAGAATAGAACTATTACAAGTAGAGTTCTTGCCAAGACCTTGGTAATTCGTGTATGGGACATGCCAAAGTTGTGCATACCGGATTATTTAAGTGAGACAAGAATTGAGAAATTGTGCTTCTCATTTTTCGAAAGTAATAAATTGCTTCTTGATAACGATAAAATCCCTCGTTATAATTTCAAGTTTATACCGTCCATATTTCGAGCACTTGTCAAAACTTCGATCGTCTGTGTATAGGTCATGTCAAAGTTGAGCATCCGGACAATCTTTGTGAGACAAGATGGAGAAATGGTGATTCTCATATGCTCAAAAATGGTTTGGCTTGAGTTAGGTTATCAAGTTGGACTTGAACTTAACGGTATAGATGGGACTAGAAATATGCGGTAGTATAATGATACTATCTTTCCATAAACGATCTAACAATCACATTGGATGTGATTGACATTAGATGTCTACATAAATAGCGTAGGCTTGAGCGTCATGCCAAAGCTGACTCAAGTCTATGTGAAATATGGATCTTAGCCTGCTAAGAAAATTACTAGAGGATTATTTATCTTAGTGGGAGTTTATCTCATATTTGCATAATGTCATCCGTGATAGTAATTATACTATAATTGGTATTGTACTAATTGATATTGCATATTGTGTTGTTCTGTTTATCTCTATAGGACATGGCGACAGGTGGTAGTGTACCAACCGTATCATTGCGATCTATCCTTGAGAAGGATAAGCTGACCGGGACGAACTTCTTGGACTGGTATCGGACCTTGAGAATTGTTCTCAGGAACGAGAAGAAGATGTACGTCCTGGAAGGAGCTCTTCCTGTTGAGCCCCCGGCCAACGCCGCGAGAGCCGTTCGTGACCAAAAGTTGGTCACCCCCGGACCAACACTTCAGTCCGAGCAGACCGAACCTGGTCCATGCGCGAGAAGAAGCTGAGTCTTGGGTTTGGTCCGGCGGACCAAATGTTGGTCAGCCCCGGACCAACCCGGCTGACTCAGCCCATTTTCTTCTCTGGTCCGAACGAAGTGACTTCGAGGCACGTTGTGGTTTGGTCCGGCTAGTCAATCCTAGCCACAAATTTATTTGAAATTGCGTTGCAAATTTCTGTATTTATTTTTCGAAAGTCAAATCATATTAATTTAAATGATAATATTTGCAACGAAATTGTTGCGTTGCAAAGCGTTGCAAAATTCGTTGCTAATTTGCAATGAAATAATAAATTGCAACGAAATTATTGCGTTGCAAAATCGTTATAATTTTTTGTAACGATTTACCAAAAATTTTTGCAACCATTTTGCAACGCAAAAATTGCTTTGCAAATTCGCAACGATATTTTTACGTTGCAAAAGAGTTGCTAATTGTAATAAAACAATTTTGCAATGATTTATCAACGATTTTACAACGCTTTAGCAATGCTTTGCAACGAAAAATTTTGTTGCTAATTTGCAACGCAATTTTTGCGTTGCAAAGCGTTGCAAAATCGTTGCAAAAAAATTTTCGCTACAAAACGTTGCTAACTTTGCAACGAAATAAATTTCGTTGCTAATTCCGTTGCTAATTGAATGTTTTTTTGTAGTATGACCACTACTCACACCTAAATCGATTTAATTTAATTTAAACCAATGAAATATTGGTCAAAATCGGTTTATTTCATTTTGTTACTTCACTTATGAGATAAAAAAAAATGAACTATTTTAAAAAAAAAATAGGACGCGTGTCATTTTACCGTGAGAGAAACTGTACTTTTATATATTAATATATGCATTCAAACTCGTAAATAAATTGAATTTTAGATTTAATTAACTTTTATATATTCAGATTAAACTCTCATAATTAGATTCAAACGTTTTATAGTTTTCTAGTTTCAAAAATCTTTTTATTTATGATAACTTATAATTAAATTTTAGACATATTATAGATTTTGATTCAAAATATACTGTGGGTGTAATTATTTGGCCCCTATATACCTATAGAAATTGAATTTTAGAGTAAACCCACTAAACAATCCAATTTAGTCAAATCCAAGCTATTCAGACATAAACCATACTCAATATCGGATCCTACGACCTAAAATCAAGCAAACCAAAGCCACAGTAAGTCTAAATCGCCCAACCTAAGGTAAATCAACCTATACAGGTCCTAAGTTTCCTAAACTATATAAAAAGTCCTAAAATTAACCCAAACCATTTCTAAGTTAACCTAAATCGATATGAATTGAACTAAATAAGACACTATCTGAACCGGTCTAAACCGATCCAATTGACTCTAACCCCTGCCTAAATCAATCCAATTTAATCTAAACCGGTCAACTATGGATTAAATCGGTTCATTATTAATTCACTTGATGGGATATGAGAGTAATCATTTTAAAAAAGAAAATAACAAACGTTTCATTCCCTCGTGAGAGGAACTGTATTTTTACATATATAAGATTATATTGTCCTTCGTGTTACATATTTTTCCATAACTAGTGATCAATCATATTGTCACGGTTCAGATTCAAGAGAGACAAAAGGTTCGATGATCTTATTCACAGAGAAGAAGAAGTATATATACAGAGTTTTGCCAGTAACCTAGTATCGAGAAAGAAAAGAAAAACATATATATGACATGAAACTTTCCTTGTTCTTCTCATACAGGAATATACGCTATTACCCTCCCTCAAGTTGGAGTGTGAATGTCATTGTGACACCCGTATCCCGATTCTCGTAAACAGGATGCGCCACATGGACTAAAACCAATAAAATAATACCAAACAAAAATATGGGAATTTTAAAACTTTTATTTTATAAACACGCAGATGTTGCCTCTCTCAAGTCTTCGTCGTCGTCTAGATACGCTACACGTACTCCTCGTGATCTGAAAAATATGAAACCACAAGGACTAAGCACAACCGCTTAGTGAGTAGCCCGGGTTGAACCCGGTAAACCCGTTCTCAGCGAGAACGGTGTTAAAACGATAAAACATAAATTATAATATTCAACATTAAACATATACTCATATCACATCAGAATATCATCATATTCATTCACGTATGGCTTCACGCCATAGAATTAGCCATGAACCCTGGTCACATCTCATGACCAGGAGCGCCTCACACGCCCGTCACATCGCATGACGTTGGTCGTCGCATCGCACGACAATCAAGTAGGTATGGCTTCGCACCATAGAGTCAGCCGTAAACCCTAGTCACATCTCATGACTAGGAGCGCCTCTCACGCCCGTCACATCTCATGACGTTGGTCGTCGCTTCGCGCGACAATCAACTCCTGTATGGCTTCGCACCATAGGGTTAGCCATAAACCCTAGTCACATCGCATGACTAGGAGCGCCTCTCACGCCCGTCACATCTCATGACGTTGGCCGTCGCTTCGTGCGACAATCAAAACCGTATGGCATCGCACCATAAGTATAGCCTACAATCCTAGCCACATCGCATGGCTAGGTGCGCTTCGCACGCCCGTCACATCACATGACGTTGGCCATCGCATCTCGCGATCATCATGCGCTTCACGCGCTTGTCACCGCACTGGTAACGGCTGATGTCACCTCTCGTGACACATCGGAGTACAATCACAATCACGCTCCCCTTGTATCGTACGAGTGAGCTTCAATCATAGCATTCACCATGCATCATCATCCCCCGGCTACAATCACACATATCACGATATTCGGCCTCATACCGTCTTACCGTTTCACGCCATGCATTGCTACCCAAAAATAAACCCACAACGATTCACTCGCAGTGTTATTTCTCACGTCTTACCACACGTATTCATTCAATATTTTCATTTTTGTCTTCTCTTTCCTCTTAGGTTTGGTCTGGTCTGGACCGGGATTTAGTCCGGCGGATCGGATCTGGTCTGTCCCTGTGAAATCGGTTGATCGGGCCATTTTTTGGTCCAAAACAGGCCTGGTCCGCCGGACCACTTTTTGGTCCGGGTCAGACCAGGCTTCCTCAGCCTCTTCTCCTTGGTCTGGCGGACTAAAAATATTTTCCCGGATTTGGTCCGGAGCAGACCATTTCCTGGTCCAGCGGACCGGAACAGGGCAGTTCGTCCGTTCGCGTTTCAGGTTTCTGGTCCGACTTCGATTGCTCATAATTCACTCGTTTCTTAACCAAATCGCGCACCGTTTGTTTCTAACATAGGGATGTCCTTTTTCATATCCAAGCAATAGATTATTTAAATATCATGTATAAATGACGAAAAATGATTCGTAATGCCTGTACCTCAAAAAAATCGTGATTCTGCAAATTTCAGTTTTTCCACAGTTTTCGTTTGTTCATATCTCCTTCGTTTCTCAGCCAAATTAAGTGTCGTTTGTTTCTAAATTCTCATTGAAATGTCCTCTTTCAAACTCAATCAATGAATCATCGAGATAATACAATCACATCGATGAAAACGAGCTTATACAGACGCAACTCAAGCCACTCACCTTAAAATTGCTTATAAGTCTCGGTGATGAGTTTCTTTGTTCCAAGAGGGTTTGTTTATCACCTAACATGGATTAATAAGGATTAGAATGAGCCTTATAACAAGATTTGAAGAGGCCAAAGACATCAGAAGGGTTCAATCTCTCGGTGCTAACACAAACGATGTTTAATCCTTTGCACACATATTTCTCTTTTATAGTTTGAGTTGGGAATGACTATGAAATTAAAAATGAAGGTTTACTGATCTAGTATGAATGCTTAACATTGATTCCTCACAAATAAAAATCTTAAAGAGTTGGATTTACCCCTTCCTCGATTGAAATGGTGGTTTCGGGTTTGTTTCTTCCGAATATAACTAAAATGGAGTCTTAGGAGCCTAGATTTTGAAGAGATAATGATATGCAGGGAACAAAATGTTAGGTATGAGACTTGAAGAAGGTAAATTAAGCTCGAAATATAGTGATCTTACCATCAAATGAAAGGGAATCGAAAATAGAGTGAAAACCCGAGTTTTTGCACCACCGATAAGCATGTTATGGTAAGAGAATGATCTTTGAACTTGTTGATCATTATTGTGACGAAAATGGTGGAGTGATAAGGAGAAAATGAAGATGAGATAGGGATCCGATGGTGTCATTTGAAGGTGACAAAAACTGCATTAAACCATAGATGCGACTCCATTTTCTTCTTTCCCATTTTCTCTGCCTCCATCGGTGGTACATCTCTCTCTCTTTCTTCTTCATTGTCGAAGCCTTATGTGTCTCTCCAATAATGTTTAGGAATGGTGTTATTATTGCTTTCTAGTTGGAATCAAAGTGGCTCCTTTGGCCTACACACCTTTAGTTGGCCATTCCCGACATATGATTGTGTGGGTTTTCCTTTTCTTCTTATTTTATAATGCACGCAAGATTCTTTATGTTGGTGATCATGTGGGTGGGTCATCAAAGAAGAATAATGATTAAGTTGAAAAATCAACTCACGTTGAGTTGTTCTTGTTTCCATCATTTTTATTTTATTTGTTATAATTATAATTATAAATATAATTATTTATCTATTTGTATATTTCTTAATTACTATGGCGACCTATTGATTATACATCCCAAAGATATACTCGTATTTTAGATTACGGATTTTAGACTCATGATACTTGAATCATATCAATTACGAATTTTGTGAAACTTTTTCGGTTCAACTTGATATAGTTCGATTTTTATTCCATATATCATTCAATATGAAATTATCATCATTTATCATATTTCTAGATTTTCGGACATGGGTTATTACAGCACATGTGCCTGTGGGCTGGACCGGTCGGTCTGCCTCTTGGA
This sequence comes from Tarenaya hassleriana, assembly GCF_000463585.1. Lineage (NCBI taxonomy): Eukaryota > Viridiplantae > Streptophyta > Magnoliopsida > Brassicales > Cleomaceae > Tarenaya > Tarenaya hassleriana. The sequence goes on from NW_010965216.1 coordinate 101,883, forward strand.
CCGGTCCGTCCAGGCGTCATGTTTCCCTTTTTCACCTTTTTCTCGTCTCTTTCGCACGTGGTGATGCTCGGGCCTTTTCCCGTTACCTTATTGTCTATTTTTAAGGTTTTTAAGGCCCGTCGATTTAATTCTTTTTTTTTCGGAACTAATTAAATATTTGAATCCGGATTTGGGGTATTACAGTCATGAACGCCCAGCTTGCGTAAGAAAACGTCGAACTCCTTTCTTCAAGGGCCTTGATGAATATATCCGCAAGCCGTTGGAATGTGGATACATGACGAGTGATGATGGCGTTTGTTTGAATATGATGCCTGAGGAAATGACTTGTGACTTCAATATGCTTTGTCCGGTCATGAAAGACATCATTAGCAGCTATATGGATGGCAGCCTGGCTGTCGCAGTGAAGGATCATCGGGCCAGAATGTACGATACCGAGAGTCTGAAGAAGTCCCTTTAACCAGAGAAGTTCACTGGTAGTAACGGCCATTGCCCGATATTCAGCTTCGGCGGAAGATAGCGATATTGTTTGTTGTTTCTTAGACTTCCAAGATATTGGAGAGGTGCCGAGTTGAATGATCTATCCTGAAAGTGACTTCCGAGATCGCTGATAACCTGCCCAATCAGAATCACACCAAGCGTAGAGATGCAAGTCAGAGTTGGATCGAAGTAAGATACCTTAACCGGGGTTCCGTTTTCAAGTATCGGACCTGATGCGCACGCACCGAGTTCTAAATTTGTAACCCGATTCGTACCACTATCCGCAAGTATACGGTAGTTGTAGTACCGGGGTCGATCACGAGGACTAGGTTGTGTTAATCCATTCTTAAACTAGATCAAAGGTGATGGAAAATATTGATTGCAAGGTGTTTGTGAACATGTAAGTATGAAAAGAGGGTCAAATGAGCAAGCAAAACTTGTGTGATGAAAACGATTGGTCACGAATGTTGTGGGTTCGGGGTCCCTTTGACGGGTATGGATGTTCAAAATGTGATGGCATTCATGATCATCATTTCTAATTGGGGATTTCAAGGCTCTTTGTATAAGATCTTTCTCTCTCAAGCTTAGATCCACTACCTAGAAAATCAACTACCCATCTCTCAATGATCTAGAAGACTCCTAGGTGCATTAACAACCCCTATCATAAACCCTAAACAAGTCAAACCATCTCTCAACGTGAATGCTTTGTTCATTTGATGTCTAGGTCAAAACACCATTCTCATATGTCTATGATCAATGTTGTTCTAAGATCATTCAATCAAGGTTTTGCCAAGATCAAAAGCATGAAGGATAAGACATCAAACCAATAGAAACAACTAAAAGAGTACCATAGATTGAAAACCCAACATCCATACACAAAAGGGGGACCCCTCCCCCACAACTAAGGTTCTACTCCATATTCAAAGGAAGAAAACAAGAAGAAACAAAAGAGAACATGATAGAGAAGAGAAAGGAATGCTTAGATTGGTCTTCAATGGTGATGATCACTTCTCTTCTTCTCCAAGTCTCCCAAGCTCCAAGTTTTCCCCCAAGTGTTTT
>NW_010965216.1:103531-108582 GCF_000463585.1 Tarenaya hassleriana
TTTTTTCGTTGTTTTCTCCCGGAGACTTCACTGCACCACCTGATCCTGAAATGGACAAAACAAGGACCTACTCTGCCCCTAGACGACTCATATGCATGTGAGTTCGGATGATAAAGATCCCAATCACTCATAAAATTCTCAAGTAAAGATGGTGTGATCAAATCCCCCCAGACTTGAACATTTGTTCGTCCTCGAACAAAAACACATGATCATGAAAATGTCTAACGTGTGAGAGGTTATGATCAAACTTGAATGGGATCTAAGGTTGGCTTGTATATGCGGGTAAAAGTTACCGTGAATGGAATCGAGTTTAGCGTACTCTAACCCTCTAGCATTCAAACAAACGACTACTAATGGAACTTCTTTCGCCCCCGTGGTCTAAGGTAGATTATACGCATCTTGCCGAGCATGTCTCTCAAACACATCTTATACAATCTCTGTGTATGATCTAACCCATATTTTTGTGATTCTACCTCGCCCTATTCTTCTTCCTTTATTCATTTTTTTTTCTTTTCTTTTCTTTTCTTTTTCACTTTTTTTTTTTTGAAACATCCCGGGCTTCTAGGACGTTGAAGTTGACGAGTGACATACCTTTTTGGTATTTTCGCCCCACAACTTAGACCCGAGCCATCGGTTTCTAATGCACTCATGTCCTCGAATGATTTTCATTAACGAGCTAATGACAGCGGAGTGTCGGGATGCTACTCTATTTATTCGGGCTTTCTTGTATGCTACGGGCTTACTAAACTTAGAGATAGAAGAATGGTTTTTGGGGAGACGTTTGTGCTTGGTTCGTAGCTTCTAATCCGCCTAGACCTTAGGAGGTAAATAATCCCACATAACAATCGCTCGTTCTAGGACTAGATTGACTATTTCTGCTTCACACGACAATCCATTCAGCTACTAAGGGGATCCCAAGTCCGATTTCTTAAACCTTCAAAACAGCCTCGCTCTACTCCTCCCACATCATCATTTGACCAACCTCTTATGCAAATGAGTGTATGCATGCCTATACCTATATGAACTTGTGCAATATGCAACCTAAGTAGAGACCTATCGTGAGACTCAATATACAAATGCATGAAGATGCACATTTTTTTTTTTTTGGATGAGAATGCAATTATGTAATGCTCACAAGGCTCAAAACTTTGTTAGTGTGTCCCCCCCAGCCTTGATTCAGGCACCCGGTGTCGAGTCGATGTCAAACGGAAGAAGAAAAGTGGAAGGGTTTTAGATGTGGAACCTGATTGAAGAGTAGAACTCATCCATGGAGAGCTTCTCGTCCTTTGAGCGTCTTGCAAAGAAAAGAAAAAAAAAATACAAATGCAATGCTAGGGGTGTAATGTTAGCGCAAATGAGAATCGGAAAATGATGAGATGTATGAGTTGGTGAAGCTCAGAAATAATGGGAGGGCCGCCCTAAATTTTGAAAACTGTCATTTTGCTCAGAAATATCAGGAGGGTAGCCCGAAAATGAGAGCTGGTAGCCCGAAAATGAACTGATTCACAAAATTTCCAAAACTTGAGCGATCGCTAGAGAAAAACAGAAGGGTACGCCTGGTTCTTCTAAGAAAGAGTTGGGGTAGACAAAAAGGGTCAAAATGTTGGGGGGTTTTGAATTTTTTTGATATCTAAAACGGAAAAAGGTATTTACAACCTCGAGATGCCCCCGAGAGCGCTGTTTTTCGGTCTCAGCTAGACCATCCCACTTTTCACTCGTGAAACGGAATCACGAGGGCTAAGGTGCCTCTCGGTCCGAGTTCATTTCCTGGGTTGTACAGTTTAACTCTCTGAGCATTAACCAAGAAAGAACTTCCCTTTCCATCATCGAGCTCGATAGCACCATGAGTAGTAACCCTCTTAACTTTAAAAGGACCAGACCAACGAGATTTTAACTTACCTGGAAAGAGGCGCAACCGCGAGTTGAAAAGTAGGACTTGATCATCCTCCATAAAAGTGCGGTGGAGGATATGTCTGTCATGCCATTTTTTTGCTCTCTCCTTATAAATCCTTGCATTCTCGTAAGCATCTAGCCGAATTTCCTCTAAATGGTGTAGCTCTAAAACCCGTTTCTCTGCTGCCGTCTTCCAATCATAGTTCAAAGTCTTGATGGCCCAGTAAGCCTTGTGTTCCAATTCCACGGGTAAGTGACACGCTTTTCCGTACACAAGCTGAAAAGGGGTCATTCCAATCGGGGTCTTGAAGGCAGTCATGTATGCCCAAACCGCATCCTCTAGCTTCAATGACCAATCCTTTCTTGACTTAGCAACCGGCTTCTCAAGTATAGACTTGATCTCTCTGTTTGATACTTCCACTTGTCCACTCGTTTGCGGATGATAAGCGGTGGCAATCCTATGGTGGACACCATACTTTGTCAAAAGGGTTTGGATTATCCTATTAACAAAGTGTGCACCCCCATCGCTTATCACTACTCTTGGCACCCCAAATCTTGGAAATATTGTCCGTTTGAACATCCTTGTCACAGTGCTAGAGTCGTTCTTCGGACTTGCTAATACCTCAACCCATTTCGTCACGTAGTCCACAGCCACAAGGATATATAAGTTCCCGCAAGATGAGGGAAACGGTCCCATGAAATCAATACCCCACACATCAAACGGCTCCACTTCAAGTATGTAATGTTGCGGCATCTCATTTCTGCGTGAAATATTCCCTGTCCTTTGGCAAGCGTCGCAAGAACTCACAAACCGATGCACATCCTTGAATAAGGTTGGCCAATAGAAACCCGCTTGCAAAATCTTTGCAGCTGTCTTGGCCGATGCGAAATGGCCTGCGTAATCCGATGCATGGCAGTGGTGAATCACTTGCCGTACCTCCTCTTCGGGTATGCATCTTCTGTACAATCCATCTTTTCCCCGTTTGAAGAGGAAAGGTTCATCCCAAAAGTATTCCCGAACATCATGAAGAAACTTTTTCTTTCCGCTGTAGCTCAACTCCGGGGGAATCACCTTGGCTACCAAATAATTGACAAAATCAGCATACCAAGGGGTATCAGAACTAACCTCCAAAGCTAGAACTTGTTCCTCTCGCAGTGAGTCATCGATGGGCAACCTTTCGTGTACTTCTAGTCTTGATAGGTGATCGGCTACTGTGTTTTCCGTCCCTTTTCGGTCTCGAATTTCCAAGTCGAATTCTTGTAGAAGCAGTATCCATCGGATCAATCTCGGTTTGGCATCCTTCTTTGTAAAAAGATATCGCAAAGCTGCGTGATCTGTGTAAACGATGACTTTCGAGCCCACCAAATATGATCTGAATTTCTCAAAGGCAAACACCACCGCTAAAAGCTCTTTCTCCGTGGTGGAATAGTTCATTTGAGCATCATCGAGTGTCCTACTCGCATAGTACACCGCATGGTGTTTTCCATCTTTCTTTTGACCTAGAACAGCTCCTACCGCGAAGTCGCTAGCGTCGCACATCAACTCGAATGGAATGTTCCAATCTGGAGGTTGAATAATCGGTGGTGACACTAATGCTTGCTTTAGAGTCTTGAATGCTTGGTTGCACTTCTCGTCAAACACAAAGGGTACATCTTTTCCTAGGAGTGCGGTTAAGGGTCTTGCTATCTTTGAGAAATCCTTAATGAATCGTCGGTAAAACCCCGCATGTCCTAAGAAACTCCGAATGCCTTTGATGTTCATTGGTGGAGGGAGTTTCTCGATGACTTCCACCTTTGCTTTGTCAACTTCAATCCCCTTATCCGAAATCCGATGCCCCAAAACTATGCCTTCTTGCACCATAAAATGACATTTTTCCCAATTTAGGACCAAGTTTGCCTTGCTGCACCTGTCTAACACTCGATGAAGATTGGTTAGACACGCATCAAAGGAGGGTCCATGGACGGAGAAGTCGTCCATAAACACCTCCATTATATCTTCAATCACATCAGAAAAAATTGCCATCATGCATCTTTGAAATGTTACTGGTGCATTGCATAATCCAAAAGGCATGCGTCTATATGCGAATGTAACATAGGGACATGTGAATGTTGTCTTCTCTTGATCGCTAGGGTGAATAGGAATTTGGAAAAATCCAGAATCCCCATCGAGAAAACAAAAATACGAGTGCAATGCAAGCCTCTCTAGCATTTGATCTATGAAAGGTAGGGGGAAATGATCTTTTCGGGTGTTCGTGTTCAATTTGCGATAATCTATGCACATTCTCCACCCCGTGACAGTCCGAGTAGGTATTAATTCATTTTTCTCATTGGTGATGACTGTGATTCCCCCTTTCTTAGGTACAACTTGAACCGGGCTAACCCATGTACTGTCGGAAATCGGGTAGATGATACCCGCATCTAGCAATTTTAACACTTCTTTCTTAACGACCTCTTTCATGGTGGGGTTTAGTCTACGCTGGTGTTCTATGGATGACTTAGCCTCATCATCTAAATGAATGCGGTGCATGCAAAGTGAGGGACTAAGACCTTTGATATCCTCTAGCGTGTACCCTAAAACGTTCCTATATTGCTTGATTAATGCAATCAGCTTTCCCATTTGAACGTCATCCAGAGAGTCATTGACAATGATAGGGTATGTAGAGTTAGAACCGAGATAGACATACCTAAGCCCTTGTGGTAAGGGCTTTAGTTCCACCTTCGGTGCTTGCTCCGGGTCCCAATCAGTGGAGGGAGTCATCTTAGATCCTTGAGGTATGTCACTGAGGGTGTATGCTGTGAAATTCTGGCCTTTGTGGTTCCCTTCGAGTGTTTCATGAGTTGGTTCTCCATTTTTGCTCAGAAAAAATGGGAGGGTCGCCCTACCATGAGGATGGGCCGCCTCAAAATTGCATGACTCACTTGAGCTGACAGGGCGCACGCCCTTATGTGTGAGCGGGTCGCCCATTTTTTCTGTAAAACTTCCTGATTGCCCCATTTTCAGACTGGTCGCCCTAACATTAGGGAGGGCCGCCTGCAATTTCTGTGAACCAACTGAAACTGTAGAGAGGTCGCCCGTTTTTGTGAGCGGGTCGCCTGAAATTTCTGTAAAAATGTCTGATTCTTCCGTTTTCAAGCTGGCCGCCCTAAAATTAGGGAGG
>NW_010965216.1:108899-110580 GCF_000463585.1 Tarenaya hassleriana
CAAGAATAATCGGAACTTTGGAGTCTTCATCCATATCCAATACCACGAAATCAATCGGAACGTAAAATCCACCAATCTTCAGGGGTACATCTTCCACTATCCCCGCTGGATACTTGATCGAACGATCCGCTAACTGTAGAGCCATTCTTGTTGGTTTCAATTCCCCTATATTCAGCTTCTTGTAGATCGATAAGGGCATAAGACTTACACTCGCTCCCAGATCGCATAGAGCTCGATCTATCTCGATGTTGCCCAACTTGCAAGGTATGGAGAAGCTTCCCGGATCCGACATCTTCGGAGGGAGCTCATGTCTTGTAATGGCGACACTGATTTCAGTGCTTAAGGCCACCGTTTCCTTTTCTACCACTCGCTTCTTAGTCAAAATATCCTTTAGAAACTTTGCATAGGAAGGCATTTGGAGAATCGCTTCATGGAATGGCATCGTAATCTCCATCTTTTTCAGCATCTCCGCAAACTTTCCAAACTGACTTTCCTCATTGAACTTTTTCAAACGAGAGGGAAAAGGGATTGGATGTACCTTAGGTGGTGGAGGAATGTAGGCCGGCTCCTTTTCCTGGGTGTTTGTCGTGGAGTTGCCTTCTTCCACCGCTTTGCCTTTCTCTTCCCTTGTTAGCCTTGGTGTTGGTGATTTTTCGCTCATGGGTGGACCGATTTCCGGGAGTTGCTTTCCACTTCTCAATTCCACTGCATTAATGTGCTCTCGAGGGTTCACTTCAATCTTTCCCGGAAGAGTACCTTGTTGTCTCGACGAGGAAGATGAGAGTTGTGCCACTTGGTTGTCCAAAATCTTTAAATGAGCTTGTACTCCTTCCAATTGCTTTTTGAATACAATTTGCTCATTCTCGATGTTTCCGATAGAGATTCCTTGTGACTTTTGCCCTTGGAGAATTTGCATCAGCATGTTCTTGATCTCGGGATCTTGATCTTTTGGTTGCTCTTGTTGTTGTCTATAGTTCGATGTTCCTTGATAACCTTGGTTTCCTTGGACTTGTTGCTGGAACTTAGATTGAAAACCCGGGGGTCCTTGGTTGCTCCATTGAAATGTCGATTGCGGGTTCATTGCATTTGTTTGGTTCTTGTAGGAGAAGTTTGGGTGGTTCCTTAACCCAGAATGGTATAGGTTGGAAGGATGGTTGTATTGGTTTGGACCAACATAATTGGCTTCCTCCGCTTCTTGATTGACCAAATACATCCCCGGTTGGATTTGTGCTAAACTTGGCTCCTCTATAGCTGCTACTTGCTTACTGTTTGCAAGTTGTATCTGTATCTCAGCAAGTTCAGATAACACGGCCTTGAGTGTTGCTCCTTCTCCCGCATCTCCCTTTGTTGAGCCCCTCCTACTGAACTCATTTGATGTATGGCATCGTCCTTTGGCCAACTTTGCAATTGTTGCTTCTAGCTCTTGAAAAGGGATGTCATAGATGTCACCCCCACATGCCGCATCGATCCATGATCGAGTGTCATCCTTTAATCCATGAATGAAGATAGATAGGAGGTAATCTCGTTCCATTCCATGGTGAGGGCACATCCTTTGGTATTCTTTAAATCGTTCCCATGCATCATGAAGATTCTCCCCATCCTCTTGTATAAAAGCATTGATCCGATTCCTTGCGTATTGAGTTTTGGTGGGTGAATAGTATTGCATAAGGAACTGCTCCTC
>NW_010965216.1:110929-142925 GCF_000463585.1 Tarenaya hassleriana
CGGTCTCTAAAGCATAGCCCCAGAAAGACTTCGGAAGATCTGTCTGACTCATCATAGACCGAACCATGTCTAACAGTGTTCGGTTCCTCCGTTCTGACACGCCGTTCCATTGTGGCGTTCCAGGAGGAGTTAATTGTGATACAATACCACAATCAACCAGATAGTCAGTGAACTCTTGGCTCATATACTTGATGCGCACGCACCGAGTTCTAAATTTGTAACCCGATTCGTACCACTATCCGCAAGTATACGGTAGTTGTAGTATCGGGGTCGATCACGAGGACTAGATTGCGTTAATCTAACTTTAAACTAGATCAAGGGTGATAGAAAATATTGATTGCAAGGTGTTTGTAAAAATGTAAATATGAAATGAGGGTCAAATGAGCAAACAAAACTTGTGTGATGAAAACGATTGGACACGAATGTTGTGAGTTCGGGGTCCCTTTGACGGGTATGGATGTTCAAAATGTGATGGCACTCATGATCATCATTTCTAATTGGGGATTTCAAGGCTCTTTGTATAAGATCTTTCTCTCTCAAGCTTAGATCTACTACATAGAAAATCAACTACCCATCTCTCAATGATCTAGAAGACTCCTAGGTGCATTAACAACCCCTATCATAAACCCTAAACAAGTCAAACCATCTCTCAATGTGAATGCTTTGTTCATTTGATGTCTAGGTCAAAACACCATTCCCATATGTCTATGATCAATGTTGTTCGAAGATCATTCAATCAAGGTTTTGCCAAGATCAAAAGCATGAAGGATAAGACATCAAACCAATAGAAACAACTAAAAGAGTACCATAGATTGAAAACACAGCATCCATACACAAAAGGGGACCCCTCCCTCACAACTAAGGTTCTACTCCATACTCAAAGGAAGAAAACAAGAAGAAACAAAGGAGAACATGATAGAGAAGAGAAATGAATGCTTAGATTGGTCTTCAATGGTGATGATCACTTCTCTTCTTCTCCAAGCCTCTCAAGCTCCCAGTTTTCCCCAAAGTGGTTCCTCCCCCTCTCAAATGGCCAAAAAGCTCTCCTCTTCTTTCCCTCTTTCCTCTTTTGTTCAGCAAACCCTAGGGCTTTCTTCCTTCTCACTAATGGGCTTAGAAATGACCCAAAACAACAAATAAATTTCGTCAGACAGAAATGGGCGGTCTCTTTGTGTTTTTGGGCGGGAGCCCGAATATGCTTCACATTTTCGGGCGGTCGGCAGAACATATGGGCGGCCCTTCTGAATTTTCTGTTAAATCTCGAGACATTCTATCACTTTAGGGCGGTCAGATCTCTTTCTAGGGCGGTAGCCTGTTTTTGCTCTTGTCCCACATTCCGCGTTTTCGTCCGATTTTTCCGTTGTTTTCTCCCGGAGACTTCACTGCACCACCTGATCCTGAAATGGACAAAACAAGTGTGACACCCGTATCCCGCTTCCCGTGAACAGGATGCGCCACATGGACAAAAATTAATAACATAATACCCAAACCAAAATACGGGAAATTTAAAACTTTTTAACCATAATATGTAAATACGCAGCGGAAATACAACATGTGCGACGATAGTCGCAAAACCAACGCATGTCCGAATACTAAATAATATACCGTACAAAATATGGGAATACATTTCCCGTAGTCCAAAATACAAAACATGTACATGATGTTGTCCCTTCAGAGTCGTCGTCGGCCGAATGCGCTACGCATACTCCTCGTGATCTGAAAAGGATGAAACCACGAGGGCTAAACACAACTGCTTAGTGAATAGCCCGGGTTGAATCCGGTAAACCCGTTCTCAGCGAGAACGGTGTTAAAACGATAATTCATAGTCAACGTAAAAAACAAGATATATATAACATGCATCATCACATAACATTCATCACAACCATATCAATCACAAACATATCTGTATGGAATCCTCCATAGGGTTTCAGCCCAATATCCTAGCCAAGTCAGCATGGCTAGGGGCGCACCGCGCGCACCCGTCACTCACGTGACGTTGGCCGTCGCGTCACCTGCGACACACGCGTATCACGCGCTGGTCACACTCGTGACCACCCGGTGTCAACTCAGTATGACACAGACGGGAAAGTAACCACACCCGTATGGAGTCCACCATAGGGTTCTAGCCATAAACCCTAGTCAAGTCAGCATGACTAGGAGCGAGTCCACGCCCGTCAAGTCCATGACGTTGGCCGTGTCAAGTTAGCATGACACAATAAAATCGTAACGCACCCGTATGGAGTCCACCATAGGGTTCCAGCCATAAACCCTAGTCAAGTCCATGACTAGGAGCGCGTCACACGCCCGTCAAATCCATGACGTTGGCCGTCGCACCGCATGCGACCATATCACAATCACAATCACGCTTTACTCGTACCGCACGAGTGAAGCTACAACCATGACACACAACGATCATGCATACGTAGCCCCCACTACAATCACGCATCTCACGGTATTCGGTCCCCAACCGACCTACCGGTCAATGCCATACGATGCTCCCCGATGAGCAAACACACAACGAGTCTCTCAAAAATTGGATCACACATCTCACCGCGGGTGGTAACTCGAAAATTCTCCGAAGAGTGGGTTCTACACTCCGGACCGGTCGGTTCAAGTTGAAGTTGACCTTCGGTTCGTCCGTTCTGTCTCGGACAGTTCGAGTGGACCGTTCGGTCCGAAAATCAGTCCGTTCGGACTGGAACCATCAGTCCGTTCGGACTGAGACAGTCAGTTCGTTCGGACTGGGTTTACAGTCCGTTCGGACTGCGTTCTGCAGTTCGTCGTCTTCGCGAAAACAGATTTCTGGTCCGACTTTGATTGCTCATATCTCCCTTATTTCTTATCCGAATTAAGTCTTGTTTGTTGCTAAATGTTCATTGAAATGTACTCTTTCAATTACATTCAACCAATAATTGAACCATTGCAATCACACGATGAGAAATAATTCGCAATACAGGTATGTTGACAGGTTTGCGTTCTGCGTTTTCCAGCTTTTCTTCGATTTTCATTCATTCATATCTCACTCATTTCTCCACCAAATTATATCCCGTTTGTTGCTAAGTGTTCATTGAGATGTCCTCTATCCAATACAGGCATCAAATCATCGAAATAACACGATCACATCGATAAAAACGAGCTTACACAGATGCAACTCAAGCCACTCACCTGTTCTTGGATCAGATTCGGTTTGAATCTGATTTGGTTGAGATTGAGTGATGTTTCTGGGTTCCTCCACCTTGAGATCTCTTCCTAGACACTCTAGGGATGTTTCCCAACACTTTCCCAAGCTCCCCTTCTCTCCTTTCTTCTTCTTTCTCTCCCTCTCTCTCTCTTTTCTCCTCTTTCTCTTCTGCAGCTTCTGGATCCGAAAATGGCTGAGTGAAGAATTGGAGAGGCAATTATGGAGCCTAGGGAGAGAGAGAAGACGAATTATTGACCTTAGGGGCTAGCTAGGATCGCACTTTGTCGGGTTGGTGGCTTTTGAGTGGGTTATGGGTCGCCCATGTGCGAGAAAGTCGCGCACTAAAGTAGTTGCCGACAGTCTGTTTGCATAGTCCGTTCGGACTATCTTAAGTAGTCCGTTCGGACTGCCTTTCTAGTCCGTTCGGACTGACTTTCTTAGTCCCTTCGGACTGATTTCCTGGTTTGTTCGGACTGGCTTCCCGGTTTGTTCGGACTGACTCGCATAGTCCGTTTTCGATTGCTCCGTTCTCACTCGTTTATTAACCAAATCGCGCACCGTTTGTTTCTAAATCTTCATTGGGATGTCCTCTTTCATATCCAAGTGATAGATTATTGAAAACCCATGTTCACAGGATGCAATTTGATTCGCAACTCTTGTACCTCATACAAATTCGCGATCTTGCAATTTCAGCTTTTCCTCAATTTTTGTTCGTCCATATCTCCCTCGTTTCTCAACCAAATCGAGTGCCGTTTGTTTCTAAATCTTCATGGAAACGTCCTCTTTCAAGAACAACAAACCATTGAGATATTATGGTTATGAGATGAAAACAAGGGTACATAGAGATAACTCATATTAGCTCTCTATGTTTTTAGGCTTGTTTTACCATTCATTTATTCCCAAAAGTCATTTAAATAATTTATTCGGGAATCGGGGTATTACAAATCCTTCTCCCTTAAAAAGAATTCGTCCCCGAATTCTGAATCACATGATGTCTTTAATTCATTCGCATTCATAGCACAATATCCAACACTTCCATTACAGCAGTGTCATACATCAGATAGAAGTTCCATACGATCCATCGTCATACACAAGAGTTGTACAGCATCAGGTGAAAAGATAGGGATAGTTGCTACGCATCTCTTCTTCGGGTTCCCAAGTCATGTCCCATATCCCTTGGCTTCTCCACAATACCTTCACCAATGGCACCTCCTTTGTCCTCAGATTCTTAACCTTTCAGTCCATTATCTGTAGTGGTTCGTCTCGAAAACGTGTAGCACATGGGAAGGGTCTGTTATGTATCTACGTAGCATCGACACATGGAATACATCGTGGATGTTGCCCAGCTCTGAAGGCAACCCGAGACGATATGCTACTGTGCCTACCTTCCCAATCACTGGATAGGGTCCGATATATCGCGGTTTCAGCTTCCCGTCCTGTCCAAACGTAGTGTGTCCCCGCATGGCCTGAACTCGGAGGAATGCTTGATCTCCAACTTCAAGGGTGAAGTCCCGTCTCCTCTGGTCGGCATATGATTTTTGTCGATCCTGTGCTGTTTTCAGGTTGACTCGAATTTTTCGGATCACTTCCGTAGTCTCTTCCACAATCTCAGGCCCGAATTCCCGTCTCTCCCCAATCTTTGTTCAACACAAAGGTGTCTTGCATGGCCTCCCATATAATGCTTCATACGGTGGTACTCCAATACTCGCATGGTGACTGTTGTTGTACGCAAACTCGCACAACGTCATGTACTGATCTCACGGGGTTCCCCATTCTAATACACATGCGCGAAGCATATCCTCCAAAGTTTGTATCGTCCGTTCCGACTGTCCATCTGTCTGAGGATGATATGTCGTGCTCATCTTGAGCTTCGTCCCCAGAGTTTTCTGTATCGCCTTTCACAGGCGTGATGTGAATCGGACGTCTCGGTCTGAGATGGTCTCGTTAGGAACCCCATGTAGACGCACGATCTCATCGACGTAAATATGCGCCAACCGCTCAATCGGATATTCCTGTCGGATGGGGATAAAATGAGCGGATTTGGTTAGTCGGTCCACGACTACCCAAATGGCGTTCTTCTTGCTGGGCGTGAGAGGTAATCCGACCATGAAGTCCATGGCGATCGAATCCCGCTTCCACTCGGGTATCTCCAGCGGTTGTAGCTTCCCTCCCGGCATCTGTCGTTCTGCCTTCACCTGATGGTAAGTGAGGCATCTCGCTACGTAGTCCGCCACATCCCTCTTGACCCTTGGCCAAGTATACCAGTGTCGTAGACCCTGATACATCTTGCTCACCCCCGAATGTATCGCCAACCTCGACTGATGAGCCCCTGACAAAATCACCTGTCTCATCTCCAGATAATCGGTCACACATAGTCGGTTCCCAAGTCGCAACGCGCCCTGCTCGTCGATGCGGTAGTCCTTCAGGCTATATTCCTCAATGTGATCCATGTATCGAGTGAGTAATGGATCACCGCGCTGTCTCCTGATCACTTGTTCTGTCAGAGTCGGTGTCGACTCCTCTGCTGTCAATGAGAGATGTTCCAATATCGAAGTCAACTCAACAACGTTGTTGCGAGATGAGGTGACAACACGTATGGCCGCTAAGATCTTCTTCCGGCTAAGAGCGTCGGCCACTACGTTAGCCTTCCCCGGATGGTAGGCTATCTCCAGATCGTAATCTGCAATCAGCTCCAACTATCTTTGTTATCTCAGATTCAGATCCTTCTGAGATATTACATAAGTCAAGCCCTTGTGATCCGTGTTAAGCATAACTTTCTCCCCGTACAGATACGATCTCCAGATTTTTAGTGCATGAACTAACGCCGCTAACTGCATATCATGCGTCGGATAGTTCTCCTCGTGTTTCTTCAGTTGTCTCGACGCGTAAGCGATCACGTGTCCCTCCTGCATCAACACGCAACCGAGTCCGTGCTTGGACGCGTCAGTATATACCTCGTATAGGATTCTCGGCCATGGTAATGCCAGGATCAGCGCTGATGTCAATCTCCGCTTCAACTCTCCGAAGCTCCCCTCGCAGTCTGCCGTTCACTCGAACCTGACGTTCTTTCCTATCAGCTTCGTCAAGGGTCGAGTGATTTTGGTGAATCCTTCGACGAATCGTCGGTAATAGCCGGCTAGTCCCAAGAAGCTCCTGACTTCCGTCACAGAAGTCGGGGACTGCCACTCCATGACGGCCTCAATCTTTGCCGGATCGACCTGAATGCCCTATGTTGACACCACATGTCCCCGGAATCCAATCTCCTGTAACCAGAAACTGCACTTACTGAAGTTCGCGTACAGCTGGTTCTCTCTCAACCTCCACAATGTCTTTCATAGGTGTTCTTCGTGTGTCTGCGGATCCAGCGAGTAGATAAGGAGGTCATCGATGAATATGATGACGAACTCATCCAGATAGTCCATGAACACGCGGTTCATCATTTGCATGAACTTCGCAGGCGCGTTCGTGAGCCCGAAAGGAATGACCACGAACTAGAAGTATCCATATCTCGTTTGAAATGCCATCTTCTATATGTCATCATCCTTGACCAGAATCTGATGATATCCGGATCATAGGTCGATCTTCGAAATCCACTGGGCTCCCTATAGTTGGTCCACCAACTCATCAATCCTCGGTAGCGGGTACCGATTCTTGATAGTTACTTGGTTGAGTCATCGGTAATCGATGCACAATTGCATACTCTCTTCCTTCTTCTTTACAAAGAGTATCGGTGCTCCCCACAATGAAACGCTAAGGCGAATGAAACCCTGCTCCACCAACTTGTTCAGCTGTTTCTTCAACTCGACCATCTCCATAGGTGTCATCCGATACGAATCTATGATAATTGAGTCAATATCCAATACCTAGTCAGTAGTAAAAACCCATCTCTCCCCTTGGTTGTAATCCCGACAAGTCATCGGGAAAAAGCATTACAAAACTCCTCGCAACTAGTTTGTCTTCCAATCTATGCTTTGGTTTCTCGGTAATCGTGATAACTACAAGGAACGCTCTGTTGTCCCTCCTGGACACCTTATTTTTGGACTTTTGGTTTGCACTTAAGGGGGTCCTCTGCTAACGCCAATATAGATGGTGAGCGAGGTAAGTTCCTCCCCCCACTTTGTCATAAACGCCCACTTGGGTGGGTTGGCGTTTGTTCTTTTCGCTGTTGCTATAGGGCCTCTTGGGATTTCGCAATTAGTTCCCTAATTCCAATCCCTTAGTTTAGGAATTGGGCTTAATTGTAGAAATCGTTGATCTCTATTTAAGCATACAATGGCGACATTCTAAGTGTGCCACGTTACATTCACTAAGCCTTCGACGACCGCCACATGCATCATCAATGTACGGACCTCGACAGGTGAGGATTTTCTTCGGACATGGTTTGAAAACATTTTTCGTAGAAAACCATTGGGTAATGAGCACGATACCTTCCCGAGGAAAGAACGTGGCTCTGATACCAAAAGTTGTGACACCCGTATCCCGCTTCCCGTGAACAGGATGCACCACATGGACAAAAATTAATAACATAATACCCAAACCAAAATACGGGAAATTTAAAACATTTTAACCATAATATGTAAATACGCAGCGGAAATACAACATGTGCGACGATAGTCGCAAAACTAACGCATGTCCGAATACTAAATAATATACCGTACAAAATATGGGAATACATTTCCCGTAGTCCAAAATACAAAACCCGTACATGATGTTGTCCCTTCGGAGTCGTCGTCGGCCGAATGCGCTACGCATACTCCTCGTGATCTGAAAAGGATGAAACCACGAGGGCTAAGCAACTGCTTAGTGAATAGCCCGGGTTGAATCCGGTAAACCCGTTCTCAGCGAGAACGGTGTTAAAACGATAATTCATAGTCAACGTAAAAAACAAGATATATATAACATGCATCATCACATAACATTCATCACAACCATATCAATCACAAACATATCTGTATGGAATCCTCCATAGGGTTTCAGCCCCATATCCTAGCCAAGTCAGCATGGCTAGGGGCGCACCACGCGCACCCGTCACTCACGTGACGTTGGTCGTCGCGTCACCTGCGACACACGCGTATCACGCGCTGGTCACACTCGTGACCACCCGATGTCAACTCAGTATGACACAGACGGGAAAGTAACCACACCCGTATGGAGTCCACCATAGGGTTCCAGCCATAAACCCTAGTCAAGTCAGCATGACTAGAAGCGAGTCCACGTCCGTCAAGTCCATGACGTTGGTCGTGTCAAGTCAGCATGACACAATAAAATCGTAACGCACCCGTATGGAGTCCACCATAGGGTTCCAGCCATAAACCCTAGTCAAGTCCATGACTAGGAGCGCGTCACACGCCCGTCAAATCCATGACGTTGGCCGTCGCACCGCATGCGACCATATCACAATCACAATCACGCTTTACTCGTACCGCACGAGTGAAGCTACAACCATGGCACACAACGATCATGCATCCGTAACCCCCACTACAATCACGCATCTCACGGTATTCGGACCCCAACCGACCTACCGGTCAATGCCATACGATGCTCCCCGATGAGCAAACACACAACGAGTCTCTCAAAAATTGGATCACACATCTCACCGCGGGTGGTAACTCGAAAATTCTCCGAAGAGTGGGTTCTACACTCCGTACCGGTCGGTTCAAGTTGAAGTTGCCATTCGGTTCGTCCGTTCTGTCTCGGACAGCTCGAGTGGACCATTCGGTCCGAAAATCAGTCCGTTCGGACTGGAACCATCAGTCCGTTCGGACTGGGTTTACAGTCCGTTCGGACTGCGTTCTGCAGTTCGTCGTCTTCGCGAAAACAGATTTCTGGTCCGACTTTGATTGCTCAGATCTCCCTCATTTCTTATCCGAATTAAGTCTCGTTTGTTGCTAAATGTTCATTGAAATGTCCTCTTTCAATTACATTCAACCAATAATTGAAACATTGCAATCACACGATGAGAAATAATTCGCAATACAGGTATGTTGACAGGTTCGCGTTCTGCGTTTTCCAGCTTTTCTTCGATTTTCATTCATTCATATCTCACTCATTTCTCCACCAAATTATATCCCGTTTGTTGCTAAGTGTTCATTGAGATGTCCTCTATCCAATACAGGCATCAAATCATCGAAATAACACGATCACATCGATAAAAACGAGCTTACACAGATGCAACTCAAGCCACTCACCTGTTCTTGGATCAGATTCGGTTTGAATCTGATTTGGTTGAGATTGAGTGATGTTTCTGGGCTCCTCCACCTTGAGATCTCTTCCTAGACACTCTAGGGATGTTTCCCAACACTTTCCCAAGCTCCCTTTCTCTCCTCTCTTCTTCTTTCTCTCCCTCTCTCTCTCTTTTCTCCTCTTTCTCTTCTGCAGCTTCTGGATCCGAAAATGGCTGAGTGAAGAGTTGGAGAGGCAATTATGGAGCCTAGGGAGAGAGAGAAGACGAATTATTGACCCTAGGGGCTAGCTAGGATCGCACTTTGTCGGGTTGGTGGCTTTTGAGTGGGTTATGGGTCGCCCATGTGCGAGAAAGTCGCGCACTAAAGTAGTTGTCGACAGTCTGTTTGCGTAGTCCGTTCGGACTATCTTAAGTAGTCCGTTCGGACTGCCTTTCTAGTCCGTTCGGACTGACTTTCTTAGTCCCTTCGGATTGACTTCCTGGTTTGTTCGGACTGGCTTCCCGGTTTGTTCGGACTGACTCGCATAGTCCGTTTTCGATTGCTCCGTTCTCACTCGTTTCTTAACCAAATCGCGCACCGTTTGTTTCTAATTAATCTTCATTGGGATGTCCTCTTTCATATCCAAGTGATAGGTTATTGAAAACTCATGTTCACAGGATGCAATTTGATTCGCAACTCTTGTACCTCATACAAATTCGCGATCTTGCAATTTCAGCTTCTCCTCAATTTTCGTTCGTCCATATCTCCCTCGTTTCTCAACCAAATCGAGTACCGTTTGTTTCTAAATCTTCATGGAAACGTCCTCTTTCAAGAACAACAAACCATTGAGATATTATGGTTATGAGATGAAAACAAGGGTACATAGAGATAACTCATATTAGCTCTCTATGTTTTTAGGCTTGTTTTACCATTCATTTATTCCCAAAAGTCATTTAAATAATTTATTCGGGAATCGGGGTATTACAACAAGGACCTACTCTACCCCTAGACGACTCATATGCATGTGAGTTCTATGATAAAGATCTCAATCCACTCATAAAATTCTCAAGTAAAGATGGTGTGATCATCGTTTACGAATCGAAACGTGCTGAAAAATTCGAATAGTATAAAAAAACTTGGTACCGTTCTGAATGGAATCGTACCGAAAAGTTCGAATCATACAAAAAAACTCAGCACAATTTTCGAATTGAATCGTATTGAAAAACTCGGTGCCTTTTTCGAAC
This sequence comes from Tarenaya hassleriana, assembly GCF_000463585.1. Taxonomy (NCBI): domain Eukaryota; kingdom Viridiplantae; phylum Streptophyta; class Magnoliopsida; order Brassicales; family Cleomaceae; genus Tarenaya; species Tarenaya hassleriana. The sequence continues at coordinate 121,519 of NW_010965216.1, forward strand.
CGAACAGTTCAGAAAATCTAAACGGCAATATTTCTAAAACATCGAATCGAATCGAATTTTAAAAAACTTGAAAAACTGATTTTTTTTAATAAATATATATTTTTTCATAAACTAGCGAATATAATATAATATCTGATTTTGTATATATTTTTATTGAATCGAATAAAACGAAACGATTATTAAAATATCAATTCCTAGTTTATATAAGTATATTACATATTAATAGTTGTACATATATAGAAGTAATATATGAATATATAGATGGGTTTAAATGGTTTACATGGGTTTAATGGGCCGACCCAATCCAAACCATTGTTATTAACTGTCGATCCAACCCAACCAGTTTACCTTTGAAATCCAAATGGGTTAGGAACAAATGGGTTAGCCCAACCCATTTGGCATCTCTACAGGAGCCTAGGCAAGAAAGTACGTATGGTTTCGCTCTTGCATCGTGTCCGGTTCTTGTTTATTTTTCCTAAATGACATCAACTGCGAATTAGATTACTAACAGAGAAATGGTAATTACTAATTCCCGTTGTTTTTTACATGTTTTGTGTTTATTTTATTGTTGTTTTGAGCCAACTTTTAACAGCAGACCAAGTCCTCAATCAATATATGACATTCCATTTGGACTCTTTCCTTTCAATCTTTTCTTGTTTTTCATTTTCGGGTTATTCCCCCATTATTCTTTTACTATCAAACGTTACATATCGTGAAACACAAAAGGAAGGGAACCACACGTAATTAAAGAGAGTCACAGGAAATGTGACAAAAGAAAAAAATTATGGTAGTGATGATTTATTACAGGAACGAGTGCGAGATCCAAGTATAGGATCAGAAAGCACGTGCGAAATCGAGGGATTTCTTGCCGTCGTGGGCTTGTCCGAAGAAGTTGTTCATGTAATCTTGGAACAAGACCTCCTTGTAACGAGCAACGCCGTCTCGCTTCACGATTTCTGGGAAAGGACCGATCTTCTCCCAAGGCTTAGGAACTGTGAATATGGGCACTGACACTCTCGCTGATGTCTCCGTCGTCCGTACCCTATGCTCTGCGCTCTTGTACCTTCCATTGCTCACAATCTAACCCATTCATGATACTAATTAGTTATTACTGTAATCAGAAAAATCCGAATAATGTCAAACCCCTAACAAAAAGAGTTATTTAATTCATCGATTGGTCATCTTGTTTTATGCACTAATTAATAATTCATTCGGTTTCGACAGTTAATGCAGATTTAAACTGAGTAATGATAAAGGGATAATGAACCTGCAGAGCATCGCCGACGTTGATGACCAAGGCACCGTGCACCGGCGGGATCTCGACCCATTCTCCATTGTCCGTACCCTCGTCGAGCTTAACATACAAACCTCCGATGCCGTCTTGTAATAAAACCGTCAAAGTCCCCATGTCGGAGTGGCGTCCGACGCCGACCGTGAGCTCCGGCTTCGGACACGGTGGATAATAGTTCATGTTCACCATCGTCATTCCCACCAACGCTTCTGTTCTCTCTTCGTCCAGTGTTACACCTAGTCTCCCCATCAGTACTCCCACAATCGTTTTCACCATTTTCATGGACGTCTTCAAGTACTCAAGTGCCACGTCCCTATCTCACGATTATGATGTTTTTTTGGGCACAGAATCATAATAATTCAGATGCTATATATTTAATTCGGAGATTAATTTGCATGCATTGCCCGAAAATGCAAGTACCTGCATGGATGAGGCCAATGTTGGAGGGCCTCGTCATCGTTCGTATAGACCATACTAACGTAATCCTTCCACTCCAAGGCCTCCTCCTTCTCGGGCACAAAGCTCGTTCCGTACTTCACCAATCGGCTCGGACTCACCTCTTTCCGGTACATCGCCTTTTTCTCTGGCGGCTGTTTGAAAAACTCATGAGCCGCCGCCTTAAGCGACTCCAGCAGCTCCACCGGCACTCCGTGGTTTACCACCTGAAATATAATCTATGTTAAAGACATTCTAACAAAACAATCCAAAATAGCAAGATGTTCAAATGTTATAGATATCCATTCCGTGAACCTGAAAGAACCCTAATGTCTCGGCGGCTCGGGCAATCTGGTGGGCCACTCGGTCGTGGTCAGGGCCATCGAGCAGTGAGAGATCGATGGGTCGGGCCGCTTCGCAGATGTGGGCGTTTTTTATGGGGATTCGCTCGTGGGGTGGTTGGACGTAGGGCTGTGGCACGGTGGAGAGGCCTGAGTCCATGAGACCCTTCACACCGTAGCCTTCTTCGACTACGAAATTGAATAGTGAGTTTCGGTCCTCTAAGTTCATGGCCATTCTCTTTCGTCTCCTTGTTGTCGCTGAATTTGAATGCAGATTAGATGTGTTGAGGCTGTGGGGAAAGCTGGTATAAATAGGGAAGAAGAAGGATTCGCAAATGACACTTTCTTTAGATTTATTTTAAATTTATTTTTTTATTAATTATAGCTAAACGAGAGTAAGTTGCGATTATCATACAATTCATTAATTACGAATATATGCATGTCTTGGAGTTGACATGTGAAGTGAAATATGCATGTTCAATGCCAAATTCTCGCATTATTAGTTGTTTCTCAACGGAAGATAAGAACATTTTAATATATATATATATAAATGTAAGTAACATATGCATGAATATCTGGTTATTAGTCTTATGGGGTTTGACTTTCTTCAATGGCATGCACATTGCCTCAAAACGTACAAAGAGTTATAAGAAAAACTTGAAAAAAGTACAAGTTAACTCCACAAGTGTTGTGTATACATACATGTCTATACGCATATAATATATATCTATACACACATGGTATATGAACATTCTGACGGTTGGACCTACCACCGGGCATATTCTACATAACTTGGCAATTAATTAATTAATTAGACATGCGAACACTGAGTAGGTTTCCAACCAAAAAAAAAAACAGTAGGCTGGACATAGTTCATATTGGCCCAAATTATATGGGCTTAATATGAAAGCCCACTTATTTTTCATGCCCAACAATATATTATATTCACGGACACGAGGGCAACTTCGGGTATTTGAAAAGTTGTCTAAATTCTTTCTCTCTCTTTTTTGTTTTGGCGGAGGGTTGACGAGGAAGGATACAACCACTTTTCAAAAGTTTCAATGACATGGTTGAAATCTATGTTGGGGTGTGAACGGTCATGAAAAAGTACCCTATTAGTTTTTGTATTTCAAAAGAGATAATATAAGTTCCCTATTTATAGCAGTGGGAAGAGAATCTCGCACGGATGATAAAATAGTTTTGATTTTATTATGATATTATTTTGATTATTAATTTATCATAATTGATCCATTTTCTGTAAATTTTATTTCGATGTGATTTTTTATATCAATCAAGAATATTTTTTCATTATTCTACCGATTATTTCCATTTAAAGCTTTCTATAACTTTCCAAATATCAGATTTTTTTCAAGGATTAGAACCGTTTGGATTCTATCAAATAAGTTCAAATCAAACAACCTATAAACATAAACTTCTATTTTTTTCTACTTTTTTTTAACACTGTATATGAATTTATTTATTTTTATAAAACACTACATATGAATTAAAACAGAACATAATATAATTTTATTAAACAAGATCGAGATTGGTATTGTTAACCATATCACTTTAAGAAAATGAATCCACCCACACACACATTGACACATAATTAAGATGCAAATTGTGAGGTATTGTCTCCATCAAAATCGCTAACACAGTTGCATGCAATATAAGGCCTAATTTAAATCGTGCGTAACATCATATATGGCTTCACCGAAAGAGATTATAAAGATTAGGGGATGGGATACAAACGACTTTGTCTTTGTGAGACAAGAAAAAAGATGGTCCCAAGAGGTCAACCCAACCCATTACATGTCGATCGATTCTGTGGGTCTCTCCGCCCCGTTGCCATGTTGTTTCATTTTCTTCCCCAAATCTCATCACCCGCGCTTTGTTATAATTATATATTCGGGACTATACACAATTGAAAAAACCGGACCCTCAAAGAGTAAAGGGAAAAACTAACCAGTTCTATTCACTTGAGAAAAAGTCAGCTACTTAACACTCACTCTCACAATGAATTCTACCGATCAAAAACCTTACCAAACGTAAACGCTCACCAAAGGAACGGAGATTTTTCCATTAGGTCTCCCCCTAAGATCCACGTCCAAACACTCATCAGAGAAAAGAGATTTGCTCCATCGGTCTCTTCTTCAGACACATACTCACTCAAAAGTGAGTTATCACTCACCAGCAAAAAGACTCTTTTAGTAAAATATGCTTTGCTCTCCGTGAGAACTGATATGCGGCTTGTGTCTTCTTTATATAGGCTCCTCCAGTTCGCCTTAGATCTCCACGAATTGATTTGATAGACTCCTCCTTGATTCTCTTGGATTTTATCTCTATCTCTAAGATCTCATCTTTGTCTCTATCTCTTCAAGTCTTTGACTTTATCTCCAAGACTGTCTCTATCTCAAATCTTCTCAAATCTTCTTAGCTTTGATTCTATCTTTATTTCTTGGAGTCAAATCCAAAGTTCGTGGCTCTATCTATTCAGATTGCTTTCCCTAAAATCTCTCCAAGTGGTTGACATTGAGTCCATCTTAATCTCTTAGAGTCTTTGACTTTATCTGAATCTCGTCAGTTGTACCTCAGATTTGCGTGAGCTCTATCTCGCCGGATTCTTCTCCTGAAATCTCTCAAGTTTGTTGAACCTGCAATAACCACTTAACAACCAAAAAAACATATGTGCAAATAATTGCACTAACAATCTCCCCCTTTTTGGTTATTTCAGATCATGCACACACACATAAAATTTCAGCACAATTTCGCATCAGTCGCATAAGGATTCAGACATATTTGATGTTGATTCCGAAGTAAGTTTCACAACTTTACTTAACCGAGTTTGTCTCTGAATTTGAAGTAAGTAACTCTGATCACTTTGACTTTGTCTTTTCTTTTCTTCCTGTACGTTCTCATCTACATATTCTCTTCAACTTCTGAATCATCATCCCCACATTCTCCCCCTGCGTGCATGTATGAAATAATCCAAAATCTTGAGTGAGAAACGATTTAAGATACTTACCTGACTTGCGGAATTTTGAATCTTCCTCTTGGATCTATGAGTTCACACCTCTTGTCACACCATTTTTCTGTTCAACACTTAGAAACCTCATGCAGATTGTTTAAAAAAAAATACACTTGCAGAAAAATAATATGAGTGACACCTCCTTTCTCATCTCAGAATTTATTGCAAGTCTCAGATTTTTCAACTCCATATTGTCCAATAATTGAGTCATTACTTCACCACTCAACTCAAATCAGGTTTAATTTTTTGAAAATCAAAAGAAAATACATGCGAGATTAATTAGGATCTTTCAAATTTCAAATCTAATAACATCATTCAGCAGATCATTAGAAAACAATACTTGATCAGTTAAGTCAGAAATACCTCACTTTTCACCAAACTACACTTCACTGACTTTTCTCCCCCTGAACTTCTAGGACGTTGAAATCGAGCATGCATGTTTCACCATTTAAGTCCAGACTATCTCACTGAGATATACTCTTGTAATATTGTAAATTACAGCGGAGTATGATGCATACATATCATCTGCCCTTAGACATCGTATAGACCGCATGCGGTTCAACTTAGACCCGAGTGATTCAATTTTTCAATCTACTCATATTAACTTTTCCTCCTTTTCTTTTTCTTCCTTTTTCTTTTTTCTCCCTTTTTTTTAATCCCTCTTTTTTTCTCTCTTTTTCTATTCCTTCTTTTCCTTTTTTTTATTATCATTCAGGAGTATTAAGCCAACAGAGGAGTATCAAGGGATGCTCATGTCATTTTTTACGAAGTGTACTTGGCATACCTGTCAAGTATCGCTGACTCTCCTTCACAATCATTGAACCAAATCACTTTCAAATAGACACCATTAAAGATAAAATTAGATTTCTCCTAATCAAAATATATATATTTTTTAAAAAAAACACACAAACCCATTCATGTCAAGTGGTTTCGTAAAAATATGAACTAATTGGCGTTCAATGGGTACATACTCAATCAACAGACCGCTCTAATTTTCTTTTTGAGAAAGTGGTGTCGAATTCATACCTTCCACTTGAGTGTACCCTTGATCTACTAACCTGACTTTGTTGCGAATGACTCTTTCATCTTCATGCCAAACATCATTCCTTACACATTGCTCAAGTTTCTCATTCATTGTCTTGAGGTAGTACTCATCATTTATCATCTCGTTCATCTTAGTAGATCCATCCTGCGAAACGAAGCAAACAAACTTAGCCATATCTTGATAATTCAATCGAGGTTTGTCCCTTACCTGTCGTGGGTCATTCACACTTCCAATCACATCATCAATTGAGTGGTTTCGAGGAACATGGGGCTTAGGATCATCTTTCGTATTCTCGTCTTGCACTTCAGAAGTCTGAGATGGATTGAGATGTACCTGGTAAAAATATGAGTGATCACTAACTGGTTCTCGAAGCATATCAGATATCTCGTATGCTTTCTCTGCACTTTGATGCAATAACTCTAGTTTACTGCATCCGGAAAGGTAGTTTTACCTTTGAACCTTCTGTAGTGAAATACTATCGGATGTACTTGCTAAATAGTGAACGCGATGTCTTGAACTATTCAGCTTTTGTATACACCAAGACAACAGTACTCACGCAGCACCCCCTCTCTCTCTCTCATTAGTCCACTTGTTGCGCCCATTATGGCCCTGGGACAGCACCTGGTAGATTTCATCAAATACTCTAGAGAACTAGCCTTTATGTCATTCTCATAGAAGCGGCCCACTTCATAATAGGCTCCTCCAGTTCGCCTTAGATCTCCACGAATTGATTTGATAGACTCCTCCTTGATTCTCTTGGATTTTATCTCTATCTCTAAGATCTCATCTTTGTCTCTATCTCTTCAAGTCTTTGACTTTATCTCCAAGACTGTCTCTATCTCAAATCTTCTCAAATCTTCTTAGCTTTGATTCTATCTTTATTTCTTGGAGTCAAATCCAAAGTTCGTGGCTCTATCTATTCAGATTGCTTTCCCTAAAATCTCTCCAAGTGGTTGACATTGAGTCCATCTTAATCTCTTAGAGTCTTTGACTTTATCTGAATCTCGTCAGTTGTACCTCAGATTTGCGTGAGCTCTATCTCGCCGGATTCTTCTCCTGAAATCTCTCAAGTTTGTTGAACCTGCAATAACCACTTAACAACCAAAAAAACATATGTGCAAATAATTGCACTAACAATCTCCCCCTTTTTGGTTATTTCAGATCATGCACACACACATAAAATTTCAGCACAATTTCGCATCAGTCGCATAAGGATTCAGACATATTTGATGTTGATTCCGAAGTAAGTTTCACAACTTTACTTAACCGAGTTTGTCTCTGAATTTGAAGTAAGTAACTCTGATCACTTTGACTTTGTCTTTTCTTTTCTTCCTGTACGTTCTCATCTACATATTCTCTTCAACTTCTGAATCATCATCCCCACATTCTCCCCCTGCGTGCATGTATGAAATAATCCAAAATCTTGAGTGAGAAACGATTTAAGATACTTACCTGACTTGCGGAATTTTGAATCTTCCTCTTGGATCTATGAGTTCACACCTCTTGTCACACCATTTTTCTGTTCAACACTTAGAAACCTCATGCAGATTGTTTAAAAAAAAATACACTTGCAGAAAAATAATATGAGTGACACCTCCTTTCTCATCTCAGAATTTATTGCAAGTCTCAGATTTTTCAACTCCATATTGTCCAATAATTGAGTCATTACTTCACCACTCAACTCAAATCAGGTTTAATTTTTTGAAAATCAAAAGAAAATACATGCGAGATTAATTAGGATCTTTCAAATTTCAAATCTAATAACATCATTCAGCAGATCATTAGAAAACAATACTTGATCAGTTAAGTCAGAAATACCTCACTTTTCACCAAACTACACTTCACTGACTTTTCTCCCCCTGAACTTCTAGGACGTTGAAATCGAGCATGCATGTTTCACCATTTAAGTCCAGACTATCTCACTGAGATATACTCTTGTAATATTGTAAATTACAGCGGAGTATGATGCATACATATCATCTGCCCTTAGACATCGTATAGACCGCATGCGGTTCAACTTAGACCCGAGTGATTCAATTTTTCAATCTACTCATATTAACTTTTCCTCCTTTTCTTTTTCTTCCTTTTTCTTTTTTCTCCCTTTTTTTTAATCCCTCTTTTTTTCTCTCTTTTTCTATTCCTTCTTTTCCTTTTTTTTATTATCATTCAGGAGTATTAAGCCAACAGAGGAGTATCAAGGGATGCTCATGTCATTTTTTACGAAGTGTACTTGGCATACCTGTCAAGTATCGCTGACTCTCCTTCACAATCATTGAACCAAATCACTTTCAAATAGACACCATTAAAGATAAAATTAGATTTCTCCTAATCAAAATATATATATTTTTTAAAAAAAACACACAAACCCATTCATGTCAAGTGGTTTCGTAAAAATATGAACTAATTGGCGTTCAATGGGTACATACTCAATCAACAGACCGCTCTAATTTTCTTTTTGAGAAAGTGGTGTCGAATTCATACCTTCCACTTGAGTGTACCCTTGATCTACTAACCTGACTTTGTTGCGAATGACTCTTTCATCTTCATGCCAAACATCATTCCTTACACATTGCTCAAGTTTCTCATTCATTGTCTTGAGGTAGTACTCATCATTTATCATCTCGTTCATCTTAGTAGATCCATCCTGCGAAACGAAGCAAACAAACTTAGCCATATCTTGATAATTCAATCGAGGTTTGTCCCTTACCTGTCGTGGGTCATTCACACTTCCAATCACATCATCAATTGAGTGGTTTCGAGGAACATGGGGCTTAGGATCATCTTTCGTATTCTCGTCTTGCACTTCAGAAGTCTGAGATGGATTGAGATGTACCTGGTAAAAATATGAGTGATCACTGACTGGTTCTCGAAGTATATCAGATATCCCGTATGCTTTCTCTGCACTTTGATGCAATAACTCTGTCTTCGATTGATAATCTTGAAGATTTATCCCAGCATAACAATTACTTGGTGTTCGCTTTCCTGTCAACACACACTCATTCAATGAGTTAGTGACAAAACATATATCTTTAGTGAAATGTACCTGATGTCCAGAGTCACAAAGTTGACTTATGCTAATGAGATTCGCCTTGAGTCCTTCAATCACATTCACATCAGTGAGGGTAGGCAGTCGAGATGAGTCCAGCGTTCCTTTCCCAATGATCTTTCCTTTTCGTCCATCACCAAATATAACATTTCCGCTCTTATAGCTTTTTTCAAAAGTAGAAAGTCGGCTCATGTCACCAGTCATGTGTTTCGAGCATCCACTGTCGAAATACCACTGACTTTCTCTTGACTTTAGCTCTGAAGTGTAAGCAACACTGCATCTGTTGACATCTTTCCTCCTCCAGACTTGTCTCCATCTTGGTGCGAGTGGTACCTGATTTCTCCTCCAGTAGCAGTTCACTCTGATATGTCTTCTTTTGCCACAATGAAAGCAACTCCTGTGCTCACGGTACTGCTGTCTGGGATGAAGATCAATCTTGATTTTCGGAGTTTTCCTTACTCTTGAAATAACTTTATCTCTAAGCTTTCCTCCTGATACAAAGTTTCCTACTTTGTTAGCACTCCCTCTAGTATATCCGAGACCAGCATGTCCAGAATCAGTTCGTCCAATCGTCAAAAGATGCTTAAGCTTTTCTGTACCACTTCCGAGCATCCTTACTTTCTTCATAGTCTCATCCAACTGACTTTGTAGTAAGGTGATCCTTTCTTCTTTTTCTTTCAGCTGCTTCTTTAAGTCAGTGGTCACTGACTTCTTCGCTTGTTCTTTGACCAACTGTTTCTTCAGATCAGTGATTGTTGACTCACTCTGTTTCTGTTCCTTGATCAGCTTCATGTTGATGTCGTAAAGCTTTGTCATCTCTTTGTACAGATCTTCTTCACTAACCTACTCTTCTTGTTCCTCATGTTCTTCTGTGTCACCAAAGAGTGCAACGAAATTTGAGTGTTCTTCTTCTTCTTCATCTTCATCAGATTCAGTTTTCAACTCTTCGTGAGTGAGTGAATATTTTCCTTTTGACTTCCCAGCAACACATTCGTTCTTCACATGACCATACCCTTTGCACTCATAACATTGAAGATCCTTTAGATTCCTCAACATTGCTTCTCTCTTAGCAATGCTAGGACACTCAACTTTCGAATGACCAGCTCCCTTGCATTCGAGACACTTTTCAGTGTTTTTCAACTCAGATTTTCCAGCAGTCACTGGTTCTTTCTTGAAAAACCTGTTGAACCTTTTGACAATCATCGCCATGTCCTCCTCCAGTGATACTTGACCTTGAGTATCAGTTATCTCTGGGACATGAAACGCCAAATTCTTGTTGGAGGTTACCACTCTGTTTGGTATATCATACATCTCCAATTCTAACTCATGAGCAGCGAATGCACCGACATTTTCTTTGAAACTTATTGTGTACACATTATTCACCATAATAAATGCAGATTTGTGAGAAAGAGACTTTTTAGGTAAACTTACAAGGAGTTTTGCCACTAGTTGTTTGTCTCGGTAGGACTTTCCAAGAACCTCAGCCTCGTTTGCTAATGCATTCAGCCTCCCGCAAAATTCCTTGACGCTTTCATTTTCACCCATCTGAAGCATGTTGAATTGATACTTGATCATATCTCTCCTTGTGCGCTTAACACTTGAGGTACCTTCATGAATTAGTTCAAGTGCATCCCAAACTTCTTTTGTTGACTTACACCCTTGGATCTGCTTGAATTCGTCTTTATCAACGGTGTTGAAGATGATGGTTATCGCCTTTGAATTCAATGTTAATGCTCTCTTCTCTTTGGTTTTCCATTTAGATCTAGGCTTCAGAATCTCCTTCCCATCAACCACGTGAGTTGGAGCACTCCATCCTTCTTCCACTGAACTCCAAGCATCTTCATCAATCCCTTTGATGAGATTCATTACCTTTACTTTTCAAAAGCTATAATTCTCCGAATCAAGAATTGTTGCATCCCAAGAACGTGAAACCCTTTGATCGAGTCCATGTTGTGTCTTCCACACTTGCACCGATATGAGAGGACACGTTCCTACGATCGGTGACCGGGCTCTGATACCAATTGAAAAAACCGGACCCTCAAAGAGTAAAGGGAAAAACTAACCAGTTCTATTCACTTAAGAAAAAGTTAAGTACAACTCACTTTTTGTTAGAGATACTTAACACTCACTCTCACAATGAATTCTACCGATCAAAAACCTTACCAAACGTAAACGCTCACCAAAGGAACGGAGATTTTTCCATTAGGTCTTCCCCTCAGATCCACGCCCAAACACTCACCAGAGGAAAGAGATTTACCCCATCGGTCTCTTCTTCAGACACACACTCACTCAAAAGTGAGTTATCACTCGCCAACAAAAAGACTTTCAGTAAAATATGCTTTGCTCTCCGTGAGAACTGATATGCAGCTTGTGTCTTCTTTATATAGGCTCCTCCAGTTCGCCTTAGATCTCCACGAATTGATTTGATAGACTCCTCCTTGATTCTCTTGGATTTTATCTCTATCTCTAAGATCTCATCTTTGTCTCTATCTCTTCAAGTCTTTGACTTTATCTCCAAGATTGTCTCTATCTCAAATCTTCTCAAATCTTATTAGCTTTGATTCTATCTTTATTTCTTGGAGTCAAATCCAAACTTCGTGGCTCTATCTATTCAGATTGCTTTCCCTAAAATCTCTCTAAGTGGTTGACATTGAGTCCATCTCAATCTCTTAGAGTCTTTGACTTTATCTGAATCTCGTCAGTTGTACCTCAGATTTTTGTGAGCTCTATCTCGCCGGATTCTTCTCCTGAAATCTCTTCTGAAATCTCTCAAGTTTGTTGAACCTGCAATAACCACTTAACAACCAAAAAAACACATGTGCAAATAATTGCACTAACAACAATTATTGATATCATTTTAATGTCATTTATTAATTTTGTTGAAAGCTATGGATCGTCTCCATTGCCTCATAACCTTAACGACACGTCTATGCAGGCCCACTGCTACGTAAAACGTTTAAATTAATGTAAAACATTTGGCTAGGGTGCGTTACCCATTCAGTAATGTGTAGTTATGGATTTTAATTGTATCATACTTCTTAGATTTCTTCTTTCTTTCTATAGGATAAGAACTATTTTACTAAACTAAACAAATTTTGATTTCCTATCCTTTTTTTATACACTCGCTGTCTATCTGATAAAATGGCGTTTGTATCGTATCTTATTCGGTGTCGACTACGTAATCAAGAAATTAATTAGTGTGCATCGTGCAGAAAAAATTGTCATGGAAGGACGAAATTAGAAAGCATAGTAGCTCGAACCCATAAATTGGAATGAGCCCTCCTTCCCACTGAAAGGATAAGTGGTAGGGGACACATTCGGTATGCATTGAAAGGGACTCATTAATTTTCTCTAACGGTTACAGACGTTGGGAGTTTCTATTTGTAATATCTATAAATCTAACACCAAAGTTTTTGGTGAATAAAACAGGATGTGTTGCATGAAATTTGTCCACCTTCATTTCTCTTCAAGTTTTTTGTATTTTTGTTGCTTATACAGTGCGTTGACACACACTTTACCGTACATAAATATGATATATCGATTTTTACAGTTCATATTATTTTCATCATCCATCAAAATGTGCACATCGCTCTTTACAATTTTATTTTCTCTCTCTCTCTTATAAGAGATATATTTGTACTTTTACAAATGTAATTAGGGTTAGCTCTCATTATAAATATTGCACTTATGTAACGTGGTTTAATTAATAATACATAATACCTATTATGGTATCAGAGCCGACGTTAACCCTAAGCTCGGACTCTCTTGTCGCCTAAATTTCCGACAGCCGCCTCGACATCTCGACAACCTCAATCGCCAGCGCCGTCACACTCTGCGAAGCCATGTCTGCAGCCGCCTCTCCGCTCGCGTCTGGCAACACCGACAAAAGCACCATCATCGAAACTGCTTCTCTGGGAAAATCTGTTCTCTACATCAACATGTCCAGCGTCACAAAGTTGACATCCACCAATTTTCTGACTTGTAGCATTCACGTTTGTGCACTCCTTGAGGGTTATAACCTCCATGGTTTTATTGATGAATCTGTGGGTTTTTCTCCAACATCAATCATGGTTGACGGTACTGTGCGGGATAACCCTGAATTCCTTGCATGGAAACAGTAAGACAAACTCTTGTTTAGTTCTCTCATTGGCTCGATCTCGGTATCTCTTCAGCCTTTGGTTGCGCGTTCGAAAATAACACTCGACGTGTGGAAGACAGTCACCAACAGGTACAGAAAAGCATCTCGTGGGCACATCTTACATCTTCGTGATCACGTTAAGAAGAGTGTCAAAGGGTCACTCTCGATGGGTGAATATCTTCGCTCCATCATTGCCAAAATCGATGAGCTGTCTCTTCTCGGAAAGCCTATGGATCATGAGGATGTACTTGAAGGGATTCTCGATGGTCTTCCGGAGGAGTATAAACCGGTAGTGGATGCGGTTTATGCTCTTGATTCTCACTACCAAAAACACGCGTATTTCAACGGATACTTTCAACGGACATATCTGTTGTAATTTTTTTCAACGGACATGCAACAGATATGCCCTTGCAATTTAGCAACAATGACTAACGGAATAGCAACGGACTGAGCAACGGATCATAGCTGTTGCAATTCTGTTGCAATTGGTAACGGATTAGCAACGGAATTGATTGTTGCAAATGTGTCACCGACGCTATCAACATAATAGCAACAGAATTAGTAACGGGCAGACACCGTTGCAATGCCGTTGCAAATTGCAACGGAATAACAACGGAAACGTCTTTGCAAATATTCGACTGTTTAAATCAACGACAATCCGTTGATATGTCCTCAACGGACATCCGTTGAAAAGAGCAACGGCAATCCGTTGATATACCATGGCCGTTGTTGATTCTGACTTTGAATAATTACGCGGTATTGGTACTTTTTTAACAGAAATTCGTTGAAAAAGTGTCCATATAGCACCTCCGACGTCCTCTTCTTCCTTCACTCAAGAAAAAATCCTAACAAAAATGTCTTCTTCGTCTAATAGAAATATTCATATTTTGCGACAATGGATGTATCGAAGAGAAGATCCAGTAACGAAAGAAGTTACACCAGAATTCTGTATTGGTTTAGAGCAGTTTATGAGTTTTGCGTCGATGCAACCTATATGTCAAGAGAGATGAAAAATGCAATGTCCGTGCAAAGGTTGTAGAAATTTAAAATTTCTTAGCCAAGAAGTGGTTTGTAAACATCTATATCGCAGAGGTTTTATGGATGACTACTATGTATAGCACATGCATGGAGAAGAGGTTCGAACAACGACGAATACCGTTGTATGGACAAGGGAGGAGATAAACGACGGAGAACAAAATCAACCTTTTGATTTTGAAACAAGAAATCCATACAGTCAGATGGTGACAGATGCTTTTTCGGGAGCATTTGAACAAGCAGATCAAGAAGAAGAGCCAAACAATGATGCGAAACGGTTTTTCGACATGTTGGCGATGGAAAATCATCCTATATATGAAGGATGCAAACAAGGTCAGTCTCGGTTATCTCTAGCATCAAGATTGTTGAGCATGAAAACAGATTACAATGTTACCGAGAATTGCATGAATATTTACCCGAAAATAATCAAGCTCCAGAGTCCTATTATGATACAAAATCAATCTTGAAGGATTTGTGAATGCCTCATGAAAAGATTGATGTCTGCAGAAACAGTTCCATGCTTTTTTGGGATAACGATAAAGATTTGATGTAGTGTAATTTTTGTGGAGCGAATATATATCGACCGAGTAAGACATCATCGCGCAGAAAAATTCCGTATAAAAAGATGTTCTATATACCTATGTCATATAGATTGAAGAGGTTATATGAATCAGAGAAAACAACGTCACATATGAGATGACATACAAATCATTCCACTGTGCGGGGAGAAATGCAACATCCATCCGATGGTGTTGCATGGAAAGATTTCAACAAGTATTCCCTGAATTTCATGCTGAGCCTCGGAATGTTTATCTCTATTTATGCACAGATGGTTTTAGTCCATATGGACAATCTGGTATGTAGTATTCATTATGGTCTGTTATACTCTCGCCATATAATTTACCTCCAGAGATGTGTCTAAAAAAAGAATTTATGTTTTTAACATTGTTGATTCCTAGGCCAGATCTTCCAAAGAAGAGTTTTGATGTATTTTTACAACCTTTGATAAAAGAGTTGACAAATTTGTGGAATATTGGAGTTGATGGATACGATATTAGTGTGAAACAAAATTTTACACTAAAAGTTGTGCTTTTATGGACGATTAGTGTTTTTTCAGCTTATGGCATATTATCTGGATGGAGCACAGTTGGAAAGTTGGCATTCCCATATTCTATGGAGGAAACAGATGCATTTTATTTGAAACAAGGACGAAAGTCGTGTTGGTTCGATTGCCATCGATGGTTTCTTCCAATACATGGACGAAAGTCGTGTTGGTTCGATTGCCATCGATTCAGGAGCTTACCGAGAAACTTCTCAACCATGAAGCTAAGGTTCTTCTCTCTCATTCGCTGCCAGTGTCTTCTCCCATGCCGGTTTCGGTGCTTAACACAAACACCCTCTGCGGCATGCTCATCGCGGTGTGTAGGGCACCGTCGTCCTGCCTCACGGTCTCAGCCGAAGGGTTACATGGGACGCTGTCAAGGCCACAGTGCGAAACGATGCCTACAGTTTCGCATCGTCTCGGTGCACGGACATTCTGATACAGTTGCACATCCGCATTGGTCGATTTCTCCTCGGTCATCGGCTCCTCAGACTCCCTCGGCAATGCATGTCGGCTACGATCCTCAGCCTTGGCTCTTTGACAGTGGGGCTCGCATCACATCACCACTGATCTTCACAACCTACTGATTCACAACCCTTACACTAGAGATGACGATGTTGTTGTTGGTGATGGCTCGGGTTTGCCCATCACACATTCGGGTTCTCTCTCATTACCCTCTGCCTCTCGTTCTCTTTCATCTTGGTGATGTGCTTTGTGTTCCGACTATGAGCAAGAATTTCATCTCTGTTTATCAGTTTTGTCGTACTAATAGTGTCTCGGTGGAATTTCTTCCGTCTCATTTTCAGGTGAAGGATCTCAGCACGGGGGCGGTCGTCCTCACCGGGCCAAGTAAACATGGAGTCTATGAGTGGTCGTCGACTTCATCTTCTTCCTTTTCGACTCAAGTGTTTTCTTGTCAAATCCACTTTGTTTGAATGACATTCTCGTTTAGGTCATCCCGCGCTTTCGGTCTTATGTTTTGTTGTTTCTACTTTTAATTTGCCCGTTTCTCGGGATTCATCTCCCGCCTTTTGTCATTCTTGTTGCAGTAATAAAAGCCACAAAATTACTTTTTCTGAATCGACCATTCAGTCTTCTCGTCCGCCTGGAATTATCTTTTCTGATGTATGGACTTCGCCTGTGCATTCGATTGATGGTTTTAAGTATTATGTTCTTTTTGTCGACCACTTTACACGTTATTCATGGTTGTTTCCTCTTAAGCAAAAATCTCATGTTCGGGATACCTTTATTCATTTCAAACCACTTGTTGAAAACCATTTTTGCACATCGATCATCACATTGTATAGTGACAATGGCGGTGAATTTGTTGCCCTTCGTCCTTTTCTTGTCGAACATGGTATTTCTCACCTCACCACACCTCCACACACTCATGAGCATAATAATATCTTTGAGCGTCGTCATCGCCATATCTCGAGACCAGACTCTCTCTCCTTATGCATGCATCTCTTCTCGTGTTGTATTGGTCTTTTGCTTTCACGATTGTGGTCTATCTTATCAACCGTATGCCAACTCCGGCCCTTCGAATGTCGTCTCTATTTCAGTATCTTTTTTTATCTCCTCCAAATTATTCTAAACTTCGCATCTTTGGTTGTCTTTATTACCCTTGGTTGTGTCCATATACGTCTCACAAACTTGAGCTGAGATCTCGAGTGTGCGTGTTTCTCGGTTACTCTCCTATGCAAAGTGCGTATTTTTGTCTAGATCCGGTCTCGTCTCGTCTTTATTCCTCTCGTCATGTTCAGTTTCATGAAGGAATCTTTCCCTTCTCGGATCCGTCGAAGTATTTCTCGTCCGAGTCTTCTTCTGTCGCCGAGTCTCCTACAAGCTCCGGTGATCCGGTGTTTTCCATTGCTCCCTGTCTTCGGCCGCTTGATACTGATACTCCTGCTACTGCACCGCCTGCGAGCTTGGATCCTTCGCGTGTTCTCCGGGAGCTGATTCTTCTGATTAGCCGTCGAATCTTGTTGTTTCTTCGCCCGCAAAAAATCTGCACCCCATGCAAACTCGGTCCAAGAACAATATCAGCAAGCCAAATTGGAAGTATGCTCTCTTGATCGCTACCTCGTCTAATGATGTTGAGCCTGCGAACATTTCTCAAGCATTGAAGGATCCTAGATGCGAGCTGCTATGGGTGACGAGTACTCGGCTCTTCTTCGGAATGGTATGTGGTCTCTGGTTCCTCCGACAGAAGCTACCAATGTTGTAGGTTGTCGTTGGGTGTTTCGCATCAAACGAAACCCTGATGGTTCAGTGGATCGGTTTAAGGCTCGTCTTGTTGCTAAGGGGTTTCATCAAAGACCGGGTGTTGATTTCCATGAGACCTTTAGCCCAGTGGTTAAACCCACTACGATTCGGGTTGTGCTCAGTATTGTTGTTTCGCCTGGTTGGCCATTGCGTCAACTTGATGTGAATAATGTATTTCTTCAAGGTAATCTGATGGAGGAGATTTATATGTCACAACCACCGGGTTTTGTTGATTCTGCTCGTCCTCAGTTTGTTTGTCGACTTCGGAAGGCGATTGATGGGCTTAAACAAGCCCCGCGTGCATGGTACTCGGAGCTTCGGTCTTTTCTACTTGAACGGGGTTTCAAGAACTCTCTCGCTGATACTTCGTTGGTCATTCTCTCTACCCCGACATCGAGCCTTTTCATTTTGGTTTATGTGGACGATCTTGTTGTCACCAGCAGCAATCATGCGGATGTTCAAGGGGTCATCTCGACGCTTAGTGCTCGGTTTTCGCTCAAAAGATTTGGGTAATTTGTCGTACTTTCTTGGGATTGAAGCCTCCTGCTCCGACCGTGTCCTGCTACTCACTCAGCGCAAATACATCTCTGATCTCCTTCATCGGGCAAGCATGACCGACACCAAGCCTGTCTCCACACCTATGGCTTCGACATCCCGACTTACTGCCATCTCGGGTTCGTTGTTTGAGAATGCCACCAAATATCGAGCTTTGGTAGGGAGTCTTCAGTATTTGTCACTCACCCGACCTGACATTAGTTTAACAAACTTTCTCAATTTATACATGCTCCGACCAATTGATCACTGGCAAGCGGTTAAACGAGTTCTTCGTTATCTTGTTGGTACTCGGGATTGCGACATTTTTTTATCGGTCAAGAATTGCCCTACTCTTCATGCTTTCTCGGATGCAGATTGGGCTGGTGATCGCCTTGGTTTTAAGTCAACTAGAGCGCATGTTGTTTTTCTTGGTCGTCACCCGGTTTCCTGGTCGTCCAAGAAGCAACGTGGTATTGCTCGATCGTCTACGGAGGCTGAGTATCGGTCGGTTGCGACAACGACTGCTGAAGTTCGATGGATAGCTTCACTTCTTCTTGAACTCAGTTGTCCTCTCTCTAGCACGCCAATCATCTACTGTGACAACATTGGCGCTACTTACTTGTCTGCCAATCCCGTGTTCCACTCTCGCATGAAGCACATTGCTCTTTGACTATCATTTTGTTCGTGGTCTCGTGGAATCTGGTGATCTTCGTGTGTCGCATGTGTCTGCCTCTGATCAGCTCGCTGATGCTCTTACAAAGCCTCTCCCCAAATGTCCGTTTCATGACTATTTTGTCAAGATAGATTGGAGTCACCTCCGGTGTTCCATCTTGAGGGGATGATATATTTGTACTTTTACAAATGTAATTAGGATTAACTTTATAATGAATTGCACTTATGTAACGTGGTTTAATTAATAATACACAATACCTATTATCTCTCTCTATATAGGCAAAATCAAAATAAAAATATTAGAGCGGATAATGCTCCCATACACCTGTTGGAGTCCTTTCTGGTCACGCCCATTTGCTTGTGATTTTTTTTAACCATCTTTTTCACATCCAAAATGTTTAGATTTCTAGCGATACAGAAAAAAATCACACAGAGAAGTTTTTATTGAAATCATTTTTTATGAAGTGCATGGGTTAAAAAAAATTAATATAAATCAATTCCGTACATATTATACATCGGATGTGATGAAACAGTAACTTTTGAGTGATAGATAAAGATTGAACTCTAATAATACCTCACGTCTGTTAGGGTTGACTCATCAAGTAAAATGCAAATGGAGTGAGTGGGAGTTCACCGGAATTGTAGAAAGTATTTGGTTCCATACTTTCATCAGGAAAACACACCAAGATGACAATTAATTATTACTTGCCGCAATTTTCCTGCTTTGCGTTTGACTCGACCGAGAGCATGCTGTTGGATGTGTCAGCTTCCACAAAGTCAACGCACTTCCATGATTTTGTACATCTGTTTTCTATGATTGATCAAATCATTTGAGAGTCTTCTAATGCCTATTCCATCTATTATATATACTTAGTCGTCGGCTCACTCATCTAAAGATTATTGTGATTTTTTTTTTATGCTTTTTATATATATATATATAGTTATAAATTTCAATTGAAAAAAGCTGTAACTATTGACTGTTATTTTGTGTTGTAAGATGGTTATAGTTTTCAACAAATTTTAGTTGTACCATGCAACCAATTTGCAAGTGATTTTCAATTGAAAACCCCTTGAAGATTCCTACATGGGTCTTTTAATAGATTTCAACGGATGGTATTGCCGCCCGTTGAAATAATTCGTTAAATATTTTGCCTATTTTTTTAAGTGATCACCTTTGTATGTAAAAAAGCAGGCAAGCTAATCATTCGTCTAAGTTATTTATTCCTTAATAAAACACGTGGATTGTTCATGAACGGAATAAATATTGGACCCAAGGAATTTGTGTCATCCGGTTGTTTGCATAAACAAACAAATTAATTAAACGCGCTTTCCCCCCTCTTCCATATGAGAGAGATGATGCTCTTTTTCTTTTTTCTTTTTTTTTTAATCTCACTAACATCACTTTTTATACACATACGTCAAAAACATAATTGACAGTATATCCACAGACAATGTTACTTGGGTGTACGTTTCGTGAACTCGGAGAATTCTGACGTACAAACTATGGAGACATCAATTCCTATATTGTTCGAATTAGTGTCTAATTAACCACATAAAACTTGAGATATGAGATCAGAAGCTCCATGTCCTTTCATGACCATCTCCGACGCCGTAGGATTCACTCGGGAAGTAAGTTATATCGGGCATTGCTTCTTGCAGCCAAATGTCGTCGTGCTCCATCTGTTCGATATCATTTTACATAATAATTATTATTATTATTATTATTTCGTTAGATCGATAGTAAGCTCGAACGCGAGAGTGACGAATCACTTGGGGTGGAACTCAACAAACTTATAAACTATTTAACTTATGGTTTATTTACATTAATTACATGCAAACCCTGAATCCTAATTATGGAGAAATGAACTTAATTAATTTATAATAATGTATCTTTTGAAAAACAAAAATCTGAAATATTAAGATATTAATAATTACCTGGACTTGATAGTCATCTCCCGAATATATTTCTCCTTCTTTTTCGGTATTATTATGATTCATTGACGGCGATTGCTGTTCACATGGTTCCTTGTTTCTCGCAAACCTTCCCCTAATCCTAACCCTCCGGTCAGCTAGGGTTTTACGGCAAACGTACTGCATTTGTATTGAAAGAAATGAAAAGCTAATCACGTAATCATACAGAATGAATCGGGGGAAAGTATGGCATGATATGGAGAAAAGGCTGCATACTGATGCCATTTACGTTTATCTTACACTAATATAATGTCCTTGGAGTAGTTTTGTCTCACAGTCACAAGTTACTTAGTGTCGGTTAACCCATATTGATTGCATATAAACCCTGTTTTATTGTGGTGATGCATATTCGGAGATGAATTATATATATACTGGGATGTATGAAAATTTTAGTTTATGATGTGATATATATACCTTGATTGTCTTGTTGAAGTTCCTTTGGTTCTTCTTCTTCAAGTACCTCAGAATTCTGTCTTTCCTTTCCTCTACAGAATATCTTCCGAT
>NW_010965216.1:143258-179427 GCF_000463585.1 Tarenaya hassleriana
CTTCCGATCTTTGTGTTCGTCTCTTCCGTCGCCGGAATCTGTTTCCCCCCTTCGCAGCCCTGCTTTACGTCGTCAACGATCATCATTAAACTATATCTATGCGTGTATGTGTATGTTTGTGTGTGTGTATATATATATATATCTTTCATCAAAATTCATTGTGTATATAGTATATATATTTGCCATGCATACACACACAGTACGTAAGCATATATACTGTGTACATGTAATTGCATACCCAGTAGAGATCTCCGGATGATGCCGGAGAGAAAAACGGCTTGAACTCCGGGGAAAAGGCGTTGCATTCTTCTCCAGCAATGTTATGATAGTACTGTGTCGTATTATTGAAATTATCCACATAATAGCCACAAGCACCAATGTTGTTGTTGAACTCGGGCACGGCCATGTCGGAAATGCCGAACCTTTCCGGCAAAAGGGTCGCCGGAGCCGGTGATAGGTCAGCCTGGAAGGAGCCGTACAGATCATCAAACGACGTCGGATTGCTGGAGACGGCGTCATGAGGATTGAATGCTAACGAACCGTAATTCTCTAAACTATTCAAGGGGGTGAGGTAATGCTGCGACGAGGTCTCGCCGGGTAACGTGAAATCGGCGTAGAAATTAGGAACAGACGCCATTGGCGAAAACAGAGAGAGAGAGAGAGAGGCCTTTGTTTTTTGTTTTCGAGGTTCAATTAGGGTTTAGGGTAATTAGAAAGGGATGTGGATATATATAGGGGAGAGGGAGGAGGAGGTGCGGGCAGGGTGACCGGCAGCGCGGGCAGGGTTCGTCTTCGACTGAACAAACCACTGTTGTATGTCGTTATCATCACTGTGTTTATAAGCTGTAGTCTCCCTAATTATATCTTAAACTCACAAACTTCCAACTGTTTCTATTTTCGTTTATTTCCTTTTTTCTGTTTACGGAGGTTTTCACATTTATCTTTCGTCGCACTTCCACGTTAATACATCTTAGTTCGATATTACATTTAACGTTCTCTATTAAAAAAAATAATAAAAGAGAATATCCTTGATATATATCCAAGATTTGCGTATGGATAAATCATTTAGAACACGCTAACGGCAAGATACATAAGGTAGAGACATGTAATAATAGATAGCCAAACCACTTTCGATTTCGCGAATATTAATTAATTTTTTTTGTCCAAATTAGACGACGCCTACAATCATCTGTGAAGATTCTTTCTTTCTTTTTCCGGAGGAAGACTTATGAATCATATTCTCCTCACGTTCGATGTAAGAGGCCGTACTAACCCTCAATTTAGGATGGATTGCTCAAGAAGGAGCGAACCCCTATTCTATTCATAGCCCACGAATCTAGACACATGCTCTTGCAAGATTTGCACCAGATACTTTACCCAAAAAAAAAGAAAAAGATTTGTACCAAAAATCAACTCATTTTTGTTTAGGTTTACAATATTAGCCATATACTTACATTTGCTACAAGTTCGTCCCTGCTCGATTTTTGTACATTTGTGTAGTTGGCGACTACGTACGGGTTTCGAAGGCACAAACGATATTTAAGAATTCAAGACAGTAAACAAAATCTTGCCTCAAAAGTTATATATAAAAAATGAAAAAAAGAATAGAGAGGGCAGCCTCGCTCGCTATTTAGTAAGATAAAAGATTCCACAGAAGAAAATGGTGGGTGAGGGAGGGAGGGGGTGAACTGAAATGATGGGGCGTGATATGACTGAATATGCATTCAAACATGCAAAATGCAAATGGATCAAATGTTTTATATATATATATATATATATATTTTTTTAAGTGGCACAACTCTATATCCGATATTATATTCCCCATGAACGATTTTCTGAAACTAAACACATCGCATCTCATCATATGTATTCGTGCTTATATTGAATAGGCTTTCTGCATGACAAAATCCAACAATTCCCATGAAAGGAATCGCTATCTTCCTTTGGAATTCATTCTACAAATGTACTGACTGATTCTCTCTTTATTTAAAGCCCTTTTTTTTTTCCGTTCAAACCCCTTGAAAGAAAAGGCCCTTTCTTTCAAAACGTATACTTCATGTGTTCTGTTGTGCTAAAGCGACACTCATATCTTACTTCGATCTCCCATTGTCGTCTTGAAAGATTCCTGCCTTTAACCATTCTATTCCTCAAGAAGCCTAAATCATGCTTTCAAAATGCCGCATTGAGCCTCGCGATGATTTACTGCAACCAAATCCATTCAAGAGCGATATTAGATTTTTCGATTCTCATTGTGATGGAGCAAGGCTGACTTCTATTACACCAACGCCCCAAGCAAAAGGCATACAAATCAAGTAGATTGCCCCTCACAAGACGGGCTCTCCCCCATTCCATCCACTCATTGAAAACAAGAGGAAATGCTGACTTTTATAAGAGGAAACAAAATAAATCTAGCAGAGGGGGTGAAACGATTCCCAGATATGGAAAAAGCAAAACCTTGCAAGTGGTATTGGGTCATGGTTGGTGCATGTTGCCTGGGAAGTGAATCTCAGACGGGCAGCTGTTCCTTTGAAAAAATGTAAGGAAAAAAAAAAGACGAAGAAACGTTTTCTCTTTACATCACTTTATTACAAGTATTCTTGTTCCTTAGCTTTTGTTTCTCCGGCCACACAGAAAAGGCTGCTAGATATGACATGCTTTTGATCTAAATGTTCACGCAGAATATATTGTTTGAACGCATCCAGTGTTTGATCTCATCATTTCAAGACCAATTGCTCAGAAGAGAAGAGACTACCTTCGCAAGCTGTGGCTGAGACGTCCCTGGAAGGCTCTGCTCTGCTCTCTTAAAAATTTCCCGGCAATGTATGGACGGAGGGAGATCTCATATCTTAGGAATCGAAATCTGAGACAAATAACATCAGGGCCATGCCTGAACCATACATGTACGTAGCACTGACATTATTTATCAGATTTGAGAATTTTACCTGAAAGAACTCTTTCCCATCTATCCCAAGAGGAAATGCCGAACAATCTAGGAAATAAAGTGAGTGGATTCGAAGCAAGACATCAATAGCTTTTAGAAGTTCAAAAATGATTACTGGAATTAAGTAAAACAACAATACATCATAGGTGGAAACCGGCATGAGAAAACACAGAAACACAAATGTAACGGGACAAGGATCTGATTCTGAGCCAAGCAAAGTCCTCACCTTTGCAAAAGTCACAACCGAGTTTCTTTGCCCAGTGGCAGTGAGTCCCCCCTCCTGTCCTGAGTCAGTTTCACCAAAAAAAAAACAACAACAACAACAACAGGAAACCGCATATTGAAGATCGAAGAGTTGCCACAGGACCATGTATCATCAAAACAATTTCCTTTTCTAGATTCGTATGCAAACCACGGCATTATATTGGAGTCAAAGAATCAATCTTTGGCTCTCAGCAACTAATAACCTACCTCAACAGAACTAGCTTGGCACAGCACATTACATTCGAACAAAACCCTTAAAACTCCGAGTCCGGTCAGGTAATACTATTTGCTAAATCCTCCGGACGAATCGACCCAAGAATTCTGAGAGGTTGAGGATCCTATCAATGCAACCCTTGGAAAGTCAATTCCATCGAAGAATAAAACCCCAATTTCTGTCTCCATTTTCCACTCACCCAGAAATTGAAGGCGATAGATGAGAAAAGTTTCTTACATTTTCATCGATGACGTTCCTCAGATCGGAATCGGGCTCTCCAAGTAAGCGACCGTCTTCGAGTTCCTACTTCCTAGACAGGGCCGAACCTTCTCGAGAAGCCTCAGCAGGAGGCCAGAAACTTCGAAACCCTGGAAGCAATGGCCATTCCGGACGAGATCGAGCAGATGGGTCGGGCCATAATCTATTTGTAATTTTTTTTCTTTTCTTAACCAACTTGTTAAATCTGATTATACATACATAATTTTTTTTAATTCATTTCGTGATTCACGTAACAATATTCTTAGATACCTCCTCAGAAATATAAAATCAAAACCCATGTATTTAGTATAGCCCTGAAATTCATGTAACAATAGGCTTTATAACAAGTATCCAAAAAGTCAGGAAATGAAATGTGCGTAGGATGGGATGGGCTAAAGCTGAGGCCCATATCATAAGCATAAATGGGCTTGAAAACATAAGCTCAGCCTTCGTTCTTGTTTTTTTTTTTTAAAGAAAGATAGGGCAAGGGGGGTGTGAGCGTTGCGAAATAATTAAGCAAAAGAAACGTAAAACGGTGGAACTTTGAGATTCCTTGGCTACGTCTAGAATACGTATAATCATCGATTTAACTTCCTGACGTTGTATATAAACGAACGAATGTAGATGTCTAATAAATACTAGCCGTATTCTTCAAGCCCTACAGCTCGGTACGTGACAAATTTTAAACATTTAGTATTGTTTTAATTAGAGACATCATGAATTCGTATTTAAAAAGTTAGCTTTAAAAATCCATCATTTTGGATTGCATAGTCACTTTCTAAATCTGGACAATTACATTATCAAGACCAAAATAGCTGAGTTTTAAATAAAATATTCATAAAAATTCAAAATTTTGATTCCTGATTAATAGTAAATCAAAATCCGTAATATAGGTGATTTATAATAATTACATATCGATGAAAGGTGTTATATAATTATTCATTTTTATTAACCTTGTTGACTAATTATCAACACTTGGTAATATTATTATGGGTAATTAAACTTGTTGCATAGGAATCTCGGGGTTGGGGACAGGGTTGAAGAGGATGCTATTTAGCAAGGGAGGAGGGCGATTGCCAATGTTCGCTAGTGGGCGGAGGTCTCAAATCGGTTTAAATTTCGATTTTCAGGGTTTTCGATTCGGTTTAGTAAATTGAAAACCGAGTTTTTTTTTCTCAAATCGGTTTAAATTTTGAAACCAAACATGCCGATGTGGCGAAAATAAATTTAAAAAATCTGACATGGACATGCTGACATCAGCGTTCTGGGCAAACGTGAATTTCCGGTTGTCTGAAAATTTGGTCAAACGGGTCAACGGTTTAATTGACCATTAAATTGCAAGTTAGATGTTTTGTTGAGATATGTGTTGTAAGTTTGAGGATAAAATGGATTATTTGTATAAATTTTAGTAACTATTATTATTAGAATAGCAGATTGCGGAAAGAACATTTTTGTGCAACAAATTTGAAAAAAACGTCAAGGAGGATTCCCGCAATACGTATACACCAAGTATAGTGAATATAACTTCGTATCTCTACTATTTACAAGCTACATATGGGAAAACTCAATACATATTTTTTCTTAGAATTTACTTGTTGATTAATTATCGAAAGAGAAATATCGGATTATAAATTATGAAGTTTATATAATATATGTGATTTTAGATGTAAATAACCGTGTAGAGAGAAAATCAAGTGACACACAAATTATTCAGGAAAGCAAGCGTCAAAGCATAAATACATATAGGCGTGACAGGGGTATATACGTAATTTTAAATAAAGCCCCTCAAATTTAAAAACCGAGATAGCCGTTACAAGGAGCGACTCTGCCCCCCATGTGCCTATTAATAAGAATCTCCACAATCTCTCTGAATCCCAACTTTCTCTCTCTCTCTCTCTCGCTCTCGCAAGTGTGGGTTTCCATGGCGGCAGACCAGAACATGAGTTTATCGATTATGGAGCAGAAGACGAGGCATCCTCTTCACCAGATCGCGGATGCGCCCACTCACAAGCTTCTCCTCAAGCAATGGCTGAAAGAAGAAGAGCTCATCCTCAATCGCGCCTCTCACAAGGAATCTCAGATCGACTCGGTTCGCAGGGAGATAACGCTGCTCTACATCTTCTTCTTCCTCTTCCACTCCATCTGCCTGCTGCTCCTCTTCCAAGCCTCGGCGGGAGAAGCGCCGCTCCGGTGCGGGAGATCGTGGATTCCGTCGGTGTGCTCGCTGATGTCGTCGCTGGGGATAATATGGGCAGTAAGGTACAAATCGGAGGAGGAGGCGCATCTGGAGAAACTGCTGGAGAGGGAGAAGGAGGACGGGCAGCTGATGAGGAAGTGCGTGGAGGAGCTGAAGAAGAAAGGATTGGAGTTCGATTTGCTCAAGGAAGTGGACGCGCTTCGGCGAGCCAAGAGCCTGAGGGTGGAGAGGAAGCCGGTGAAGAAATGGTCTGCTAGGGATTTCGTCACGCTCTTCTTCTTCACTGTTTCGTGTTTGGTACTCGCTTTGACTCGGCTGATTCTATGCGAGTAGAGTAGACGTCGCTCTTCTTTTCTTTGTGCGCAAATTGAAGCTGATTCCGCATGAATTATTCCAATTCATGAATCCAGCACAAGTCTAATCAGAGTTTTACGACAGCTATGCCCGTCACTTGGTTGGTTGATTTCACGTTGAAGTTTTTGTCAGTAAAAAAAAAAAACAAAAACGAGAGCACCATTAGAATAGAACGTGATGATGACGTGAAAACAAAGGATGATTGTTGAGGAAGAAGATACAGAAAAGTAAATTCATTCTCCTTCCCACCATCGTAAGAGACATCTATATCATATCCATAGAGCATTGCCGCAAAGGACACTTAGCTTTCCTCGCCTTTGTTCTTCTTCTTTTTCTTCTTCTTGGAATTGTCGTTGGCCTGCTCTTTTTCCATCTTCCGCTTCTCCTTCTTCTTCTTCTCATCCTCCTCCTCCATGTCCATGGCTTCCTCACCTTTTGACTTCTTCTTCTTCTTCGTGCTTCTCTCCGTTGAGGCCTCCACAGGCGGCTCTCCCTCTTCTCCTGAAGCACGGAGAGTAGTTGGAACACTGATCTTTGTTCTCTATATAGAAACAAAGAGCAGAAGCAGTACCTTGGTTTTGCAGAGTTTCCAAGACATCCTTCATTACATCGAGGTTCTTGCGTGGTGCAACACCTTTGTCGTAGAAGTCGAGCCGCTCCTCCACTTGTTCACGCAGCTTCTCCCCAAAAGCTGCAGTGCTCCTCTCTGTTTAACCACACAGATCAACATGTAGGTCAGAAAAGCCTTCACGGTCCCCCCACCCACCCAATATGCCTATTCATTTCGCATTTTACCAGCAAAACAATCGATCCGGGATGCAATCGAACACTTGTTTGCCAGATAACGAGCAATACGGCCCTTGTTCTTCGCCGACGCTCTCCCAATAAATGACGAATGGAATATCAAACCATATTTGGGCGTGTTTCCCTTTGTTTTCAGTGCCCTGATTTTGAGTCATCATACCACCACCAGATATTAATACTCGTTTACATATTATATCAGATCATAACAAAAACAGCTACACACGGCACCTGAAAAGTGCCTTCTCTGCTCCAAGGATCTGAAGGGTTGAAGACGGACACTTTGCGAGATTTGTCAGACTTCCCGCATGTGAAATCAACCGGGCACCAACCATGTCACCTATCAAGGCCGCCAAGTTTGGAGCAATGTCGTTCATCTTAGCCACAAGATAATCATAGAGCTTCTTTCTGTACTCAGACAAGTCCATAACCCTCTGGGCAAAGTTCTGCACGTTGATCAAGTCGACCGGTGACAGATCCTGACCTACAAAGAAGAGGACATACATAACACATTTAGAACAATGGAGATTAGAAACACAGAACAACTCAACCTGACTATCAGTGTACGAGGCAAGATAATTACCCATAGACGCTTTTCCAGCTTCAACGACCTCCTTTGCCTTGTCTTCATCCCCGAGAACTTCAGTCAACATTGGGATATGCTCTTCAGACAACTTCGATTTGTCCTCAATGATTTTAGCAACACGGGCATAAAGGTAGTTGTCATTGACTATCTTCACTAATTCGGGGAAATGCCACGAGTACCATTCTCTGCAAAAAAAAAAAAAGGAAGTTATCATAAGCCATTCAATAACCAACATTCATAAAAGGTGATAGGCAACAGGACCATATCTCAAAAGGAGAGGAGACAAAACTAACCTGACTCTCATAGCAAAGGAATTAATATCCTTATCAAGCGTGTCGAGCAGGAAAATGGCTTGAATGACCATGTTGTCTACTCGGTTGACATTGAACTTGACCTTTGCTCTGCTGTAGCTGTGAGCTAAACCTAGTTGAGCCTTCTCCAGATCACCGGGCTACAATAAGAGACAGAGTTAGGGGGTAAATTAGGATACTCAAAAAAGAAAAACCTAACAAAAATGGATCACGCTGAATACACACTTTCAAGTCCTTGATAAACCTATCAAAGTGCTGGCGCACTCCACGGAGAAGCTCGAGGACAAACTCATTGCTCTGGCATGGGATCTTAGTGGCTTCACATACGTGTGACCCGAGTTTTGGTTCTGCCAATCCTAAGCTGAACTTCGACTTCTTACCTTCCTTGACTTTTGGAAGATTCAACTCCAAGAAACTCCTCAGCTCATCGGTCATCAGCCCTTAACCATTTGGTAAAATCCACAAAAGAAGCTTACTACTTGCAAAGCGGCCTCAAATGAGTACAAAAGCCAAAATATTTTTGGGCTGATTCCATCTTATCAGGGATTGTGATAATAATACAGTCTCGTAAGTAAATCGAGGAAGCAAAATCAGGTGGATTACCCCAAAGAAAAAAGTCAACTTCCTTTAGTATAGCTATGGATTTACTGAGGAGACTATATCATCACTCCAATTTGACTTAAAAAGAGATTCAAAAACTGTTACTCCAATTTGAGAATAGCCAGCATACATACTGCAGTGACAAAATGAACAACACGATAAACACAGTACACATGTTACAGATGCGAACGTAGATGATACCAAAAGCCTAATAGAAACGAACACATAATGATCAAAAGCAAGACAGAAGTCTTATTTCATGTTGTTCAGAAATGACCTAAAAAATAACACATAAGTGAAAGCCGGGGGATAGTCACCTTCAGAGACGGCGTTGATTTGGTTGAGGGCATCGAGAGCAGACTCGAAGGGATGGAAAGCTGTGAGCTTGACGACGCGACCGAACCGGTTGAGGTCCGAGACAGAGCTCCGGACAGCCTCGGTGTTCTGTCCGATCTCGTCGAGCCCATGAGCTTCGAACAGGGCATAGCCGGAGGAGGCTTCGTAGAGAAGGTACAGCGACATGCGTGAGATTCGCGGGAGAGAAACGGCGAAGATGAGGTGACTAGGGTTTAGGGTTGAAGGAGCTTTCCTGGTTTAAAAGTGGAGATGGAAAAAACCTCTAGGGTTTTAGGTTTCTAATAAATGGGCTTCATTAGGCCCATCGGTTGAGTTATGGGCTTTAAATATGCCGTAATTCCATGCTGAACTGGGGGACGTGGACACCCAATCATATGTACGTGTGCCATGATAGATATAAGCAAGCAAATAAAACATTATAATTACTTACTCGACCACCCTATTGATATATATATATATATATATATATATATGTATACATCCTTTTAATTGGAATGTTTGAAAACAAAATATACAGTGATTTTATTTAATTTATACCAATGTGTGGTTACGTACGTGAGGGAACAAACCAGAAAAATAAAAACCTTGAAAGTATGTATCCAACTGGTTGGTAACTACTAACTAGATAGGTTACATAACTGAAAATTTAATATTAGTTGCAAATAAAGACATGATATTGCTTATATATTACATTAATTATATAATATCTGTAGATCTCAATGAAGCTGTAATTTGTTTATTTATATATATGATAATGAATAAAGTCGTCACGCAATTTTGTTCAAGGAGTGAGCGAGAGGTTAATTGGTGTGAAGAAATATGGAAGCTGTACCAATTCCTTTAACCTAAAGCTTCTGGAGGAGCTAATGTCGTTTTACAAATTCATGTATACAACAGAGTGTATAAACGGTAAGATATCACACACTTACTTACACCCCGCACCCCATTTTGGTATATTCATCCAATTATAATACATTTTATACACTTGAGATTGTTTTTCATTTTAGAATAATTCAGGATTTTACTCGTTAAAAACCCAAATCAACACTAACAACTGATGACGTCATCCGTCATTCCGACAGAATATATATATGTATATGTATTCACGAACCAACTACTTTTTTCGTAATTCTCATTTCATACGAAATTCCCGTCACTGTACCTGGCCAGTACTCCTTCTCATACGAAATTACACATGTACCCTCGCCTCTTTATATACCCCTTCTCCCTCACCCCTCGTCTCTCTCTGCAGATTTTCTCCTTTTACCATTAAAAAGTCGGAATCTTTAGGTTGTATATTTCGGATTAAACTATCTGTGTAATCATGAAGTGCCTGATCCGCCGTCTGTCCCGCGTGGCAGACTCAGCGCAGTACAACCTCCTCCGTTCCGATTCCCGGCGACCGAGTCGGCGGTTGCAGACGGCGATCCGGTCAGCAGCTCGGAGAGAGAAGAAGGCGAAGTCGTCGGTACCGCAGGGACACGTGCCAGTGTACGTGGGGGAGGAGATGGAGCGGTTCGTGGTGAGCGCGGAGGTGATGAACCACCCGGTTTTCGTGGGGTTACTGAACCGGTCGGCTCAGGAGTACGGGTACGGGCAGAAGGGCGTTATACACATCCCCTGTCACGTGCTCGTCTTCGAGCGAATCATGGAGACTCTCCGCCTGGGACTCGCCGAGTCACGTGACCTCCAGGAACTCATCGGAAGCGACGCCATCTGATGATACTCTTGTCGATTCGTCGTCCTCGCTAGAAACAGTGCAAAAAGGGGATAGATCTGTTTGTTTTTGCTCAGATACAGACAAAAGTAGGATGTGTTGTTGGTGTAAATAGTCGTTTGCTCGATCTGTTTTGATGGTGGGGTTCTGTCAAGGTTTTTTCTTTCTATTTAAATCTTGGTGGACGAACGCTTCTTCTTCGATATTAGTATTATCTACTTAATTCGACATCGAAGATTGTGCCCATATATTTTTCACGCGACCCTCCGCATCGTAAGATCCATCCAAAATCAAATTTGGTTTTATAAAATTGGTGTAATTGATCCATGGGATCGGAGTCATTAAAACGTATAAAAATTCCTTAAATATGACTTATGTAACGTTGTATATTAATTAAGCATATAAGTAGGTGATATTCTAATGCTCGCAATGAAGTGCATGTGGAAGTTAAACTGTCCCACAGCTCTCGATTCGCAAAAACCAATAATTGTTCCGTGTTAATCTTGATTTGGGATTTAATTAATCCGAATTGTGGTTATAGTACAGTTGGAAATTTCGTCCGCTTCTGTGGGTGGTTCCCATGTTGCTTGACCTTGACCTGCATATTATTATTAACCCCACATGCAATCATTACCAATATTGGTAAATGCAACATCAGATTATAAAATAATATTCCTTATACCATAGATCTACACTTGGAAGTGTTTTACAAAGACACAAGTTTTGAGGATGGAAACAAAAATCAAGTCAAACTTCATCAGGATATTTTCCATTCATCATAATGTACGGCTGTTGGGTTCAGATGTCTAATTTTAAGCCCAAAGAGGCCCAAAATGATCAAATGTAGGCCCATTATTCAATGTATATGGGAGTTTCTTTGGCTTCTGCCACATGCGTACTTGCCCTTGTGCGACGTCCCGAGCCAGTCTCGTGTATTATACCTCTCAATTAAAAAACACATTCTATACGTATTTTACAATAATTTATGCATTTAATATACAAGTCTCCTCCCTATATCATATCATATCTACCTATATGATGGTAGAATACAATGCCAATGATTATATAACTTTCCAATTTTTTTGTATTAACTTAAACCAGCACATTACGTCCTTTCTTTTCAAGTTCTCATATCCTATACAATATGCAATTAATTTATTATAAAAAAGTAATTTTTGGGTAGGATCGTTAATTAATTAATTCTGTAGGATCTCGTTATATATTGTTTGGAGAAACAAGTCATTCTATATTTTGTATGCTCTCATAGTGTGAAGGGACAAGTGATTAGTAAAGAAACTGCAATATTGTTTTAATGGAATTACGAAATGCAAAAATAGATCCAATCGATCTCTAGTCTCAAAATTCGATAACTACCCCAAATTGTACGAATAAAATCCTATGTTCGACCTATGGTTTAATATTATTGTGTGAACATGGAATAAGTACGGCGGCTAATGGTTTTTCATTTGAATCTAAGCAAATTACTAAAGAAATCAATGACCAAGACTGATTTGGAGACAAGGAATGAGAGTTGCAGAGATTGGGAGAAAGAACAGAGACGTAGAATACAGAAGAGTGGAGAAGAAAATATTACTCTATATATTGATGTTTATTTGTTTACAATATATAAACAGATTTTACAAAAGTAAAATGGAAACAAGTGATATAGAAATTATACATATGGAATGTGGAAGAGATATGTTCGTGATTTGTTCCAGATTTGTTGCCAATGACTAACGTTCACTTTCAGCAGCAAACCTTCTGATTGATGCAGTGTCTTCCTCCTGAATATTACAGCTTGTGTCGATCTTCAGTTGAATCTTGGTCTGATCGTGTCCTTGAACCAGAAACACCTCACTCTCTTCTTCATTATCTTGTTCAACAACATTTCCCCTCAAGGTTGGTCGGCGGTATTCGGAAAGACCAATCTTGGAGAGTATCTTGTTTAGAACAAAAGAACTTGTTGCCTTTGTGAATATGTCTGCGAGTTGATCTTGACTTCTCGTGTACATAGGTGCGATTAACCCTTGAGTTATCTTTTCTCGTATGAAGTGACAGTCGACCTCTATGTGTTTCGTTCTTTCATGAAACA
This sequence comes from Tarenaya hassleriana, assembly GCF_000463585.1. Taxonomy (NCBI): domain Eukaryota; kingdom Viridiplantae; phylum Streptophyta; class Magnoliopsida; order Brassicales; family Cleomaceae; genus Tarenaya; species Tarenaya hassleriana. The sequence goes on from NW_010965216.1 coordinate 155,951, forward strand.
CGGCATTGGACGCAATGTGTAGAGCTGCTTGGTTGTCGCAATGTAGAGGAATCGGTTTCGGTGAATGGATACCAAGATCCTCTAGCAATTGCCTCAACCAAATAAGTTCGCTCGTGGTGTTTGCCATAGCTCGATATTCCGCTTCAGCACTAGATCTTGCAACTACAATTTGTTTCTTGCTCTTCCAGGTGACAAGGTTGCCACCTACAAAGGTGCAATATCCAGTGGTAGATTTGCGATCGGTTCTGTCTCTCGCCCAGTCTGCATCACAATATCCAATGATCTCCGTGTGTTTGTTGCATCGCATCCACAGTCCTTTGTTAGGAGTTCCTTTCAGATACTTGAGAATGCGGTCCACCATTTGCCAATGCGTCGTGGTTGGTGCGTGCATCCATTGACTAACCTGGTGCACGACAAAACTTAAGTCAGGTCGGGTAATGGTAAGATAGATGAGCTTACCTACAACGCGGCGATATTGTTCTGCATTCTCCAACAATTTCCCCTCGCGTTGATCTTTAAAATGTTCTTCAATAGGGGTACGGACAGGCTTAGCTCCGAGTTTTCCAGTTTCCTGAAGAAGATCTAAGACAGATTTTCTTTGGGACAGGAAAAGGTCAGATGAAATATGTGTAACTTCAATGCCAAGGAAGTACTTAAGCTGACCAAGATCTTTGATATCAAAGACAGTTTTCAAGAACATTTTTGTAGCAACGATTCCGGAACTATCATCACCCGTAATGATAATATCATCGACATACACAAGGAGAACGATAATACCGGTTTCGGTGTGCCGTATGAAGAGTGAGTGGTCATTGTTGCTGCGAACAAAACCGTGGCTCGAGATAGCATCGTGTAACTTCTGATACCATGCCTGAGGCGACTGTTTAAGGCCATAAATAGCCTTTTTAAGTCGACAAACTAGTGGCTTCGTAGTGTATCCGGGCGGTGGTGTCATGAAAATTTCTTCGGCAAGATCGCCTTGAAGAAACGCATTTTTAACATCCATCTGCCAAAGAGACCACGAAGAGTTAGCAGCGAGAGAAAGTATTACACGAATAGAGGAAATTTTCGCAACGGGAGCAAAGGTATCCGTGTAATCTTCCCCGTAAGTTTGAGTGAAGCCTTTAGCAACAAGACGCGCTTTATATCGGTCGATCACTCCACTGCTGTTGTATTTGATTTTATAAACCCACTTTGATCCAACAGCTTTCTTGTCCTTGGGTAGGTCGGTAAGTTCTCAAGTGCCATTACGTTCCAACGCAGCAATTTCTTCCTGCATCGCCTCTTGCCACTCTGGAATATCTTTGGCCTCATCATACCGTTGTGGTTCATACCCCTGCTCAATATTACTTAAAAACGATTGTTCATCAGCATGAAAAGAAGCAAGAGAGGAAAAATTAGCAATGGGATAAGCAATTGTAGCTAAGGTAGCATAGCGTTCTAGAACTTTGCGAGGTCTAGTACTGCGGCGTAGCCCCTGTTGTAGAGAGGACATAGTATCAGTTGTGGAAGATGGCAGAGTTGGCGGTAATTCTGGACATGGCTGGTCTGAGCACGGTGGTGGAATCGCCGCAGGTTGAAGATGATCGGCGTCACTGTCAGTGGGCTCGAGATTTGTGGGAGCGAGAGCAGAAGGTGACCCGGGTGTTGAGTCCGGCGCTGCGGAAGCAGAGGTCAGAGAAATCGGCGCAGCAAACAGCGGCGGTGTTTGGGAATCGACGGAATGACCCTGAACGATACCGGCAGAGGACACAGGAGGTGGGTTGGCTGGAGTAGGGAGAAGCGTCGGACCTGCAGTGTTAGTAGATAACGAAAGCGTAGAAGGAGTAGAAGATGAAGACAAAACCTGTTGTTGTGCAAAAGAAATAGGCCCAGGCCCAGACCCAGGCCCAGGTCCGAGAATTGATGGCAAGGAAGGAGAATTATGGGAAAGACCCAATTGTTGGTATGTTGTAAGCAACTTCGTGGCAGCATGAGGGCCATCATGATCTTGGTAGGTGAGATCTTCAAAATCAGACCAATCTTTCTTGTCATAGTAGGAACTATGCTCATCGAACTTGACATCACGGGATATGTAAAGACGGTGTTGTTGTGGTTGATAGCAAATATACCCTTTTTGGTCGGTCGGATAACCCAAGAAAATACACCGAATACTTTTCGGATCGAGCTTGTTTCGGTTAGCTGCATCTACATGAGCATAACAAACACAACCAAATACCCGTAAATGATCAAGAGACGGTTTTGAATTAGAGTACCTCAAACGGAGATTTGTCGCGAAGAACTTGAGTGGGAAGGTGGTTAATAAGGTAACAAGATGTTTTGACCGCATCACTCCAATAAGTTTTGGGAACATTTTTGTGAAAAAGAAGAGTGCGCGAGACTTCCATCAAATGACGATTTTTGCGCTCGGCAACACCGTTTTGTTGAGGAGTGTTCGGACACGAACGTTGGTGAATAATACCATGAGCCTGGAGATAGGTTCTAAAAGCATGGCTCGTATATTCACCACCGTTATCGGATCGTAAACATTTAACCTTCAAGCCAAATTGGTTAGTAACAAACGCGTGAAAAATTTTAAACACATCAAACACATCTTTCTTATGTTTCAACAAATATAACCAAGTGTATTTTGTTTTCTCATCAATGAAAGTGACAAAATATTTAAAATGATCGCGAGAGAAACACGGAGCAGTCCATACGTCAGAATGAATCAAATCAAATGCATTATCATAAACTGTTTGTGAAATAGGAAAAACCGTGCGACAGTGTTTACCGAGTACACAAGCCTCACAATGTCCAGAGGAAACAATGGTTTTGGTCGTTGGTACAAGTAATTGAAGCACCTTATTATGCGGATGTCCTAGTCTATCATGCCATAACGGAGAAGAAACATGAAACGAAGATGCAGAAGGAGAGTGCAAGTCTTCTACAATGTAGAGGTTGCCTCTCTTTATTCCTTTTCCTAGAGAGCGATCCAACTTAGTATCCTGAAATAGCACTTCGTTAGAACGGAAAATCACATTGCAATCTGTGTCATGAATTAATTTAGGAATGGACAGTAAATTGGTACTAAAATCAGGTATATAATATGCAGAAAATTCCATGCCAAATAACCGAAACTTGCCGTGACCACGAATCGGAACAAGTTTTCCATCAGCCACAGTGACCATGCCATACGAAGTATCAAGACTATGAAACAAGTTTTTATCCTTGAACATATGCATCGTGGCTCCAGAATCGATCACAATATGAGGAGAGAAGATGTTAGAAAAGTTACCCGTATCCTTATCTTTTAAGGCAAGAACGAAATTTTTGAACTCTTCTTGGGTGAAAGAGATGGTATGGCCAGCAGTCATCGCTGCTCCTTTCGTCGGTGTCGATTCCCGGAGATGAGCCGGTTTGAGATGAGGATTTAATATCCAACATCGATCCTTGCTGTGGCCCGACTTCCTGCAATGTTCACATACCAACGGCTTCTTGTCCCGATGCGCCGAGAAATACGGCTGTGCTTTCTTGGTGTAATGAGCCACCTCATGCGGCCCTGCAAACAGATTACGACCGCCTTCCTCTCTCTTAATCAGCATACATACCTCGGCAAAGGAAGGCAAAGTCGATTGACGGAGAAGATGGTACACCAAGTCGTTGTAAGAAGAATCCAAGGTAAGAAGCAAGCCAAACACTTTATCTTCTTCAGTCCTTGACAGCGCAACTTTCGGATCAATAGTAGGAGGACGTATCTCATCCAACTCGGTCCATAACGCCGTGTAATCACTCTGAATTTTGTTGAAGGACTGTCCTTGCTGCTGCATGTGAGACAATTTCTTTTTTATTTCATAAATTCGGCTAATATTAGACATATTACCGTAGATGTCCTTGAGCGCATCCCACAATGCTTTGGCGGAGTCTAAAGCAATGAAGGACTGCAACACATTCTGGTCGAGAGAGCCTTGCAGAAGAACCAAAGCTAGTTGGTCCTCTTGATGCCATTTGGCTTGTTTCGCGGCAATCAGTGCCGGATCCGGTGGAGCTACTGTTTGGGCTTCATTGGCAGATGTCTGAGAAGAAGTAGCTCCTTGTTCCACAATGATATGGTTCCACAGCCCCTTGCTACTGAGAGTAGCCTTGGCTGCCTTGGACCAATAAAAATAATTCTCTCCATTCAAGGTAATGGGAATCGGTTTTTGGGTGTTGTCCATGGTGAAATTGAGAACGAGAAACTGAGAGAGAAGCGTAGATAGGAGAACGAGTGTAGAATGAGATGGAAAAATTGGTCCACACCTTAGAGCTCTGATACCATAAAGAAATCAAGGACCAAGACTGATTTGGAGACAAGGAATGAGAGTTGCAGAGATTGGGAGAAAGAACAGAGATGTAGAAGACAGAAGAGTGGAGAAGAAAATATTACTCTGTATATTGATGTTTATTTGTTTACAATATATAAACAGATTTTACAAAAGTAAAATGGAAACAAGTGATATAGAAATTATACATATGGAATGTGGAAGAGATGTGTTCGTGATTTGTTCCAGATTTGTTGCCAATGACTAACGTTCACTTTCAGTAACAAACCTTCTGATTGATGCAGTGTCTTCCTCCTGAATATTACAACTTGTGTCGATCTTCACTTGAATCTTGGTCTGATCGTGTCCTTAACCAGAAACACCTCACTCTCTTCTTCATTATCTTGTTCAACAACAATTACATGCCATGTGTTCGTGATTTGTTCCAGATTTGTTGCCAATGACTAACGTTCACTTTCAGTAACAAACCTTCTGATTGATGCAGTGTCTTCCTCCTGAATATTACAACTTGTGTCGATCTTCACTTGAATCTTGGTCTGATCGTGTCCTTAACCAGAAACACCTCACTCTCTTCTTCATTATCTTGTTCAACAACAATTACATGCCATTCGATCTCAGTTTTTCGCTGGCTACTATGTTCCAACCTCATATATATATATATATATGTTGGGCCACACGGCCCATTTGGTGAAAAAGGAATGACCCAAAATGGCCTAAACGGTGTGTTTTGAAGAAAAGGGTTAATGAACCCTAGGTTTTACGATTCTCGGTGACTTTTGGAAAGAGACACGCACGTGGCTCGAGAAAGAACAAGAGAGTGAGAGGAAGAACGGGAGAAAGGAGATCTACAGCGACGGTGGAGCTTCCCGGCGTCGGTGGAGCTCGGGATCGACAGCGGCTCAAGGTAAGAGAGTCATGGTCAGTAAGACGTCGCATATTTCGTCCCTTTCGGTTGTTTATCGGACTGGTTCGTCGGTGAGTCTTCGGACTTGTGAAGCACCGCCGACGGTGTTGTTTCCGTTGGTTCTTTCTTTGATCTTTCTAGTGGATTCGCCGGCACCGTCCGACCGAGATGTAGGCCCGAGCTTGCTCGGTAACCGAACTCGTTAAAATCTCCGGTGTCGTTTTTTCTTCTTGCACGAACGAGCGTCGGAGTGGTTGTGAGAATCCGATATCCACTTCACAAAGTGGTATCAGAGCTCCGGTTACGATCCAGGGAGGTAAGTTCGCCGGAAAAGGCGAGGTAAGTTACGGGTTGTTGGTTCGATCTGTCTGTGTGAGCGATCTGATGCTCTGTCGAGTGTTTCAGCCGAAGACAGAGCTAGTTCGACGACGGTGGGAGGTAGATCTGAAGCCTCGGAGTCGCCGGTGGCAAGATCCGTCGAGGTGGAGCGCCTGAGATCAAGATTCAGTGAAGCTAGATCCGAACCGAGTTGAGTAAGGTAAGTTTTCTAACCTGACTCGTTATTAATTCCGCGTTTTCCTCCGGTTTTGAGACCGAGTTTCAAAGAAACTTGGTGAATTCAGCGGAGGAAGGCTCGATTCCGGCGAAACTCGGCCCCTGACTCGTCCGAGTTAGGGTTGAGTGGAGGAATCGGGTGAGTCAACGTCCGAGTCAACTCGGCAGACTCGGCGGGCAGGGTTTCCGAAATTAGGGTTTCGGATTAAACCCGGTTTACACCGGTTTAATCGATCCAATTTCGGTTAAACCCGGTTTGGGTCAATCGAACCTGGTTCGATTCGATCCAAGTCCGGTTATCGGCGGTCAGATCGGATTTGACCTGGTTCCGTCCATTCAGACCGGATTCCGGCCGGTTCAGTCTGGCTCAGACCCGGTACCGGCCGGTTCAGACCGGTTCACTTCGATTCGGTCAATTCGTTGACCAATTTAGTCAATAGTTGACCGGTTTAGGTCAAATCGGACCGGTTCAGGTCCGGTTTGGGGTCAATTGGACCGGTTTAGACTGCTTCAGGTCAATCTAGGCCCGGTTTAGGACAATTGAGTCCGTTTTACGTCAATTCAGGTTCGGTTTAGGACAATTGAGTCCGGTTTAGAGCAATTCAGACTAGTTTAGGCTGGTTTAAGTCTTGGTTAAGGTCTGATTTGTCTGGAAAGGGCTAGAATTGTTCGGTTCAGACCAATAGGGTCTGATTGGAGGTGAATTAAGGCCGGTTTAGACTGGTTTAAGTCTAAGGTTAGGGTATGTTCGTCCAATTAGGCTAGAATTAGACCGTATAGGTCAATTGGGTCCGGTATTAGGTAAGATCAGATTGGTGTTAGGCTCATAGAGGTCTGTTTAGGATCTGAATTATCTAGTTAGGGCTGGTATTGGTCGTGTTAGGGCCTGAGTTGGTGGTTCTTTAGGACTAGATTAGGCGGTTTAGGTCTGGAGTGTACAATTAGGACTAGAACTAACTGGTTTAGGGTTAGGTTGGTCCATATAGGTCTGATGGTATCGGGTTTAGGGCATAGTGGACTGGTTTAGGGTAGATTACGGTCTGTAGTGATCGGTTTACCCTGTTAGATTGGTCTAGTACTCAATTTGGCTTGGTTTAGTGAAAATTCACTAGGGTTAGATCTGTTTAGATATCGGTTTAGCTAATGTAGGTCATAGGTTCCGGTTTCTGTTCAGTATAGGTCTGAATAGGTTGGATTTGACTACGTTTAGCTGGGTAGGAGGTCGGGTTAGGCTTAAATAGGCTGGTACAGGTCTGTAATAGACTGGTTTAGGTCTGATATAGGTCTGTAAGTGCTGTTTAGGTCTTGGTTAGGTCTGGGTTAAGCCAAATTTGGGTTGGTCTAGCATGGTTTAGGTCTGATCAGTAGGTAATTAGGTCAAAATAGACTTGGTTATGTCTTATTAGAGGTTTAGAATGTCTATAGAGACATTGCCTAGGTCTGATCAGATTAGAATCTGATTATAGATTTAGGTATTATCTAGTTTAGGACTAGATAGGACTCCTAAGTACCAGTTTTGAGTCATAGAGTCCGGTACATTGACCGGTTAGGTCTGATTAGTTAGGATTTGACTAAAACGGATTGGTTTAGGGGTTGGTTAAGTCTAGAATCACTAGGTATAGGTCTGTAGGGGTCGGTTTAGATCAGGACAGGTCTATAGGGGTTGGTTTTAGGCGTTTATAAGGTCTGATCAGAAGTAAATTAGGTCTTATTAGACTTAGTTTAGGTCTGATTAGGGTGCTAAAAGTCTAATCAGGGGTTGGTAAGTCGTTAGGGTTGGCTTAGGTTTGGTGATTAGAACTTTTAGGTGTCTAACTAGGACTTATGGTCATCTAATCAGGGGTTGGTCAATTAGGGTTGACTTAGGTCTGATTAGGGTGTTGTGGTGGTCTAGTCGGGACTTTTGGTTGTCTAACTAGGGCTGTCAGGGTCTAAGTAGCACTTGGGTAGGTCTGATTAGGACTTTGTGAGGGGCCGGGTAGACTCGGGATCGTAGGACTGGTTAGAACTACGTTGGGGGCCATGTAGACTCGGTGTTGTAGGTCTGATTAGACGTAATCAGGTCTGTGTAGCCTTAAGTTAAGTCTGGTTAGACGTAATCAAGTCTTAAGGTAGGCTGTGTTTCAAGTCTAATAGGTCGGTTAGGCACAATTATGCCTAGGGTAAGTCCAATCAGGTTTGTGCGAGAGTCTAAGAGGTCAGTTAGGTAAAAATATACCTTGTGTTAAGTCCAATCAGGTCTGGTTTAGAGTGTGTTAGATCCGTTTAGGTAATATGTACCTAGGGAGATGTCCGGTTAAACTTGGTTTAAAGTCCGTTAGATCGGGTTTAGGTTGAGTGCCTAGGTTAAGTCCAGTTAGGTCGTGTTCTCTAGGTCTTGTAGGTCTGATTAGGTAGAGACGTACCTAGGTTTAGGACCGATAGACTAGGGTTGGAGCGTGTTTAAGCACGACTAGGTAGAAATATACCTAGGGTTAAGTCCTCTAGGGTTCGGTCTCATCCCTCGTGTCATGTTACATCACTTCTAGGGTCGGGTAAGTCACTTCCGGGTTGAGTCATTTTAGGCTCTGGTTGTATCATCGTAGGATGATGGAGTTAGATCGTCTAACTCAGTATATCCCGAAAAGGGGTATGGAGGAAGGACTATGGGTCTCGGGCAAACCCGAGAAATCGGGTGCAGGAGAAGGCCAAGGACCAGGTGGAGTGAGTTGTTCCGCGGCTAGGTAGGGATACTACATGGAGGATATGTAGATCCAGGATGACGAGGAAGGCAGAGTCCGAGGTAGAAGGACGTGTTGACCTCGGAGGAGTAACCGAAGATGTTTCGGTTCTCGGTGGTAGGTCAGGAGGTGAGGTCTCCACATTTAGGTGGAGCTTCCTCGGGTAGGATGCTCGGGAGATGATGTGAGCAGGGAGGTGTCGGGTATTCACCGAGGTAGAGTCGGTGTAGGTTGGAGCGCTAGGACACTCCCTCTCGAGGTGGAGCACGTGCACTCACGTGTCTCTTATTCTCGGTGGAGCATCGTAGATGACTAGGAGAGTCTTCACGGGACAAAACCGTGGGACAATCTTAGTTGGCAGGTTAGGGTCTGAGGGTAGAAGTCATATACCTATAGGTAGTATAGACTTCACGGGGATCCGGGCTAGGTATCTAGCGGTTTCGGTAGTATGACTCAGGTTAGTCTCGGGAGAAGTCGGGATAGACTTAGGAGACGGGTAGACGTCGGGTATAATCCTCGGGTTAGCTAGCGGGTATAGTCTTCGACTTTACTAGGAGGGTTAGTAGACGGTCTAGGGAGTCATACAACCGAGGGTAGCATTCGCCGGTCGGGCAACGCGGGATAGGACTACGGTTCGAGTCTTATCGGGGTGAACGTTCTAACACGTTTACCGAGTGTTTCAGGTAGAGATGAGCTGATCGGTGGCGGGGATAAGGCGACGAGGCCACGAGGAGTCATCGACGGGAGCTTCATCAGATTTAGGACGACATGCGACTAACTCCGGTACAGGTAAGTGAGGTAAGTCAGGTAAGTTGCGTTTTAAATTCCGATGAAAGTCGAGGGATCGACGAAAGTCGATCGGTGCTGTAAACGGCGAATTTCACTAGTGTTTATTTTGTTATTATTTTCTTGCTCGTTCCTTTCTCCATCAAGGTGGAGATTGTTGGGCCACAAGGCCCATTTGGTGGAAAAGGAATGGCCCAAAATGGCCTAAACGGTGTGTTTTGAAGAAAAGGGTTAATGAACCCTAGGTTTTACGATTCTCGGTGACTTTTGGAAAGAGACACGCACCTGGCTCGAGAAAGAACAAGAGAGTGAGAGGAAGAACGGGAGAAAGGAGATCTACGGCGACGGTGGAGCTTCCCGGCGTCGGTGGAGCTCGGGATCGACGACGGCTCAAGGTAAGAGAGTCATGGTCGGTAAGACGTCGCGTATTTCGTCCCTTTCGGTTGTTTATCGGACTGGTTCATCGGTGAGTCTTCGGACTTGTGAAGCACCGCCGACGGTGTTGTTTCCGTTGGTTCTTTCTTCGATCTTTCTAGTGGATTCGCCGGCACCGTCCGGCCGAGATATAGGCCCGAGCTAGCTCGGTAACCGAACTCGTTAAAATCTCCGGTGTCGTTTTTTCTTCTTGCACGAACGAGCGTCGGAGTGGCTGTGAGAATCCGATATCCACTTCACAATATATATATTATCTTCCCTGAACCCTAATCGAACGACTGAAATGATAATGAAGATTGACAGGAAATGAAATGATACAACTGGACTTTACGAGTTCGGATTCAGTGTGAATCCTACGTCTCGGCCGAGAGACTTCAACATTCACTATTATGATTCTCTGGTTGCAAGAACGATCGATCTCACAACCCGAGAATCATCGATTTCAACCAAGAACAGAAAACTCCAAAGAACTCTCTGTAAAACGAACTTAACGAACGAAGAAGACGACGAACCCTCTCTTTTTATAAGAGTCTTCGAATAGTGCTCTTCCTTCAATACTGCGTCGTTTTGTAGTGAGTTATTACCACGTTAATGAAACATTGTGTTACGATTCCGATTTAAATTCCAGTTCAATCTGACTCGGTTCTCTGATTCGAGCCAAGACTTTTTACTCTAAACAGAGTATTTCTTCAACAAGCATTTTCTCAACAAACTCCACCTTGCCTGTGAAAGAAAACTCAGTGTGAGTTCCCTATGCTCTCTCGGTTTCTTTCTGAGTTACTATATAAAGATTCTTAGCAAGTTCAACGCTGTGTTGAACTTACGAATAGGCAGAGGCTTTGTGAATATATCAGCAGGATTAACTTCAGACTTGATCTTAGTCACCCTTACTTTGTCCTCTACCAATATATCCCTCAAGAAATGCAGCCTCACATCAATATATTTTGCGCGTTCATGGTGAATGTTGTTCTTTGCTAGGCATATCGCACTTTGCGAGTCACAGAATACTTCCACTGGCCTTTGCCCGATCTCTACTCGTCCATCAGCCTTTTTAATCACAATGCTTCTTTAAGCGTTTCTGCCAAAGCCATATACTCAGACTCCGTGGTTGAAAGTGCTACTACGTGTTGCAAAGTCGATCTCCAACTAACGACATTTCCACACACTGTGAAAACATATCCAGTAATAGACCTTCTTTTATCTAGATCATAGGCGAAATCAGAATCACAATACCCTGTAATGTTGAATTCTTCTGACCTTCTGTATTTGAGCTTCCTCTCCAGCGTTCCTTTGATATATCTCATGACCCATTTAACTGCTAACTAATGTTTTTTACTAGGTCTGCTCATAAACCTGCTCACCAATCCCACACTATACGCTAAATCTGGTCTTGACCTGATCATTGCGTATATTAGGCTCCCAACCGCATTCAGATAAGGATTTGAATCCAAATCCTGTTAATTTGCCTCTCCTTCTTGTGTACTTATCAGCTTAAAGTGAGTTCCCATGGACGTGTTTACTGACTTAGAATCTGTCATTCGAAATGTATTTAGCACTTTAGCTAAATAATCCTTTTGTGATAGTGTAAACAACCTCTGTTCTCTGTTTCTTACAATATCTATGCCCAGAATCCTCTTTGCTGAATCTAAATCCTTCATTTGAAACTGAGTAGCCAATATTTCCTTTATCTTTTGAACATCTTCTTTGTTCTCACCAGCTATCAACATGTCATCAACATCTATCAATAGATATATGAATTACCTTTTTCTGTTTTTCTTGAAATAAACGCACAGATCATGCTTGCTTTTGTTGAACCCTTGCTGAACCATGAAACTATCAAACTTTATGTTCCACTGTCTTGGTGATTGCCGTAGACCATACAGAGATTTTCTTAGTATGCAAACTTTCTCCATTTTCCCCTGAAGCTCAAACCCTTTTGGTTATTCCATGAATAATTTTTCTTCAAGAACACCGTGAAGAAATGATGTCTTTACATCTAGTTGTTCAACTCCCGGTTCCTTGAAGCTACTACTGACAGTAGAAGTCGAATCGAGACATGCTTGACAACTGGAGAGTATATCTCATTGAAATCTATCCTTTCAACTTATGCATTCCCTTTAGCCACTAGTCTTGCCTTGAATCGAGGTTCTTCTACTCCAGGTATTCCAGGTTTTCTTTTAAAAACTCATTTCCTTCCTATTACCTTTTGGTTCACTGGTTTGTTGACTAGTATCCAAGTCTTGTTCTTTTCAAGTGACTGCATTTCTTCCCTCTTTGCCTGAATCCATTTCTCTATGTCCCTTGTCTGTAAGGCTTGTTCATATGTATTTGGCTCATCTATGTCGATCTGACTTGCTGCTAAAAGTGCAAAGGCTACTGTGTTCTCCTCTCTGTACCTTGAGGGTGGTCTGATTTCTCTCCTTTCCCTGTCTCGTGCTAACAGGTAGTCTTGTAGATTTCCCGATGTCTGTTCTATAGTTTCCAAGTTCTGTTTTTCTGGTAGTTCCAGGATCCCTTCTTCTTCAAACTGCTATGTTTCCTCATCTACAGTTTCTCCATCAGCTCCACCTTGAGCTAAAGTCTCTAAGTCTTGGCTCAAAATTTGTGTTTCATCTGGTACATTTGCTATACCAAATCTTGAATGATCCACTGGTTCTTCTCCTTTGTCTGTAGGTCTTGATTCTGTGACTTTGATATCTTTGAATGTCAAGTCTTCTCTAAACTTAACATTTCTGCTTATGTGTACCTTTCAGTCTTCTAGGTGCCAGACCCTGTATCCTTTTGTTCCTTGAGGGTAACCAATGAATATCCCTTTTTTAGCTATTGGTTGTAGCTTACCTTGACTGACATGTACATATAGGTAACGCATCCAAAATGTTTTAGATCCTTTAATGAAGGTTCTCTTCCATACCAGACCTCATCAGGTATCTTAATCTCGATTGCGCTTGATGGTGACAGATTTATTAGGTGAGCTGCTGTTGCCGCAGTTTCTCCCCAAAACTCCTGCCCTAATCCTGAATTTGATAACATGCTTCTGACTTTGTTCATCAGAGTCCTATTCATTCTCTCTGCTACTCCTTTTTTTTGTGAAGTGTATGTGCATGTTCTATGCCTCTTGATTCCATTTTCTCTACAAAATTGATCAAAATATTGGTTACAATATTCTAACCCATTGTCAGTTCTTAAATGCTTTTGTTTGAGTCTCTACCATAGATTTCCATTCTGAGAACTTAGAGAAAGCCTCGTCCTTTGATTTTAGCAGATAAATCCAAAGTTTCTTTCAATGATCATCTATGAATGAGATCAGATATTGAGCCCTTTCGAGAGTTGGGGTTACACTTGATGAACTCTACAAATTTGAATGTATATAAAATCCAGATTTTGTTTAAATACATGTTTGCCTCTTGAGAATGCTAGCCTGTGGGTTTTCCCATCACACAGCTTTCACATAATGGTATTCCTGCAAGTTTCTCTTTTCCTAGCAATCCTCTTTGTGACAGTATTTGTAGTTCCTTTTCACTCATGTGACCCAGTTTGAGATGCCAAAGTTCTGATTCTTCTGAGTCTGTTACTACTTGAGATTCGGCCACCACTGTTTCACCTTGCAGAATGTAGAGGCTTCCTTCAAATTTTCCTGTAATTATACTTTTTGGTTCCTCTGAACACCTCAAGCACTCCATTTTCTGATTTGTAGCCCATTCCGAGCTTGTCTAGTGATCCTAGGGATATCAAGTTCCTTTTTAAGTCAGGTATATACCTTACTTTACTCAGATGCTTGACACTCCCATCGTGAAGTTGTAGTTTAACCTCCCCAATGTCTCTTATTTCACAAGAGAGCCATTGTTTCCCATGAGCACCTTGCCTCCATTTTGTTTCTCAATGTTGAGAAACCATTCTTTATGGGGTAACATGTGAAATGTACACTGTGAATCCATTATCCACTTATCTTCCGGACTCTGATCAGATACTGTCAAGACTTCTGTTTCAAAGTCTTTATCTGTGACATTCGTTGCTTCTCCCGTTTTCTTGGATTGTTGTTCCAGCATTCTTTTTTTGTTTCGACAGTCGCGTTTGAAGTGTCCCTCCTTTCTGCAAAACCAGCAACCAAACTCAGATTTCTCCTTCTAATCTTTCTGATCCTTTGGTTTTCCCTTCTGAGACTTTGTGTCCTTTTTACCAGTTTTTCCTTTTGTAATCAGTCTTTCCCTTGTGTGTACCTTGTTCCTTGACTTTAACTCGAGTTCTTTTGTGATGATTGCCGAGATTATCACATCCATGGTAACATCATCCTTCCTTGAGTATTTTAGGGTATCCATTAACTGGTTATACCGTTCTAGTAAGGAATTCAGAAGGTATATTATTTGATCCTCATCAGAAACTTCGACTTGGAGATTCTCCAAATCTGTCACCAACTTCCTGATATTGTCAAGGTTGTCTTCGATAGACTTTTCTTCATCCATCTTGAACCCGAAAAGCTTCTGTTTTAGGTGTATCTTGCTCGACATGGACTTGTTCAAGTACTCTTTCTCGAGTGTTTTCCATATCCCGGAGGCGGTCTGCTCATTCTTAACCCTTCTCATGATTTGATCAGTCAAACATAGAAAGATAAGATTTCTAACTTTTCTACTTTTCTCATACCTTGAGTCCATATGTTCTGTGGATTCCTTTGAGTTGTGTTCTTCGTTGGTGCCCTTTTCCTTTGTCTCTCCTTTGTTCTCGATATCCTTTGAGAGATACTTTTCATCGAGCACCTCATGGAGCCTGAGAATCTCCAGACTTGCCAATACTTTGTCTTTCCATAACGAGAAATCCGATTTTCCATCATATTTCTCGACGTCAAGCTTCACCACAACCGGTATTGCAGTCATCCTATTGTATCCCAAGTTTCAGATTCTTGAACTGCGTCAAGATATCTTTCTTTGGCGAGAGACCTCCCTGTCTCCAACCAAATCTCGGTTGAGCTCTTGACTTCTTGAACTGCATTAAAGAATTCAAAACTGGCGAAAGACCTCCTTGTCTCCTATTGAAGATCTTATCATCTCCAACCAGGCTATGATACCACTTGTCTTTCCTGAACCCTAATTGAACTACTGAAATGATAATGAAGATTGACAGAAAATGAAATGACACAGCTGGATTTTACGAGTTCGGATTCAGTGTGAATCCTACGTCTCGGCTGAGAGAGCTTCTTCAATTCATTATTGTGATTGTCTGGTTGCAAGAACGATCGATCTCACAACCCGAGAATCGTCGATTTCAACCAAGAACAGAAAACCCCAAAGAAGAACTCTCTGTAAAACGAACTTAACGAACCCTCTCCTTTTATAAGAGTCTTCGAATAGTGCTCTTCCTTCAATACTGCGTCGTTTTATAGTGAGTTATTACCACATTAATGAAATGCTGCATTCCGATTCCGATTTAAATTTCAGTTTAATCTGACTCGGTTCTCTGATTCGAACCAAGACCTTTTACTCTAAACAGAGTATTTCTTCAACATGCATTTTCTCAATATATATATGCCAAAAATTTCAAGATTTCTTCTATCTCTATTACGTTTTCTATTTCATTTATATGGATTTCAAGTTATGAATGTATGTATGGTAAAGTAGTTATAAATGAGAAGAATGTGTATCTAAATCAAACCGACAAAAGCAGCGCGTCAGAAAAGACAAAACTAGATAAAATATACGTGATTAAATAGGTAATTAAACTAAAATAGACGCTTTCAAATATCGAAAACGATAGATTACTAGATTTTTTTAAAGCAATCAGATTCAGTCTTGAGAGGCGTGGATGTTGGCTAATATTTGCCATGACACACGTCAATTAATGGAGAGTTAACGACAGTATATGACCTAATGCAAGCGTAATATATGTTTATTATTGGGCCCAAACTCTTAAACAATTGAAATTCTATGGCCCCGTCGTGCGTTAAGTCAAACTTGCAGTTAAACAATAAAATAAATCAATGGCAAGAAAATAAATCAATGGTTATTATCGCGTAAATTTCTTAAAACTGAGTACATTGGTGGTGGGTTTTTTTAAAATAAAAATACAAATCAAATAACTAATAATAAACTAAGGGAGGCTATTAGATTTGGTAGCAAATGGTGAATTCCCTTTTTAGTGTTGGTTTCCCTAACTCTACGACTTTCCTCAATTCTCGCCACCTAACAGATTATTTTTTATAATAATAATAATAATAATCAGTGACGAGCACTATATTATCTATCTACATTTTGTATACATGTATATAATAAATTAGACACTAACTAACAAAATCCTTGGATAATTTAAAACAATTGGATAACGTTTAACAAGCCTTTTGATACAACATATTACCAAGAAAACATTATGATAAAATGTATATTTTTACTGTCGGCCATATATTTGTGTGTGTATATATGTGAGGCACAAAGCATTGATAGAATTATACTGCTGAGCAAAAAAATAAATATTGAAATAATTGTGTTTATAAAAAACAAACAAGAGTGACGAAAATGTTAGTGTGTTCCGTGCCTTTTGATTATTGTGATTTAGATAATCGAATATGGAGCAAAAATAATCAAGGCTCTGCGTCACGAACGAAGCCGCGAATCTTACACATGGACGTTCAAGTTGGGAACTTAGGGGGTTAGATTGTGTAAACTCGTTTGGTACATATTAAAATAATTATTTTATTTAATTAATTTAGTTGCTACGTTATTATTATTACTACTTTTTTGGATAATTATTAACATAGTTGCTCGATTTAATATATGCGTAGAAATTGGCGGTAATATGTAAAAAACAAATGCGCGCACACATGAGAGTGGTGATATATCGATAGCGAAACGTGTGGGTGATGTAAGGGTGACGTGGCGGATTCCCTCAACTTGTGGACTTGATGTAAAACAAGCGAAGGCATGGAGCGTAATAGTTTTTGTCCGAGCACGACAACTGTTTTGCAAGTGCATCCATTTAGGCGACTGATTTGGAAATCCACAAATTCTCGTCGTATTTTTTTGGGAAATTTTATCTGATTAGTACAATCTTTTTTAACTCATCCTTCTTTGGGAAAACATGTGCGTATATTTTTACACAATAAGCAGTGTTTTCTTTCTTTTTTAAGGGGACCCCCTGTGGTTTCTTTTTTGTTCTTCGTAGATTTCATTGAGTGGACTTTATGCTCCATTACAAGAGATGGGGAAAAAATAGCCAAATGATTTTAATGCAAGAATGTATGGATGGGTAGGAATAAAAAAGGAAAAGCTTACATATGCATGGCCATGGACGAGTAATTAAATAATAATAGGAGAATAGGTATGACATGAATGAGTACGGATTTTCTTCTATTTATGGCTCAAATGCCCTTCTTTGTAATTAGTGGCATGACCCCTGTGGGATCACATCATCAACACTATTCACACACATCCAATGTATAAAATACACGTACGTGTTGTTTTGCTCCCAGATTCTCATTTATCTCCTGGGATTTGAGAGTATAAGAGACATCTCCTGGAGATTAGATATATTCATCGAATCAAGACCAGCTGCACACATATGCATATATAAGAAGAGAGAGAAAAAGGGAAAATGGGGAAGGGAAGAGCGCCGTGCTGCGACAAGAGCAAAGTGAAGAGAGGGCCATGGAGTCCTTGTGAGGATCTCAGGCTCATCGCTTTCATACAGAAACACGGCCACCATAACTGGAGGGCTCTTCCCAAACAAGCCGGTCTCCCCCTCCTCTCTCTTTTTATTTAATATTGTATATATATATATGCAGCAAATTATGGAAACCGATTCTATAGTTTTTGCCGTATAAACCTACAATTATGTTTTGTTCAATCAACTTAAAAAATGCGCATCTCCTCTTATAATCAATAAATCCGGAATATAAAAAGAGTAGTGATATGTATAGGATTGCTGAGGTGTGGGAAGAGTTGTCGTCTGAGATGGATCAATTATTTGAGGCCGGACGTCAAGAGGGGAAACTTCACCGGAGAGGAAGAAGACACAATCGTCAAACTCCATCGAGCTCTTGGAAACAAGTACCTTCCTTCCCTTAACTATATATATATATATATATATTTATCATAAGCTAAACCCATGAGACAAATAGTATATATATTGCATGCAACTCTGAGGATTTGTCCTTGGGACACTTTGGTTACATGATTCAGGCGCAGCCAATACTTTACTTTTACATCTCAAGAATTCAATCCTAAGAAAGAGAACTTGCTTGATCAACATCTTAATTAGGTGGTCAAAGATTGCGTCCTACTTGCCTGGAAGAACAGATAACGAGATCAAGAACATGTGGAACACTCATCTGAAGAAAAAGTTGGCCCCAAGTGAATCGCCAAAGGACTCCTCCTCCTCCTCCTCCTCTTGTGGTGGACACAGCGCTAAACTAGATGAAGCCGAGCACTACGATGGGGTTAAGGAAAGCATCCACTGTCAAGAAGGGAATTCATCATCAGCTGCCAAGCCTCATGACGATAAGCTTCTTAATCTGATTGGAGATGAGCCTATCAAAGGATTGCCTACTTCTTCAATCTCCTGCGATGTGGAGAATAATCACCAGACATGCGAGTTTGAAGCATACAAACCGCTTTCTCCTGATCATCACCAGATTGATATATGGCGTGAGACTGGAGCAACTTTTCTCGAAACAAACGGAGCAATTCAAGGGGTGCATAAACAACACTTGCTCGAACTCCCTCTTTGCCAGATGGACATGTCGTGCCAGTTTGGAAGGACATGTTGCGAGATCCAAGATGCAATCAACAAATCCGGGTCGCTACAAGTCCCACTCGAATTCGACGCAGAGTTCTGGGATCGGCTCGAGGGACTTGGCTCTTTTGCATCTAGCAATGGTGATACTAACATACATAAGTGTCCAAACGGTAGCGACTTTGGATCGGGTCACGAATACAACAACGAGTGGTTCGAGTACTTGGAGGACCAAAATTACTATGACTACTTTTTAATGGGAGCAGAAGAAGTTGATCCGGCGGCAGACACCTTTTATACTTCACATTCAGTCTAGGACGCGAAGAACATATATGTGTATGTATATGCTGTGCCCTACCTTGGATGTTTTGCCTACCCAAAAGGCACATAAACATGCACATGTGCATGACATTGAAGGAAACATGTCGCGTAATATACACTGTCATCTATGTAAAACAGTGAAGGGACATTCTAGCTGAACTAGTTTTTTGACTTGTAAGGAGGAGAAAAAACCGAAGGTCCATAATATTGCTGTCTCTAAATTGGTCGGTAGAAAGTGGTCAATGTGACGTCAACATGATTGTTGGGCATTGAGTCAAATGGTGATGATCAACTCCTTTAACCATATGATTAAAACTCCTTCACTGAATCTACGGATTCCCATATGATGAACATCTTCACTTGCTCCGATGCTTACACCCTTACCCTTTTGAAAGCTAAAATTAATATGCATACTAATTTAGCGGGGCAGAAATCCCCTTTTTTGTTGTTGTTGTTGTTGTATAAGGAAGAGGATGAAGAATTTCTCTACAGAACCAAAAGTGCAGATTATGGACAAAGGAACAGAGGAATCGTCACAATTCCCGATTTTAATGTCAAAGTATAGGCCCGTCCTCACGATTGAGCCCAATTCCATCAATTAAGGTTAGGTTCAGGCTCATTTGATAGTGTGAAACGGCCCATCTCATTATATAATTTTAAAATTGTTCCAGCCCATTATATGTGTTCAGCCGTCGAGGCATGGGGGGCAATAGCGTAATTGTACATATTACCGGAGCAAGCTTACAAACAGTAAATAGAGAGAATCAAGAGAGTCAAGATGCTCCAAGGAACCTCGAGGTTTCTTTATAAAATCTCACAGTCATGCGTAGGAACACGACCAACATGGAGCACTTGTTCTCTTCTTCTTCCCTAAACATGATCAACTTCATGTTTCTCCTCCTAATACTCTCTCTTCTCTGCATTAAGTTTATCATCAAACGCGCGGCCAAAACGCTGAATCTTCCTCCCTCGCCTCCAACGCTGCCGCTGATCGGAAACCTCCATCAGATAGGCCCTCTCATCCACCAGTCTCTCTACCATTTGTCCCTCAAACACGGCCCTCTCTTCCTCCTCCACCTCGGCAGCTTCCCGACGCTCGTCGTCCAGTCCTTCGAACCTCTCCAAGAGATTATCAAGAACCACGACATCTCCTTCTCCGCCCGCCCTTGCTTCTACGCTACTTTCCTCTTCTCTTACGAGGCTCGCGACGTTGTCTTCTGCCCTTATGGGGATGCATGGAGGCAGTCTCGCAAAATCTGCCTTCTCCAGCTCCTTAGCAATAAGATGGTCAAAGAACTGCGTTTAATTCGTGAGGAAGAGATCGATGACATGATCTCAAAGATCGATTCTTCCATCACAGCGAATCCAAAGAAACCGGTGAATATGAACGAGTTGTTCTACAGCTTCGCGGTCAACGTGATGTGCAGGTCCGCCGCAGGTGATAAAACCTACGGAGAGGCTTACAAGGCGCTGGTGAGGGAAGCTCAGAAATTGGCAGCAAAGTTCTGCTTCGAAGACATGTTTCCGTGGTTAGGGTGGATGGATGGGTTGAGGGGATACAGGTCAGATCTGAGGCGTTTATTCGAGCGTCAGGATCGATTGATGGAGCAAATGATGAGCGATCAAACCGACAAAATCGATGGTGGCTTAAAGCCTCACAGGATGAACTTTGCCTATGTTCTTATCAGTTTGCAGAGAGAAGGGAAGCTGGATATTGAGCTGGACCGTCAAAACATCAAGGGAATCTTACAAGTAAGCCTTATCAGTTAATTTTTTACATGTTTTGCCTCTGTGTTCCTTGGTCTACAAGCATCCAACCAAATCAAAGTGGTTAGGTTTCTGTTATATTCTGCATGTACAATGCAGAGCATGTTCTCGGCGTCGACAGACTCACTTCCATCGAACATGGAGTGGGCGATGGCAGAGCTCATGAAGCATCCGAGGGTGCTTCGAAAAGCGAAAGAAGAAGTCAGAAGGGTCGTAAGGGACAAAGGGAGAGTAGAGGAAGAAGACATCCTTGAGATGAAGTACCTGAAATGCGTGGTCAAAGAAACTCTGAGGCTACACGGCTCGGGAATATACATGAGAATAACGGACAAAGCTGTAAAGATATCAGGATACGACATCCCCGCAAAGAGTAGGGTGATAATCAACAACTGGGCATCGCAGAGGGACCCCAGAATATGGAAGGAACCACAGGAGTTCATGCCGGAGAGGTTCATGGAGGGGGAGGAGTATGAGTTTCAGGGCACAAACGGCAAGTATGTACCGTTTGGATTCGGGAGGAGGATATGCCCGGGGCTGAACTACGCGGTGGCGATGGTGGAGTCGGTAGTGGCGAATCTTCTGTATTTGTATGAGTGGGAGCTGCCGGAGGGGGTGACTCCGGAGAGCATGGACATGTCGGAGAAGTACTCTCAGACTATTCTGTTGAAGCACCCTCTCTGCCTCATCCCTTCGAAGCGTTTCTAGCTTTTCAATGTATTTTATTTGGCAAAGAAATATCTAAATTAGCGGCAAATGTAAGGGTATTAGAATTAAGAAAGGGAGGAATATATAAAGATGGATGCAATGGTCGCGTATGGATCAAGACGAGTGAAGTGGAGACCGGAGTGTTTCAACCTCTCATCCACGATAAGACAATATCTTCCCCCTCTCTCTCCTCCTTATTTGTGTCTCCCTTTCTCCTCCTCCCCCCGCTTCTCCTTCTCTCTCTTTCTATTCTACCCTTCGTTCAACTCTCTCTCTCTCTCATGGCGTCCGCCGCCGCCAGCACCACCTTCTCCCTCAAGTCCCCCGGCTGCGGCGCCTCTTCCTCCCCCTCCACCCGCGCACGCGCCTCGCTCTTGCCTGTTCCCACCGCCAGCTCTCGCCGCCTCGGCTTCTCTGCCGTCGTCGACTCCCGCTTCTCCGCCCACGTTGCCTCTAAAATCAGCTCCGTGCGCGGGAAGGGGACGAGGGCAGTGGTTACCATGGCGAAGAAGAGTTCAGGCTCATTTGATAGTGTGAAACGGCCCATCTCATTATATAATTTTAAAATTGTTCCAGCCCATTATATGTGTTCAGCCGTCGAGGCATGGGGGGCAATAGCGTAATTGTACATATTTCAATGTACCTCTCGATGACAGCCAGAACATCACCGACGACACCAGAATCCGCGCCGCCATCCCCACCATCAAGTATTTGATCGAGAACGGCGCTAAAGTCATCCTTTCCAGTCATCTGGTACGTGGGCCTTCGTTGCATATCCCCATAGATTGATCAGTTCATTATGAGATGCCAACTGAGTCCTGCAATCTTGATCTGTTTGTCAGCCAATTGATCGTGATCCTAAAACTTACTGCAAAGATTCGATTTTTAAGTGTTTTGGCTTGTACTTGGATTCATAAATGAAGTCTGCTTACTACTGATACAATTATCAGTAAACTTGACTTGAGAGCCAATTCTGGGTTCTTTGTTTCTAACACACACGCACTTATGGTTTTGATCCTTTCAGGGAAGGCCAAAGGGTGTGACACCAAAGTACAGCTTGGCCCCTCTTGTTCCCAGGCTTTCCGAGCTCCTCGGTATTCAGGTATTCCATGTTTCTCTATTAGACTAGGATTCGTTTCACTATCATCTTCCAATCTAAGAGGTTTATGGGGTGAATGACAGGTCGTGAAGGCTGATGACTGTATTGGTCCCGATGTTGAAAGCTTGGTGGCTTCCCTTCCTGAAGGCGGAGTTCTTCTTCTTGAGAATGTGAGGTTTTACAAGGAAGAAGAGAAGAACGAGCCTGAGTTTGCCAAGAAGCTCGCTTCCTTGGCTGACCTTTTTGTCAACGATGCCTTTGGGACTGCTCACAGAGCCCACGCTTCAACCGAGGGAGTCACAAAGTTCTTGAAGCCATCAGTTGCTGGTTTCCTTCTGCAGAAGGTGAGATTTTTAATAGAAATAGGCTGTGATTGGAAAATCCTGGTCTCCTCTTGCCACTTAACCTAAACCACTCTTTCTTGCCTTATATTGTTCCAGGAGCTGGACTACCTCGTTGGGGCGGTCTCTAACCCTAAGAGACCATTTGCTGCCATTGTTGGTGGTTCCAAGGTCTCATCCAAGATTGGAGTTATTGAGTCACTTCTCGAGACGTGTGATATCCTTCTACTCGGTGGTGGAATGATTTTCACATTCTACAAGGCACAAGGTCTCTCCGTTGGTTCATCCCTTGTAGAGGAAGACAAGCTTGATTTGGCGACATCACTCCTTGAGAAGGCTAAGGCCAAAGGAGTCTCTCTTTTGTTACCTACAGACATTGTGGTTGCTGACAAATTCGCTCCCGATGCTACAAGCAAGGTCTGTGTCTCTCTCTGCTGTTCTTTGCTAATGCTTGGTGTTCTAATTAATCTTAGTGTTCTTGCATTGTGAGCTAGAGAAGAAAACTTGCGAACTGGGTATCTGATATGTGCTAAAACTACTGTTTTAAAGTGGAATCACATTTGGTTGGTTTGCTAGGCGGCCTTACCCCTACTTTTTATGCAGAGAGATTGATTCGAACTCGTGATCTCAGACCGCACGGCAAGTGAGTTTACCGCTGAGCCAAGTCGGCCCGTCGGCTTGATGATAAAAAATAGGAAATATTGGAAGTGGGTTTATTAGGGACTAGATGTTCTGAAAGCGTTGGTTTTTAAAAGAAATTCAGTGTAATTGTCATGCTTGATGACTCAAAGTGAATGTGGTTGTTGGCAGATTGTGCCGGCATCAGGC
>NW_010965216.1:179896-198200 GCF_000463585.1 Tarenaya hassleriana
CATTCCTGATGGATGGATGGGATTAGACATTGGTCCAGACTCTGTGAAAACATTCAACGATGCGCTGGACAGCACACAGACAATCATCTGGAACGGACCTATGGGAGTCTTTGAGTTTGAAAAGTTTGCAGCTGGAACAGAGGTGAGATGCAGCGTGTGTGGAGAGATTTGGATGAATTAGGATTTGAGAGAAGTTGAATAAAACTTGTGGTTTGCAGGCGGTTGCCAGGAAGCTGGCAGAGCTGAGTGGGAAGGGAGTGACAACAATCATAGGAGGAGGAGACTCAGTAGCGGCTGTGGAGAAAGTAGGAGTGGCTGGAGTGATGAGCCACATCTCCACTGGCGGTGGCGCCAGTTTGGAGTTGTTGGAAGGCAAGGAACTTCCCGGTGTCATCGCTCTTGAGGAAGCAGTTCCTGTCGCTGTCTGAGAGACTCTCCCTCTCCCTCTGTCTTCTTCTTTTTGTGTAGCATCTTATCTTCTCTTCTGCCCTGCAGCTTGAGTTTATAGACAGCTAATGAATGCTGTAGGAAGAGAGATAATTGCGTTTCTTCTGCCTGTAAATCTTCTCTCTTGGCCATTTGATGTGAGGAGGTCAATTGACATATGTAATTGTTGTAATAAAATCATTCGCCTGAGGCCGCTCCCACTCAATTTTAAATCCAGTGACCTGTGAAGCCACTCAGGTCGATGGATGTTTCACATGTCTGGATATTTTGGAACTGAAACTGAAACCAGAGGCGATATCAAGATGATCAGACCAGGCATGTCGCTGTTGGGAAGAAACGATGGGCCCGAGCAAGTCTCAGAGCCTTTTGATATTGTTTGCATTCAACGAGTGAATGATAATTGCCCCAAACTACAGAGGGCGGAAAAGGACAATCTCGACACTGGAAACTCCTGTCATATAAAGGATAACAAGCCCTTTTTAACACACAAATGCCTGCAACAAAACAGAATGACAGACGTCTGAACCACATTATTATTTGACGAGGATGTATGAAAGTTAAAAACCCACAATAAACAGACATTTCCAGTAAATCCCTTAAATGATTCTACAAAAGATCAGAGGAATATCTTAAGAAAGATTTCATAGATCAGGCGACCAATCAAGCAGCCCATTCACTTGTCTGATTCTGATCGACCGGCTGAGGTGGCCTCTTCACGACGCTGTTTTCATACAAATACTCCACAAATTCATCGATTAGGTATGGCCATGCCCCTTCCGCGTCATAATTTGACAAACCGGGCTCTACACTCTGCAAAGTTCAACATCCCACAAAGAACAAAATATCATCTCTTACCATCTGTACAAAGTCAGCTAAATCTAGTATCAGTAATCTCTACATATATATATATGTATGATGCAGGAGTGTGCAGTTAGGAGGATGCATTCTCAATACCCTTGCAAATTCCAGCAGCTGGGACCATGTATCCTTAGATATAGCCTTATTGTGACGAGCCTGATTCAGAACGAAAAAAACGTATCAGAAGCTCTGTTTTCTTAGCAAAGGCTTGGATTAGTATCCATGTCATCGATATGATAATCATAGGGCCTTTGGTAGTACCACTTGACCCCCTATAATAAATAAACGTTAAACCTAATGCTTCATGAAACCTTAGGTCAAATTCCTTAGGAATGGCAGGCACCAATGAATTCTAGGTACCTGCAAAAACTCACACCAGTAGTCAACCAATGGCCACTGTTTTTCAGCAAAGAGCAACTGCCACATCCCTATTGCTGTATCTATCGCCAGAGATTTCTGACCCTGAACCATTACAGTTAAAAGTACTTTGTCATTCACTAAGACATACGCTATTTAATTCAAAGCAAATAATATAGACAAAAGTGTCTGCTGTACCTTCTCTCTCGCCCAGCCAAAAGCAAAGTTATATATTTCACGGAACTTTTCTGAGCATATCCGAGAATACAAATCCAAAAACCAAAGAAATGCGTCAGGCAAAAGTAGGACTTAGAATATCTCACTGGATTGTAAAGCATATAAAAAGGAATTACTAAACTTCTTGTCTTACGTTCATCTTTTAGCTCAGAGCGCATGAAAGGCAGCTTTTCTCTAAACTTCTCGACTGAATCTACACTGCCATCACAGAATGAGACATTCATCAAACTCCACGTGACGAGATTCTCAAATCAAGTTATCTAAGTATCCTTACTGATTACACAACTGAACGGCATATACACTGTTATTGACTCACCCTAGGGCCTGCAATCCACCAATGAACTCCTGCTTGGAAAATTCACACATTGTGGCAGCTTGCATGTGCCATGAAACAACTAACTGAAATTATGGTAACCATCCAATTAATCAAGAATCCAGAAAGAGAAAACGGAAGGTCAGAGTCGAGAGAATATAAAAAAAAAAACAAAGGATGATATTTCCAAGTAGATAATGAAATTGATGGAGACTGAAAGGAATGCTTCATCTGACCACTATCATCAGAAGATTCATCCATGGAAAGATATCATCCTCTCATAGACTATCTGATCTTTCTTTATTTCTCTTTGGTTATGAATGTTGTTTCTTTACGTTATTCAGTCATAGTACTTAAGTCAAAGTTGGTGGAATCCGGTAGCCCAAGAATGAGCCATAACAAAGCATGCAGACTAGAAAGCAAGTTCCATAGAAAGGTTTCAGAATAAACATACCATGACTATGTCTTGGGGTTCCACCTAAATCAAAATTAAAATGGCACATGTTACTATTGCTTTGAGAAATAGTCAACAGAATCCTTAAACATCATTCATGAAGATGAAACCGGGATAGATACCTGAAGATCATTACAGAGTAGGGTGATACCATCGACATAAATCATCTCGGAATATGGATCTGCATAAAGTTAAGGATACTTTCAAGCAACCAAAAAAGAGAAGCTCAGCAAATGACAATGTCTTCCAGTATAGGCTTTATGCTGATATTACTTGGTTTCAACATAATAAATTTAAATTCACAAGACTAAGAGTAACTTGCCTTTATATCTATTGTAGAGCTCCTCTAAGCGTCTAATATCAGCATGACTTCTGATATGGGGCTGGCTGTAAAATATGTCAAAAGCTCCTTCGAGGTGCCAATCGCTTGCTTTCAAAGCCTGAAGTGCAGTCTTTTCGCTGCCAATTTATTCAACAATTCATCCACAAATCACCAAACTGAAATTTGAATATGAGTATAGGGATTTCCTTTTTCCCCTTAGATAACACCAATCTTACACTACATCAACCGGTTAGGCCTCTTTCACAAGCAATAAGATAAATCTTAGTTACCTAGCTCCTGTAATTGCGATGAACTGTTGAAGTTTGTCCCGATGGCCTCTCCCCAACTTATGCTGCAGAACAAAAAAGGATCATATACGCATACATCGATATAACCACTACAGAGCTATATGGTTGCTCAGCAACGTAAATCCCATTAAGAACGGATTATGATGCTTGAAGATTAGTGCAATAGTTGTTCCCTAGGCCCTAAAAGCCATGAACTTGTTCGTGTATCTTCTTGAACATGGAGATTCCGCATGATTCGTCATCTCTGTCGCCGTGTAATAAAGTATGGATCGAACAAACATTTCCAGCTCCGATTACTACGATAACTTGATAAAAAAAATTTGCATAAACCCAAACCAAAAGAACACACGAACAGAATCCGTATAGTAGAGTACTGATTTCACTAAACTTGAAAGGAAAAAGAATTAACTTTAAGATTCCAAAGCCAAGTTAACAAGAAAAAAGAATCGCAGAATAGATGGAAACCCATCTGAAATTCCAGAGGAAAAGAGAACATGTTAAAGAAATGGATAATCGGATTAGGCGAAGGGATTCAAAGAAAGCGCTTACCATTGTGAATAAGATTGGACGAAGCAACTCAAAAAAGAAAACCCTAAATGAAAGAAATCTAAAGAAGGGAGAAGAGGACGATCGGTAGAAGAAGCTGAAGAAATCTCAGGATAATCGAATGTATGGATTTGGTATGCGAGGAACAAAAGGGAAGACGAAGAAATGGTGTGCGAGAGAGTGCTTTCCACCGCCTCTCCCCCAAAATGCGAACAAGGAAACACCGTTTGTTATTTTTTGATTATTATGCAAAGCGCCCCAGTGGATATCTAACATAAAACCAAATGATTGATTAGAAAGAGATGCCATGCCACTGCTCAAAACGAGTCGATCTCGCAAACCAACTCGGAGGTTAATTCGAGTCGAGCCAAAAATATTTGAACCGAATAAAAAACGGGTTGAGTGAGCCAATTCAGTCAGTTGACATAAAAAAAAAGTTTGTACATGGATTAGAATAGGGTTTTTTACTCAAATGACCCACTTGGATCGCACATATTTCACGCGTACACCACAAAAAACATAACACATTAATTTTTTTTTTAAAAACGAAATTACCCTTAATGAATACACAATATTTATCCGTTCGAAAACAACTTCGTTATTACGACTTCGTAATTAATTCTAAATATAGTTACAATTAATTCTAAAAAGGTGGCAAAAAAATCATTTGTCTTATTTTAGTGCTATATCACTTATATGTTAGTAATAATAAGGTCGCAAAAAATAAAAAGAAAAAGGTATTTCGGACTTTTTCAACCGAAAAGTGGATTAAAATTGAAAAAAAAAATTTATTTTTTTTCGGTGGTGTACGCTGAAATACGTGCGATCCAAGTGGGTCATTTGAGTAAAAAACCCACTAGAATGTGATTGTACATGGATGAAATTAGGATCTGAAAATAATTTTTTGTATACGTATAGAATGTGATTTGATCTATTTAAAAATGATTTTTTGTACATAGATTGTGATTGTGAATATAAATATGATTTTGATGGATTGATATATTTTTTTTATGTTGATTTATCATTTGGATATGGTTTTATATAATTTGATATAGTTTTTTACATATTTAGAAAAATATGATACCGGTGAACCGGTTCGCGAACTAAACGACAGGAATTTTCTGGCCCCAATAAAAATGGACTTAATGAATTGGACTAATAAGCTGGTTCAAAACGAACTTGTCCAATCTGGTCCGAATGGGATCATTTGACATCCCTACCGTCAATGCCAACCCAATGAATTAATCTCCAAAACAAATTTACATTTTTCAAATAAATAATAATTATAATAATTTTAGTAGTTGGACCATAAATGGGCCTAATCGCTTTAAAGCCCACTAGTTGCTCCTGTGGCCCACCTCTGTGTAAATGGCAGCGAATCCATCGTTTCTCCGTCTTCCGTGAAACGAGAATAATGGCGACGACGATGGCAATGCAGCAGCTTCCCCAACGCCTCGTCAAGTCTCTCTCTTTGTGTTCTTCAACTCTTCACAACATCGCTTCTTCTCGCCCGAGAGGTCGGCTCCTCTCTCCCTCTCTCTCTTGGTGGCTTCTGTCTTCCCCCACGCTCAATAAACCTTTATCATCCATGGTGTCTGTTCGTCTACATGATTGAATATGTTCCTCGACTCGTCTAATAATCCTAGCTCTATAACTTCCATACTGCTTATTAGTTCATCTTTTCTGCTGTTTTTAGCATTAACTGTGCTTTTCCTAGAAAAAAAGGGGATGTTTAGATGTTGATGACATGGGTATTTCGGTGTTGCTTTTCGTATGTTTACCATATTGTCTCCCATTCACATTCCAAATGTTTGGCTTTAAAACTGTCGGACCTCGCTCTGTTCAGACAATGTTAAGGTTTTTCTATCGTATCTGTGCCCGCTTGTTAACACAAGTAATTATGTGCTTTCCCTTGTGCAAATCATGGAGCTTTTGAGCTGTCTCCTTCAATATTCCGAATTGTCTCCGAGTTTAGGAATGAAGTTGGCTTTTGGCTAAATGTTTATGTGGGTATATCGATAACTACTCGGATCTTGCATCTTTAGCCTTTTTGATTTCCAAGGCGAAAGTTATAAGAAGAAATTGTTTTTTTAATGATATGGGTGTCTAGGTGTTGCTAAGGTTGTTCTTAAAAAGGGAAAGACTCAGCTCTTCAAGGATGGAAGTCCGATGGTGTATAGTGGAGCAGTTGACAGGATAATAGGAAAACCACCTCCACAGACCGGAGATATTGTGATTGTCGCAGATGGCTCCGAGAAACCCATTGGTTGGGGTCTGTATAATTCTGTTTCTATGTTCTGTGTCCGTCTTATGCAACTTGAAGAGGAAGCAACCAGGTACAAGTTTCTCCCTTGTCTTGATTATATGCACAGGTTTTCTTGGGTTCATAGGTGACAAATATCTGTCTGGAAACCACAATCACACACTGTTACCTAATTCTAGGATCTTCAAGTTGTTTGCATCATATATACTATTCGTTAATGAATGCATTCATACCCCGTTGCTTGTGGCAGAGATCCTTCATGTACATTGAACATCGAGAAGCTTCTTGAAACAAGAATTGATGCAGCGGTGGAATTGCGAAGGTGTTTGGGACTTCCCTCAGCCAGTACAAATGCATATCGTCTTGTGAACAGCGAAGGAGATAGGTACAAAGCGGTCATATCAAACTTTACTAATGTCAAAGATCATGGCTATGAACTTAATTTCCTAACAGGTAACCTCAACTAATCAGTTAGTCACGATACTCTGAAATACTAATTTTTTCAGAAGCACTTCTTTGTCTCCAACTTTCAGTTATGGCAAATAGACTCTTGGACACAAATTTGTTCAAGTTTCAAGAATGCATGTTATAGGAAATACTAAGTTGGTTATGTTAAATTCATATGAAATAAATTTAATCATCTGACTATTTCAGGATCGACGTGAAGAACCTTTTTATGTATGTTATACCCTTCCGGTAGTTTGGACCAAACAGCCAAAAGAAAGAAGCTAGTGGACTATTATAGCTAACAGATTGTGGTCTAAAGCTAGTTTTATATCCAATCTTTACTTACATCTACAGATGAGGCCAAAAATAAAAAGAGAAAAGAAATCTGCCGTTCAATGCTACGGATAGAACGCTTATAGGGTTCTGGCTCTGAACTCACTGATTTCACCTAAACATGTTTATTCAGTCCCATTTTGTTCAGCCTCTCTGCCTTACAGTAGATATATCCATGTCAGTCTATTTAATGCGAGAAGACTTCTTCTTGTTGCTCTGCTACAGATTGTCTGGGTTGATCATCGATGTATTTGGAGATATCGCAGTGGTGGCATCTTCTGCTGCTTGGCTTGAAAAGTACAGGAATGAAGTGGAGAATTGTGTGAAAAGGATTAAAGGGATCAATCATCTGAACTGGAGACCATCTCTTGATATACTGAAAGAAGATGGATTTGATACCTCGAGTTTGAAACAAGTGCAATTGTCTGCTCTCCCACAGAGGACAAAGGTATGTCTTTCTAAAAAGAATATCTCTAATTGTTGTAAGCCTCAAATTAGAGTGAAGAGCGATTTTCTTTTGTAAGGTCGTAGAAAACGGGATTGCTTATGCTGTTTCCTTAGAGGGACAGAAAACAGGATTCTACGCAGATCAACGTGAAAACCGTCAGTTCATATCAACAATCTCTCATGGCCAGAGAGTTCTGGATATTTGCTGCTATAGTGGTGGGTTTGCTCTAAACGCAGCCAAAGGTGGTGCCACCAATGTCATAGGTGTGTGTACATTTTTTCTCTCTCGCGCATTCAAAACACCCCTAAAAACGGATGATATAAATACTGGAGTTTAGGAAATTGTTTGCTGACAGTGAAAATGATATCCTAGATCCAGTGCTTGATGAGATTATAGGGTTTGCTGCCAAAATCAGCTTCTTGTTGCTATAGTAATTCTATACCCTTTTGAGAGTAGTTACAAAGGTTTCCTCTTTGTGGCTCAGGGATTGATTCATCATCACCAGCTGTGGAGCTTGCGAGAGAGAATGTGATACTCAACAATATGGATCCAGAGAGGATCTCATTCCTGAAAGAGGAAGCTACAGAGTTCATGAAGAATGCTATATCAAGGAATGAGACATGGGACATCGTGATCCTCGACCCTCCTAAGCTAGCACCTCGCAGAAAGGTGAAGGAAAAAAAGAAACAGAACGTGTTCCATTCTTCAAGGGAACTCATGGTTGTAGACCGTGGTTGCGCAGGTTTTGAACAACGCGGCCGGGATGTACAGAAATCTGAACAGTTTGGCGATGAGATTGACAAGGAGAGGGGGTCTGCTCATGACATGTTCCTGCTCAGGGGCCATGACTCAGAGTGGCTTGTTCATGCGCACTCTTCAGGTTCTCCATGGATTTTGATGATCAGACATGACATAACTGCCTTCTTTCGTTGTTATGGTTTGCTTTTCTTATTATTAATTAAACAAAAAATGGCGGTGCTTGAAAATGGGCAGAGTGCAGCAACAATGGCGGGAAGGAAGATAACAGTGGTGAGAGAGGCAGGCGCTGCCTGCGATCACCCGCTTGACCCCTCCTACCCCGAAGGCCGTTATCTCTCCAACGCTCTCCTCCGTGTCCTTTAACATATTTTTGCCATTGCTGTTGTAACATGGATTGGAGTGTAGTATACATCTTTTGCTTATTTAGTTTTTCTTTTCCTTGCAGGCTAACTACTCTTAAATTAACAAAAAAAAACAGGAGTAACCGAGAAAGATACAGCCAGTTTCGTAGATATCTAATGTTTAACTATTCCCTAGAGGAGACACATACACTGCGGTGGGACATATAATCAGTTTGCCTTTCTACATTATTATAAAAATGCTACCGACCGCCAGGATTCCTGTTCCACGACAAGTAGGATGGATCTCCCAGTCGCCTGAAAACACCAAACCAAACAAACAAAAAACAAATTGCTTCATCAACTCATTCTGTCCGTCTTTTATATATGATAATAATAATATTAGAAGGAGAAAGGCAAAGGGTACCTACCTGGGCTTAACGAGATACATGACAGTGAAAGAGATGGCCAAGAAGAAGCAGATGCCACCGACAGTCAAGTAAGCAATGCCCAGGAAATCGTTCTTCCCACCCAACCAGCTGGTGGTAGACAAAACAAGCTTCTTCTGCCCATTGAAGCTGTAGGTGTTGTAATAGTTTTGCAGCGTGACATGAATGGTCTCACCTGCCTCCAGGTCCGTCTCTATCTTCCCATACAGCTTCCTAAACGTCGGCAGTGCTGCAGTTCTCATCCACACTATCAGGTCCTCTTGCTCGCTCAACTGCACATCGATATAAACCATCCATGACAATTTGACAACCAACACCCTTTTCTATTTGAAATGCATCAATCCCTGCTTTGCTTACCGGTATGTTTGGATCAAGGCTTGCACCTCCCGTCAGATTCCCCTTCTGAAAATTCTTCGGGAATACCTTTTCCCCAAACTTGTGCTCCCTATCACTCTTCCATGCAATACCTTTCTTGTTTACAGCTATACTTCGGTTGTTCCTTGACAAAACATACGTGTCATTGAAGAGACTCCAAGCAATTAGACCACACGGCACAATCGGCTGCCCCCCATTCTCATCCTCAGGCTTGCATGAATCTACCTTATTCTCATACTTTGGACTTCTCAACTGTGAATCACTTCTGCTTTTCACGTACCTGTTTGGAAATATATATCAATTAACTTTAGAATATCTTATCCATCTGATACCATACGTGCATATATCCATGCAAACCATCTGCTCTCTACATGTATTAGGTCTAAAATGTTTCCACCAAGCGTAGAGCACGTATGATACAATACAACCAACAAACCATCATTGGTTGTCAAGATAAACGCGATAAAAACAGGTAAAAATGGTAAAGAGTTGTGACCACGCACCTTCGATGATTCTGGTAGAAGTTTTCAAGCTGGTAATAAACATAGACAGGCTGCTTCATACGTTTCATCACCTAACAATATGAAAGGAGCAAAAAAAAGGACATAAAAAACATATCCAAACCCTAATAAACTCTCGAAGCAGAAAATCATATGTTGCAGCATAAGAAACTCACTCTTAGTGTTCGGTTACAAGTTTTATCTCCCGGTCCTTGTATGTATGCAACCTTGTTAGCTCTAGCAGGTGCTGGAATGCAATCGTTGTCGTACCTATCAACAATCTCAATGACCTGTCCATTGGAAGACAAGACAACACGTGAGACGATAAGGTGATGAAACCGAAATGTAGAGTTGGATTATCCGCACGTACATCCTGGGAAGCGAAAAGAGAAATAACTCCAAGGGGAATGAAGATAACACTGACGATCAAAAATGTCGAAATCACCTGCACCAAAGAAACAAGGTGGGGATTCAATCTTTTTCTATGAAATCAGCTATTTGATGAATGAGTCAGTAGAGATTGCCAATTATACTGCAAGTCAAATAAAGAAGCTAACCCAACAGGGCGTAAGAATTGGCTTGCAAGCTGGAAGCTCCTGCTGTGTAAACCTTGAATCTGCAAGGATTCTAACATTTTAGCCAATGCAACATTAGCCTTTAAGATTCCTAACTAACTTCCTAGTAACCCACACAAGAATATGCGCTTGTGATGTGAAATCAAAATCCTACTAATGCTTTCGCTAAATCCCTAGAGAATTTGAGACAACAGAATGTAAATTGCGCTTGCCCTAGTTCTGGATAGTTAGCGCTTGTAACAAGAGTAGAAACCCTGCAGAGGAATTCGCTATAAAAACCCTAGAGAATATAACCAAACCCAAACATTACATGTTTGAAGGATCATATGATAAAAGACAAACACCAAAATTCGTGGACGATAAGGGGAAAAAACTGGCGGAGAATCACATATTGGATGAGGAAGACGCCTAGATACCAAATTCAGGATTGACAATCGACAGTAAATAGGATAAATCAAACCCATCTCGGCAAACAACAAAGAGTCAACGTTAATCAGAAAAAAGAAAAGGAAGAGGAAAATCGGGGGAGGGAGGATGGGAATTACACTTGGGTCGCTTAGAATTCCTCCGGGCGGTGGAGGAATCAGCCGATCCGGCGGCCCCCGCGCTGGACGACGCCGTATTCGAACTCATAGCCTAGAACTTTGCCTCAGAAAAGCTTTCCGAGAAAAACGAAAAAGGGGGGAAACCAAGGAATCTAAAGAGAGCGAAATCGAAGGAAATGGAGAATCAGACGCCGAGAAATCCGGAGAAAAGAAACGAATTAAAAGACGAGTGATTGATTTTTCTGGGAATAGAAGGGGAAGCTTTGTCGGCACCAATTCTTTCTCTCCCTAGAAGGAACCCAGAAATTGAGAGAGACTAGCGGTAGCAGACAATCAACGAAGGGGACTGAAAGAAAGGAACGGTCAATAACACGGTTTTTTCATTTTTAAAATTTCGAATCTTCTCAGAGACTAAATTTGCATGGGTCAGTCTTTTCATATTTGGGCTTTAGAAAATGGGCCACATTTCTATGGGCCGTTCATCTGGTCCATCTGACTAGTCCATGTAAAAAATGTTAAAACGTAGATGATTTTATTTACGCACTTACCAATAAATAAAAAATTAAACGATTAGTTCCACTAAATTTGTGCTATACAAGTTTGCCACAATTACATGTGTGTATATGTATATATACACATTTTGGTTATAGGATTGACAAGTTGTACATCGGCTGATAGGAGAAAAATCAAACCCAAAGAAGGAATATATTCATTTAGAAGAATAAGTTGTGTGATGGCACATAAAAGTGGCGCTTGAAATGTAAGCTAACATGGCCTGGACTTTAAGCTATCTTTTTGTGCCAAGTCGTTTAATATCTTTACCAACACGAGCTATAAGTTAAATACCGACTTTGTCCCAATCATTTTACTAATATCCATCCGTATTAAAGACAGCTAGTGGCGAATCTTTTTCACCAAAATTAAATAAGCATACACGCCTCAGCTCTTTTTTTTTTTTTTTTTTTTTTCTTTATGTTATGCATAAATATCCTTTTAAATTTGATTAATCTCTATTACTAATTCTTTGTGTATTTTGGTGTTTCTATAAATAAGCATACACGCCTCAGCTCTTTTTTTTTTTTTTTTTTTTATCACTTGTGCTTGTATAGCTACTGGTCATGTCCATATCATAGTTTGTTGTTTTCGCATCCGTGTTTGAATATGAACACATTTCTTCTCATTGATCTTATTGGATTAAATCATTTTGTACACTATGAATATTCGCTTAAAATTAATGACGCGAGTTGGTAATTATTGCCTCCAAAAAAGACAAGAGACGTACATTAATTAAACGTAATAAGGTCCTAACGTTATGAAAACATTGAACAGCAGCCTAGGTAGAGGCCAGTATGAAGTGGTGCATGTATGCGTACACAGTTTACTCAGAACTATCAAAAGTGGCTTCGTGCAACTGATTCTAGGGTTATTTCTACAAGAGACCTCATCGTCATGTCCGCAAACTTCACCTAGAAAATGGCAGCTTTGAGATTTTTCTTTGAACGAAAGGGCAATTGGGTAAGTGCTGAAATAGACAAATTAAGCCTTCAATAGGCATCGGGCCCCATGCGCTTTATTTATTCGTTTATTCTATTTAATTTGTCTATGGAACCTCAGAGAAATGATTATTAAATGGCCTCCCGTATTCAGCGAGAGAGGGTACGTGGTGGTGGTGTGTTTTTAAATACATATAAGATCGATTCTTGGAGAATAATAAACAACGATCGGGAATTTGTTCTGTGAATCGGAAATAGAGAGGAATGTTGGGGATGGCGAAGAAGGGGATGATGAATGAGAGCCGAGGGATGTGTGTGCAAGGGGACTCGGGTCTCGTCCTCACCACTGACCCCAAACCACGTCTCCGTTGGACAGCTGAGCTCCACGAGCGCTTCGTTGACGCCGTCTCCCAGCTCGGCGGCCCCGACAGTACGTCCATCTTTTACTTCCATGTTCGAAATACCTGAATTTTGGTTGGTATGGTACATGCCTTCCGATGCTATTATACTAGATGTTTGTCAAGTATGAAATGATGCTGCTGCAATATGAAATAAATGCAGAGGCAACTCCGAAGACGATTATGAGAGTGATGGGTGTGAAAGGCCTCACGCTTTACCATCTCAAGAGCCATCTCCAGGTTTCAACTCTTCTTACACATACCCATTCATTCATTACCTTACATGTTTTTTTTCCCTGATGACCAATGTATATAAGAAGTGAATATATATATATATATATGGCCATGTTATAAAGACGTCAAATGTGTTGTTGTATTGGATTCTCAGAAGTTCAGACTTGGGAAGCAGCCTCACAAGGACCATAATCACGATCACTCTATCAAAGATACCAATAGAGGTGACGTGATTCTATATATATATATGTGTGTGTGTGTGTTCCTTTTTTTTTTAATGTGCCTAGTAATCATCTTACCACCCAGATTTTGTCTTTTTATAACCAACCATGATGACAACCCCATGTAAAATTGCTTGATGTAACAATAACATCAATATTATATTCATTTATCAAAAAAAAAAAAACATCAATATTATATGCCATACAACCTCGGTGTATAGATTAGATATGTTATTAATCTTCATGAAACGATACCAATGCATGCGTTGTTATTAAAGCTAATTTTGCTTCGTTGAATACGCGCAGCTTCGACGTTGGACCTTCAACGAAATTATGTATTCTCTCCTGGCATAATGGGCCATAATATGAACGAGTATGTGACCATATATACGATTCACGTATATATTCTCTTCTTTCCCACTCGGACCAATATTTTCATGCTCACCCTTCTTTACCATGACATGTATATTATTGTTCATCTGCCCAGGATGCAAATGGACGTCCAAAGAAGGATTCATGAGCAGATAGAGGTGCTCTCCCCCCCCCCCCCTTTATGCAAAGTTGGATTTGATATGAAAAATCGATTTGCAAGAATCAGCATGCTTAATATATATATGATTTTGAAAGTCAAGATGTTGAAAATGTACAGGTGCAGAGACACCTTCATCTGAGGATGGAGGCACAGGGGAAGTATATGCAGTCGATGTTAGAGAAAGCTTGTCAGACCCAAGCAACCCTCAAAGGCAACAACCAACCTGTTCTCATGGACCATATCGTCGGCTTCCCATCCTTCAACCAACGCCAAGAACATGATGCCCCTACAAGTTATGGCAACAAGAGCTCAGTCCTGTGGTTCGATGATCGTTTCCGACTCCAAGAACCCTCCTCCTCCCAAACCATCGACCCTTTAAAGGATCTCCCGTTACAGTTTGGACCTCCATCGGTTGATAGAGATCTCAATTCAACGTTAGATCTGTACGAGATGAAACTCAATTACTCTGAAGACGCTCCAAGTGTCATCAGCACCAGTAGTGCCGCTTGCCTCGAATAGGATGTTTCCTTCTTTTGATACCTAGCCGAACCTTTACAGTTACCAAGTTACAAGCTGTGATCAATGGAAACATGACTAATCTTGATTATATAGAGCTGTTGGCCATCTGATATGTATGCATGCATGTCGCCAGACATTGATGGCAACGTTTCTTGCTTAGCTGTAATTACTGAGTATATATTAGAAATCTTAACATGGTAATTCAGGGGGAGTAATATGACGACAATAAGGACAGTTTCCTTTCCTTTTTCATGTGGACGAGATGCGAATTTATCACAGTTATGTACTGAAGAAAAGGAAGTGGATAAGTATCAATGAGGGGTGAAATCGGAGAGGGAATGGCGATGCTTTTGTACAACTAAAACAGAGGCAGTAATGCTGAGATCGGCACAGAGGAGAAGATCTCCGACAGAACCCATCTCGGGACACTCTTCCCAATCATTCATCCCTGACGTCATCGGACATTCCGCTCTGCCTTTTCCTACTATACACAACGAATACGACTCTCCAATCTCCTTCACTACCCCTGCTGTCTCTCCTCTGTCCTCTACCTCCTTCTCTATGTATGTAACTTCACCCGATGCTACATACCTGAAACATGACACGGTTATACAAACTCTTATTATATGTATGCCAACGTTGTTCTTACACAGAGTGTTTGTTACCTGCTCCGAAACTCCTCTAAAAAGGTATTGTCACTTTCGTTCTCTGCATCTTCATTGGTAATAGACATCAACACCTCGTTTTCTCTGTGAGATGCTTCGGTAACTTGGGAATGCGCCAAGCAAGACTTGCGCAAGAATCTTATGAGAGTGAGGTGAATCTGAGGATGCATGGCTACCCATCGACTTAACGCCAAGGCTTCACGATCATCCTCTCCACCGAAGAACAACATTGCCACATTCTGCGGTATTTCAGACCCGTGCGGTTGTTGAAACCCCGTCTGGTTCCTGTCCATGAATATCCCCACTGAGCATGGCGACTGACGTAGAACCTGTATCAACACTTTCCAAATATTGCATTCTTTCCTATTTTGGTCAGAGGGCAGGAATCGTTTTTGTGTTTATCGAATAGAGTAAAGTGTACCTTCTGGTTAACGGTTCTGATCTCTTCCCCGTCATTCTTTATTTTGCCGTCAATCCTTTGGTGCTTGTGAAAAGGAAGAAAAACAATGGAGACTCGAAAATCTTCAGCGGCATCGCAGAGCTCCTGACAGATGTTAGACAGGGAGGAAACAATCCTGTACTGTTGAATGAGGACTTTGGTCTCTTTGGAAAAAGAGTCGACAGTGTCGTTGATCTCTTTAGAGTCGTTTGCACCATAGTCATCATCATGCCTGAACTCAGCTTCAACGTGGGCATCCTTTGGTTTTTTCTTTTTGGGGAGCTCTACAATTTGAGTCAACAA
Source organism: Tarenaya hassleriana (assembly GCF_000463585.1). Taxonomy (NCBI): domain Eukaryota; kingdom Viridiplantae; phylum Streptophyta; class Magnoliopsida; order Brassicales; family Cleomaceae; genus Tarenaya; species Tarenaya hassleriana. The sequence continues at coordinate 195,575 of NW_010965216.1, forward strand.
GGAAGTGAGGGGAGTCTGAGGTGAGCTGGTAAGGGCAGAGATTAAAGAGATAGCAGCAGTGGTCTGACGAGGACTGTAAACGCACGAGAGTATCCGGAGTTCGGTATCTATGGGGTGAGATTCGATGGTGGTTTGAGTGTGGACGAAGCTTGTTTCTTTCCTTCTACGGAAGGAAGAAGTGAGCATTCCTGAGAAAAGGGTGGTGATCACGATCGCTGATAGCAGTGTGTCAGCCACCTCCTTCAGCGGAAGCTGCTGGAGTTCGGGGTATGAATCGACAAGTTGGAGGCCAAAGTGACCTTTCATGCATAAAATGCAAGCCATGAATATAGCATGGTGGTTTGGAATCTTTGCAAAGCGACAGGCGAACAACACCCCGAGGATCTTCCCAAGGAGGCTAAGGGCGACTATAACGCCCAAAATGAGGTACTGTCCCGCATATCCGTGTTCTGGATCTTTCTCTTCTGCTCCATTCCTCGAGTGTGGTAAGGTAAGCCTATATCCTATGTACCCGAAATACACTGGAAGTATAAATTCGTGAACCGGGAATCTCAGCAGCTGCAGCATCGTCCTGTACGTCTTTCCCTCTCTCGGGAACATCAATCCCAGCATGAAAATGGGAACAGCAGAGCTGAGTTCACGAGATTCGATGAGAGTGGATAGGATTAGAATGATGACGATGAAGAACAAGACCTGAGCTTTTGAGATGTGCTTCTCCTTTGGGTACCATGTCCCGAACCAAGGTACCAAGTACCAGTTCGCTATTATAATCGCCAGAGTGAAGGATGACAAGAGAAACACGTCCAGGAAGTTGTGCTTTGATCTGAACGTGTACATCAAGGTGTAACCTATGTTCAGGGTCAGCTCGATGAGCAATGCGGTCGACACAGCCAGCCTCCCAATGTCCGAGGTGTCTAGTTTCAGATCGGAGACCATGCGATAGACGACAGGAGAGGCCGTGTTGGAGACGACGATGACGTCGATCAAGATTACATCGGTTTGGTTGGATTGGATGTGAAGAACCTTCAAGAAGAGCCATGCGAAAGAAATCATGAGCAAGGAGCATGAGACGACGCTGCAGACGGCAATGGATAATGCGCAACGCAGGCTCCGTTTCATGAAACTGAAGTCGGTCTCGAGTCCGATCAAGAACATAAAACAGACGCGGAAGAGGAAGACGAGGAAGTTGAAGTATGCCAATGACATGGTGGCCTTGTAGAACGAGTGCAGAGCTCCACTTTGCGAGAGTAGCGTTGGACTCAACACCATTCCCGCCTGATGATGACATCCACAACAACTGAATTAATAAACAAGAAGATTCTTGTGAATTGGAGATTTAATTCAAGAAGAAGAAGAAGAAGACCGACGATGATCTGAGCGACGGGGCCGGATTGGCCGAGGGGCTTGAGGATGAGGTAGAAGACATGAGACATGACGAGCATCAAACCCATTTGAAGGAACATGAGATTCAGAGGGTTGAGAGGGTCCTTCGTCGCGTCGTTCAAGCTCGGCAATGGCATTATGCATCTTCTCTGCTGTCCCTCCACCATCCTTGTTCTGTAATTTTTCTTCGATTGTACCACCAATTACCGTCGCCGCTCTATTACGATCGATCCTTGAAACAACCAGAGAGAATGTGGAGAATTATATGGGAGGGACTTGCGGCCCTTCCTCTTCTCTCTTCCTCCTCTTTCTCCTTGCATTCCGCTTCTCTCTCCGTCTTCTGTTATTACGTACTAGACTTATGGATCAATATATGGGCTTCTGTATAGCCCAACTTTCATGCCTTGGAAAAAGTAAGGCCCAAAACGCGTGCATATATTAGGATTACATAAAAATAAAAGGAAACAAATGAACAAATAAAAGGAAAAACAATATCAAAGAGAAGATGATGATGCATGATATGGTAGCCTTCTCTTGCGGTGATAGCGATAATGAGTCCAGACTGTTAGATATGGTTTTAGTGGTAAGGAAAATGAACCCACAAACCTTGGGTTATTGATTCTCCACTCAATTCTTTTTTCGCTGTAATAAAAGTTAATGCCATTTGGTTAATTTTAATCAGTGTACGTGGTATGCCAATCAAATTGTTCAAGAAGAACACAAAGAGAAGACCGCTTCGAGTGTTCCATGCGTGTGTCGCGCATCTTGTAATCTTCTACGCCTTCTTGCTTGGACGATGTCTCGATCTCTGCAGCTGCATTAATACAGATCCGGGGAAAGTCCTCCAACTCAAGTGGAGGGTACGGAAGCTGATAACTGGAAAACACTGGCATTAATGGCAGCTGTGGATCCTGCAGCACCGTTCAACGTTGGTATTAGGCTCGTATGAGGCTTTTTGGAAAGGGTGTTTGTATGTATGTATAGAAGATAATGTTTGCGTTGAATCATTAATTTTGCGAGAGGGGATAAGCTTTATGAAAAGACAAGTGGCTTCACTGCTTCTCCAACTTTTGTCCGTCTTTGAGATCACTCAAAGGTCCAATGCCAACACACCGACCGATCCACTCCAGATTCCTTCACCACTATCACACGGACCTCACTCTACGTACCTCCTGCTATTTTTCTACACATATATTATATATCCAAACTTTGCCTGAAAATCATAGTTATCAAATTTCCTGCT
>NW_010965216.1:198471-208229 GCF_000463585.1 Tarenaya hassleriana
TCCGATCTGGGCCTAAATTGACACCCCTACTAACAGGTGCTGCTGAATAAAATACAAAGTTCAGACAATATTAATTCCATATATAAATCATTTTGAGTTATGTAATTCTATATTTTTTTAGCTACACTGCAAGATAAGAAAAACAGGTTCACGAAGGAATGCTTGTTATCAAGCGTAGAAAGTATAGAAGGTACCTGAAAGAGAAGAGAGGACAAATGAAAGGGAAATGGTGAGGAAGAGCCGTTGGCTTCGTCTGAAGATGACATATCTGATGGTAATTTGTGGTCATCTTCTGCTTCATTCACGCTCTTGTCGTCTCTTTGGAATATCCACTCTCTTAATTTGATCATCGATTCCAACATTCTCTTCTTTGTTTTTCTTGAACACCCGACACAACGCGTACGAATCCTGCCATCCAAACAATGTTATTAGCTTTCCTTGTTACCAGACGGCCGGGTATATATGCAAGTACTGTTATTTAACCACAAGACAACACACAAAACCTTTAAGGTAGAAGAAGAGGCAGGGTCAGTGAGACGGTATTCATGCATGACCCAATTAGTCCTAGTTCCATGTTGAGCCCTACCCCTATAATAAACCAATGTCTTCTTCATCCCCATCGCCCTCTTGTTCGAGTGTACCGCCCGGTCCTTGCCTGTCGCCTTCCAGTAACCGCCTCTGGTTGCCCGGTTCGTCCTTGACCCGTTTGGATACTTCTTATCCCTTGGGCTGTAAAAATACCATTCCATGTCGTTCCCCGGCAAAAATGACTTGTCTGCCCGTTATTTATCATCCATGTTAACCATGCATGAGTTTAACGGAATGCACACATGCAGTGTGTGTGTGTGCGCGCGTGTTTACATATATGATGATACCCTGCTCAGATACGTAGGGATCTTTTTCTTTTTCGTAATAAAAATTACTGGAGTCACTAAAAAAACTATAATATCTATTTAAACTCATTTCCCAAAAGTCAAGAATTGTGTCGCAATGAATATAATACGCATAGAAATCCATAACGAGTACCTGGTAAGTCCCATGGCTCGCACTTATAGAGATCAACTTCAGGGATGATTTCGAGCTCTATATCTCGGCCGTTGATTTTGCGGTCAAGATAGTAGGCGATGAAACCTGAAGCCAGGGGGGAGACTCATAGGCGCCATCTGTTAGAACGTGTGTGTCGTCCAGAAAGACGATGACTAATTAAGATGATGATGATAATAAATCAACAAGACGAGTAACAAATAGAAAGAGAAGAGTGTGTTCGGGCTTTATAGCTAGGAAAGGCAAATTAAAGATTATACATATATATAGGCAACTATTGAGGATGATCATGATAAGCATCGAGATTTGAACGGAATTACGTGGATGCCATTGGATTGGCATCTTGTGAGGTTATATTATTTTTGTCTTAGTTTGGCTGGCTTTTGGTCAGTGATCAGATTAAGGAACTGCGTACGCACATGATAGCGTATAATATATAGTGGCTATGAAACGTAGGGCTTTAGAAGATTCTGTGAGTCAGGTGAAGTGTGAGGCAGACGAAGTGCTTTTGTCACTAACAGAAAATCACACCAACTTTTGTCCAGTCCATCTGTGGTTTCATGCGTTTATATATATGTATATATATCACACTGAAAACTGCAAAACTCGGAATGGATTCATCTTCAAACTGCACCCACATGTTTATCTAAAAAACATACGAGCATTAATTTCTACGTATGATCTTGCAGGCTAGTGGGTCGTCTCGAATGGAAACATTAATAATCGCAACGGTGGTTACCAGATGAACGATTGGCTGCATCCAGTGCTTTGACTAATCTTCACCAAAAAGATGCTGCAGATCACAAGGTTTTCTCCTGTGGCCAAAAGACAGGCTGAGTGCACACGTTCCCGGGGAAATGTCATGCAAACTATGTATTATGTTTTTGAAACTCCATCAAAATTAGATGCAGATTAACTTCAACCATTTGAAATGCCGTCAACCAATCGCGATCGATCGTCTGTCAAAAAGAATATAAAACAACTCACAAGTAGACATGTAGGGACGTCTTTAATCTCTCTTTTGAGATCAATTATCCCCCAAAGGGCTAAAAAACAAAAGCTTTATGATTCAATAGTTTGGAGGAGACTTATACCAGCTGCTCCCACCCATTTTTCTTCTTCTTTTTATCTCCCTTGCATACAAAATACTATTTCCTTCTAATGCATATATTATACAATTAATGGAGGCATCCAATCCACTTTCCCTTTTCCTCAGTGTTGTGGCTCCTTAGTTCCTTTCCATACGGCTAAAGACATTCTTACCTCTTTAATCATCACTCCCACAAAATCTCTCTCATGTCACACATGGATTTGTCACCATTCCCACCTCATGCATTGACTTGTTCAAACTTGCTGTATTCCAACCAGACGTGTCAAAATTCTATATACGGAGATACAGTAAATCTGTAGGACCATGCCCGTGATCCAAGAAGGCTTCCCTATCTGCAGCCCAAGAATCGCGACACCTGCATTCTGTATTAATCAGACTGAGCATACGTTTTTACAAGGGTTTTTGTCTGGACGTTTAAGATTTAAACATACAAATTTAAAAAAAAAAAAGTTAAATATATATATATATATATGTATGAGATGCTTTGCTTTCTTTATCAACTGCCCTGCCGCTATTGTCTTCACAATTAATATTTGATCACAAATTGATTGTTCAAACAATGTGACTATACAGATACATTGGCATCAATTTGTATACTTTAATATTAAACTGTCTCTCTCATATACAAGTGCATGTGGATTGACCATAAAGAGTATGAAGTGTGGTAATTGATGAGTACGTTAACATGGAGGTCTAAAGCCATGCAACCTTTCACACGATCTGTGGGGAAACGAATAACGCAAAAAAAAAACATGTGGTATATGTGTAACTATATATGGGAAATGGTTCAACATTGAATTCATGTCCGCGTGGTTGAGGTGAGTATATACAATTGCATGTATTTATGATCATTATAAATCAGTTGCCTCCCAAACATAATTGTATACCGCAAACACGAAATGCAAAAAGATTTTTTCATATAAATATTCAACCGTCAAGCCACATGAATTATTCACACACATGTATAAATATATTATGTCTAGGGATGGTAATACAAGTAACAATTTTGAGGGGTAGAAAAAAGAAAAAGTCATTAAAGGCAGGGAGGCTTGAAACAGCAAAGCATGGAGGGATCAGACGGACGGGGACTCATTATAAGACAGAACCAGAAGAAGTGCCTTCAAAAGTAGCATCTGGTTCCCTCAAACGCCGGCTTCCACGTCATCATCTTTGTGGCAAACTTACAAAAATACAAAAGTATTATTCTTGCTCTCCAATTTTCACGCATCTCCATATATATCACTCTAGTCTCTATTTACTGCTGCCTTTTGCTTTTAGACCATGCTTTGATTTCCGTTTTTGCCCCTCCCAGTTGCGCCTATTCAAATACTTGGCCCCTGCTTTTTTTTCGGAGTTGTTATTTAATTAAGCTCTATTTGAGATACTAATTCGTGGGTTGGACCACCTCGACCTCGTGATTGTAAGTGAGAAAATCAAGGAGATCTTTGTCAGTGTGATTTAGATACCTTATATGCTTACTGTTAAAGCCGACGATTATGCCTCGTGACTTGGAGTAGGCCCGTTTTAGATCGTTGTACATCTACCTCCTCACAATATATAAATTGATACGGAAACTTTGAAACCACTAAATATAACAATTTATAGACATAACTTATTGGTAAACTTACTTTCACTTTCAGCCTAAGTTTTCATCAGTATTCTACAACATGATCATATCACACTGTTATATATTACTCTCTCTATTTCATTTTAAATGACGTTTAAGATTTAAACATACAAATTAAAAAAGCTATAATTTATCCAAAATACCCTTATTTATTGTATAGATGTTCTAGTTTTTTTCTAACAACTCCTTCAGAACCCTATCGAATATACTTGATATCTTAGACGAATTTCACACCAACTATCAGGTTTAAAGTTCAACAAAACCAAGACTTGTATTTTTCTGGATAGGGACAATAACTCCTTCCGAACTGATACTGCAGTCCGACTTGGTATTTCCCCCTCCGCACTGCTAGTTTGCTATCTAGGACTGCCTTTGACGACAACTAAACTCGGAGACGCTAACTCTGCTAGCCTACGAGAGGCAATTCGAGGAAAACTTTCCTCTTGGACAGTATGCCATCTGTCTTTTGCGAATCTATTAAGAGTTACGGAGAAGATTCGAGAAGATTACGTAATATTTAGATTTGATTTTATTTCTATATTTTCTATATTTATATTGATTAAATAAGATATATTGTGATTTTATTTTCTGCCTATAAATATTGTAATTCTCTATGTTGAATAGTGAGAAATCCAAACGATTCTTTACCCTTTTATTTATTATGGTATTAGAGCCTGTATGACTAAACTGTTGAAATAGAAACAAAATATGGAGATTTGATATGATTGATAATAATTAAAGGCATAATATCAATTAAGAATAAAATATATATCGTGATAATTATATTTTGCCTTATTTGTTTCTAACATAAACGTCGTAAGGATCTCTTCTAAACTCGGGGTTTAACTCCTTCGATTGAAAAACTCCGATCGTCGATTCGTGTATTTGCACCACATTTCTTTTTATTTTTCTTTTTCTGGCTTTAGCCGCTAAACCATCGCGTCTTTTGCGCTGCCGACATTGCTGTCATGCTACACATCAATACCGTGCATGTGCACCATACTTCTGCGTCACACCGGACTTTTTAGATTCGCCAACAATCCACTGGTTTCTATGTTCAATCAAATCTCGCTATTTTATTGAGAATTCAACCTCAAACAGTTGTTTCTCATCTCCTTGAGTTTGAGGGCGCATTAAGAGATATAGAGAAGATTCAAGAAGATTAGGTAATATTTAGATTTGATTTTATTTTTATCTTTTCTATATTTATATTAATTAAATAAGATATATTGTGATTTTATTTTCTGCCTATAAATAGTGTAATTCTCTATATTGAATAATGAGAAATCCAAACGATTCTCTACCCTTTTCTCTATTAGGGTCGACTTGAACTAATTAAGTCGATAATCTGTATCATTATTACCTTTTGTGTTGTTGCTTTTATAATCACTAACAAGTAGGGGTGTCAATCGGGTCGGCCCGAGCTCGCACTCGACCCGAAGGTTTCGGGTTCGGGCTCGGCCAGTCCAATTTTTTTTGGATCCATATAGTTAAGTTTGAAACCCGACCCTATATATTCCAGACTCGGGTCGGGTCGGTCCACATAATTCTCTTTGTAATTTTATTTTAAATATCGGGCTTTCGGGTCGACCCGACTCGAGCCTGAAACCCGATTTGAGTCCGGCCCGAAAGCTCGATTTTTTGGGACAAAAAAATATAGATCTGAAGCCCGTTAATTTTCGGGTTGGGCCGGGCCGAACTTCGGGACTCGGGCCTAAATTGACACCCCTACTAACAGGTGTGCCAAACGCACGGGAAGGGAAGTGGGGCTTGGATATGGTCTGGCCTACTTCAACACGCCTCAATCTCTCCACTGCCACTCCAAACTTTTACTAGCCACCTATAATAATGCCTATAACACTGTACAAATAATGCCTATAACACTGTACAGTACACCTCTAACTAAACTTAGTGATGTTGTTGTTACAAGCGGTTGTTTACTTGATATGGCAAGAGCATAACTGGAGGATTCACGGTGGTCCGGCGAAGCCTCACTCTACACTACGAAAGGAAATTTTGCGACTGGTAAGATGTAAAATCTCTGCTTACCAATCTTCTCTATCGGAGCTGCTGGAGAAAAGTTCACTCACCCTTTGGTTTCGTCTATTTGATCCTTTGAAATAATCTCCCAGGTTTATCTATTGAGACTACTGTTGTTTTGTAAACGCCGCAAATTTTGTAGTTATTAACAACATATATAAAATTTACACTTAACAAAAAAAAAAGAATCAAGTGAAATCTCCTCCCACTACAAAAATACAATCCATATGCGACGGAAACATCCGTCGCACAGCGAACAAATATCTGTCGCAACACATTGTTTGCAACGGATAACGACGGGTACAAATCCGTCGGTACAGAGCTGTCGCAAATTTCTTTCAGTCGGTTAACCGTCGCACAATTACGACGGACAATTCCGTCGTATTCCGTCGTTAATTTTACCGACGGATATAAAACCGTCGTAGACCGTCGCGTTTATGTTTGTCGCACATTCCGACAGACTTATCCGTAGCAAACGTTACCGACGGAATCTATCCGTCGTTTATGCGTCGCTTTCTTGATTTCCGAACGTAACGACGGATTACGGTCCGTCGCAATTAACTGCGACGGATTACGACAGATTATATCCGTCGCAACATTTGTAAAAGTAATTAAAAAAAACAAAAAATTTATAATTAATTTAAATATTTTAAAAATTAATTTTAAAAACAAATTCATAAATTAGAAATACGAATTAATTAAAAACAAAACAAGATTCATAATTAAGAAAAAGTATAATACAATAATTTAGAAAGAGTTATAATACAAAGATGTCTATGGATCAACCGGTGTATCATTGCCGAGATTGGCGGGTGTGTCCTCCGGATCGTCCTGAGGATCATCTGGCTGCCGAGATGTCGTCGGAAAGCCATACTGGTCGAATATAGGCGGCATGAACGGTGTGAGGCGCTGCATCATCTCCTCGAAGCGTACGATCCTCGCTTCGGTCTCGGAGAGCTTCTGTAGCTTCTCTCGATGTTGCTCGAACTCCTCGATCTTCGCCCGGGCCTCTGCCAGTTCTGCAATCGTCCGCTCTTGGGAGCGTTTCAACTCTTCCACTTCACGCGTTAGCGCGACATGGTGAGTAATCGCCGGAGCAGAAGTTTCTCCCCCGCCCAGTTGAGATGCCAAGGTGCCGACACCATAGATACGGCCCTTGGCATCCGGATGGACAACCTATACAATGAAAGAAAAATTAGCATACAATCATATATTTTTAAAATTCAAAACTATTAATTTTATAAATATTTACCTCTAGATATAGGCTGTTAACTTCGGTTGTCGAGAGTTGTGTAGAAGCAGTACTCTCGTCCATCTGGGAGACTTTATCGTCGATCTTGGACTGCACCAACTCCTCGATCTGCTGGACCCGCTCATTCACATATGTACCGTCCGATCGACGGTGTGTGTCCTGAAGAACTCGTAGAACCGACGGTTCTACACCTTCTTTTTGAGCCTAAAAACAAAATAATTATAACTACTAAAATTTTTAAATAAATATAATTATTAATATAAAAGTTACTTACTATATCCATTGCGACTCTGGCGAAAGATCTTCTACCCACGATAAAAAAACATATAGAAAGTATCAATACATCGAATGTATCTGAACAAAGCTCATAATCAGTACATCATAGAGCACTAAACCAACACCTCCCAATAAAAAGCTTGCTGCAATAAAAAAAATTGATGTTAATAAAACAATAAATGAAATTAAAAGAATAGTTTGAATTTGAAAACTTACCGCAAATGCACAAAACCAACGCTCCAGAGTCGCTGGAGGGACACGAGTGATACTGAGCCAAGGACCCTGAAAATCACTCTGGAAGATGCTTACAATTGTCTTCCGTATCTGGGACTGACGACCGAACCTATGCGAGTATATAAATATACTTAGTTATATAACTGTAAACGTTAATATAAAATTTAGAAATGAATTGTTACAATGTTCCTTACCATAAAGTACCGTTGGTTAGCTCTGGGCTAAGGTGCGGTCTCGTCGTACGACGATCCTCGGATGCAAGGATTTCTCGGAGTGATACTGATGAATTTCCGATCTAACCTTCATGTGAAGGTTGCTGTGTGGATTGACCCGTGAAAGGTTGATCCAAACGAGGTGTGGGTATTGGGGGCTACTGAAAAATAGGGGTAGAAGGACTAGAAACACCGGATCCTCGTCCGCGAGATCGGACTCCGCTACCCGATCTACTCCCGGAACGTGACTGACTCATCTACATATAGAAATTCTAAACCCTTTAAACCGTAAATCGTATAAAAGAGAATTGAAACCCTAATCTGAAACTCTAAAAATGTAACCCTAAACCCTAAACCCTAAACCCCAAACAAAACCCTAAACTCCAAACGAAACCCTAAACCCCAAACGAAACTCTAAACTCCAAATGAAACCCTAAACCCCAAATGAAACCATAATCCCTAAATTGATAATTGGAACCCTAATACCGAATCTAAACCACTAAACCCTAAACCCTAAACCCTAAAATCAGAAACCCTAAACCCCAAAAAAAATCACTCCATAACCCCAAACGAAACCCTAAATCTGAAACCCTAAATCTGAAATCCTAAACCCCAAATGAATCCAAAATCCCATCGAAACAATCCAAAACATCGCAAAATCAGAAACCCTAAACCCCAAACAAAACCCTAAACCCCAAACGAAACCCTAAACCCCAAATGAAACCCTAAACCCCAAATAAAACCCTAAACTCCAAATGAAACCATAACCCCTAAATTGATAATTGGAACCCTAATACCGAATCTAAACACTAAACCCTAAATCCTAAACCCTAAAATCAAAAACCCTAAACCCCAAACAAAACCCTAAACCCCAAACGAAACCCTAAACCCCGTACGAAACCCTAAATCCCAAATGAAACCATAATCCCTAAATTGATAATTGGAACCCTAATACCGAATTTAAACCATAATACTGTAACCCTAAACCCTAAAATCAGAAACCCTAAACCCCAAACAAAACTCTAAACCCCAAACAAAACCTTAAACCCCAAATGAAACCATAATCAATCAATTGGTAATTGGAACCCTAATACCGAATTTAAACCATAATACCGAAACCCTAAATCAGAAACCCTAAATCCCAAACGAAACCCTAAACCCCAAACGAAACCCTAAATCTGAAACCCTAAATCTGAAATCCTAAACCCCAAATGAATCCAAAATCCCATCGAAACAATCCAAAACATCGCGAAATCACTCCATAATTCGCCGAAAATAAACCAGAAAATCCGAAAATTTTCGGATCTTAGAATTTTCGCACAAATCTCATCGAAACCCTAAACCCAAGCTTCAGCGAATCATCACCAAGGGAGAGAAGGAGAGAGGAAAGACTTACCTCGCACGGCGTCGGACAGGTTGGCTTGGACGGTGGGTGGCCGGAAATCGCACCGATTACCGGAAATCGCAGGAGAATCTGTTTTCGCGTCGAGGCGGAGAAGAAAGAAGAGGAATCCCGATATGTATTACACATTGCGACGGAACTTAACCGTCGGAAACCTTCGCTAATGTTTGAACACGTGGCCATTAGCGACGGAGTATCTTATTTAACGACGGAATATATCCGTCGCACACGGATTTTAAAATTTTCAAAAAATTTGCGAAAATTTCAGGCGGAAAAATACCGACGGATATCGACGGATAATATCCGTCGCAAAATAGAAAAATAATAAAAAAAAATTAAAATAAAAATACACACATTGCATAATTAATCAAATGAACCATACGATGATGTTTCCGTTGTTTCGGGATTAGTGTCTTCACTGCTATCGCCTTCTTCATCGAGGTTTCCAATTTCTAGTTCTTCAACTATCCCTTGTTCCACTACTAGACTCTCCACATCAATTGTTTCCGCGACAGCTATAACTGTGTGTTCTTCCTGTAGCGGGCTTTGTTCCACTGATC
>NW_010965216.1:209411-212521 GCF_000463585.1 Tarenaya hassleriana
AATTAAAAAATAAATACGTATATACGCACCTTTCGAACGGTAGAACTTCTTCACAATTCAACAAAACATACGTGTGGACCACATGGTAATCTTTGTCCGATAAATGTGCATCGATTTCTCGACCACCACATCGTCCTTTTCTGTAGAAACATTGCGGAATATCCATGACAACATTACCGTACTCCGGTCCATCTACGGTGTCAAATGGTCTGTTTGGTTGTTTATTCTTTTTTTGCACTTGATCTTCAAAATAATACGAGGTGAAGAATGATATTTCTTCGTTTATATATTGCTCTACAATGTTTCCTTCAACAAACGCCTTTTGTTTCGCTTTTTGCTTCAAGTGGTACATAAAGCGCTCAAACGGGTACATCCATCTACAACAATTGCATAATAAATCTACGTATCCATTCATATACATAATTAAAATCATATAGACAATATTAATGTATATACGTACCTAAACTGAACTGGACCGCCGAGTTTTGCTTCTCGTGGCAGATGAATTGGCAGATGTTCCATCACAGCAAAAAAAAAATGGTGGGAATATCTTCTCTTAATTGCACCAAATTAGAACAATATTTTGCTTCATCAACTGGACGTCTTCATTTTTCAATGTCCGACTACAGATTTCCCGGAAAAAGTTACTAATTCCTACGGTTCAAAAACATGAGGTTATAAATACAATATCAACATAACTAAAGCACACGTGTAAAGATCTTAAGTACTATTAAAATCGCTACTACGAAACAAAACATACCTGATATAGCTTGGTTGACATGTTCTGGAAGTATCTCTGCAAATGCAATAGGTAACAATCGTTGCATGAAGACGTGACAATCATGACTCTTCATACCTGTTAACTTTTTTCCTCCGAGGTCAACACATCGCGAAATATTTGACGAGTAACCATCAGGAAATTTCACATCTTCCTGTAACCATCTAAAAAAGTTCATCTTCGCTTCTCCAAACACACGGAAAATTGGTACCGGCGCCTTTCCATCAGGTGTAAGTTCCAAATCCTTCCTCGAACAAATCAACCCTATATCCTTCCTTGAGTTGATATTGTCTTTTGTTTTCTGAGCAACGTTCAACACTGTATTAATGATGTTATCGAAAAAATTCTTTTCGATATGCATAACATCAAGATTGTGTCGTAATTTATGATGTCTCCAATATGGCAATTCCCAAAATATACTCTTCTTATGCCAGTTGTGATAATCACCATATCCTTCAATCGGTAAATGACCGTTACCACCAACCACTGATGTAGTAGATAATCCATGTGACCGAACACATTCTTCGATTCGTTCAAGTAAAATTTCATCCCCGGTATGTTCAAGTGGCGCAGAATCAACAACAACTATATTTCTTCGAAAATTCTTCTTGTTGCGTCGTAACACGTGATTTCTTGGTAGAAAACGCCGATGGCTATCAAACCAACTCATTTTTCGTCCATGCTGCAACCAAAATGCATCAGTTTCATCCATACAATATGGACACGCTAGACGACCATGTGTTGTCCAACCTGACAACATAGAGTAAGCTGGAAAATCACTAATCGTCCATAAAAGAACTGTTCGAAGCAAAAAATTCTGCCTCACCGACACATCGTATGCAGTGACACCTACACTCCACAACTTATTCAACTCTTCTATCAACGGTTAAAGAAACACATCTAAACTTCTTCTAGGATGTATAGGTCCTGGAACCAGTATTGAGAGGAACAAAAACTCTCTACTCATGCACATTCCGGGTGGCGTCTACACGGATCACGCCGCCTTAAGGTACTTGCTCACGAAAAAGGATGCTAAACCAAGACTGATCCGATGGGTGTTGCTTCTGCAAGAGTTTGATCTGGAGATCCGGGATAGGAAAGGAACGGAGAATACAGTGGCAGATCTTCTTCGTGAGCAAGTACCTTAAGGCGGCGTGATCCATGTAGACGATGACCTTAGAACCCACCAAGTATGATCTAAATTTCTCGAAGGCAAATACTACAGCAAGGAGCTCTTTCTCCGTGGTGGAGTAGTTCATTTGAGCGTCATCGAGCGTAATGTTTCCCATCTTTCTTTTGTCCCAATACGGCCCCGACCGCGAAGTCGCTAGCATCACACATTAACTCAAAAGGGATACTCCAATCCGGGGGTTGAATGATGGGAGGTGAAACTAATGCCTTCTTCAATATTCCAAATGCCTTGTGGCACTCCTCATTAAACTCAAACGGGATGTCCTTGCCCAAAAGCGCAGTCAAGGGTCTCGCTATCTTCGAAAAATCTTTGATGAATCTCCTGTAAAATCCGGCGTGACCCAAGAAACTTCTGATCCCTTTAACGTTGGTCGGTGGCGGTAACTTCTCAATCACTTCCACTTTCGCTCTATCCACCTCTATCCCCTTGTCCGAAATCCGATGACCAAGCACAATGCCCTCTTGCACCATAAAGTGGCATTTCTCCCAATTCAAAACCAAGTTCGCCTTGCGACACCTGTCTAACACTCGATGGAGATTGGTTAAACACGCATCAAAGGAGGGTCCATGGACGGAAAAATCGTCCATGAACACCTCCATAATATCTTCAATGACATCGGAGAAAATAGCCATCATGCATCTTTGAAAAGTTGCGGGTGCATTGCACAATCCAAATGGCATGCGTCTATATGCAAAAGTGCCGTAAGGGCATGTGAATGTTGTTTTCTCTTGGTCACTCGGATGGATAGGAATCTGAAAGAAACCGGAGTAACCATCGAGAAAACAAAAATAAGAATGCAATGCAAGTCTCTCTAACATTTGGTCAATGAATGGAAGGGGGAAGTGATCCTTACGGGTGTTTGTGTTAAGTTTTCGATAATCAATGCACATTCTCCATCCCGTAACAGTTCTAGTCGGTATGAACGCCCGTAATTCCTCCCTTCTTAGGCACGACTTGCACCGGGCTAACCCAAGAGCTATCCGAAATCGGGTAAATGATACCCGCATCTAACAATTTCAAGACCTCTTTCTTGACCACTTCTTTCATGTTCGGGTTTAGCCTACGTTGATGTTCAATTGACGATTTGGCATCATCCTCTAAATGTATGCGATGCATACAAAGAGAGGGGCTAAGACCCTT
>NW_010965216.1:214016-214935 GCF_000463585.1 Tarenaya hassleriana
TTTCTTCGCTTGTTTTCGAGTTTTCCGTTGATCAGAAAGTTTTCGCTGCTCGGATTAACAGAAATGACATGCAATTAAGCAATGAAATGTAGTCCAAAGCAACACAAGAGTCTAAAATCCGAAGCATAGTTCAAAACATCCTAAACATGCTATGGTTTAGCAAAATGTGATCCAAAACACCGGTAAAATAAAGCGTCAGAGTTAAACTCGTCCTAAGATAAGATAGATCATGGTGCTGCCTTCTTGCTGCCCTTGCTGGTCTTGCTTGCTCCGGAAGTGGATGATGCATCGGTCTCGCTATCGTGTTGGGAGTCTTCGTCCCCGGAGGCATCTTCATCCATCATCTTCTCAACCGTACGGATGATCTCGCGTTGGGCACTCTCAATAGAACAGTTGAGAGTGGCTTCAAGCGTGGCGAAGTGATCTTCCATCGATTCTTCGATGGATGCGAGACGAGGTCCAAAACCCTCTATGGTGGTGAGGCGAGTATCGAAGCTCTCCAACTTTTGGATGATAAGGTCCAATCTGGGGTCGGGGGTAGGTGTTGAGGTCCCTTCACCATCAGTAATCGAGAGCCGTCCCCTGCGACCTCTTCGGTCTAGCGAGACCGATGCATCATCCACTTCCGGGGCAAGCAAGACCAGCAAGGGCAGCAAGAAGGCAGCACCATGATCTATCTTATCTTAGGACGAGTTTAACTCTGATGCTTTATTTTACCGGTGTTTTGGATCACATTTTGCTGAACCATAGCATGTTTAGGATGTTTTGAACTATGCTTCGGATTTTAGACTCTTGTGTTGCTTTGGACTACATTTCATTGCTTAATTGCATGTCATTTCTGTTAATCCGAGCAGCGGAAACTTTCCGATCAACGGAAAACTCGGAAACAAGCGAAGAAAATTCAACAGACAAAACGGGC
>NW_010965216.1:215035-215593 GCF_000463585.1 Tarenaya hassleriana
AGTTCTCTGACCAAACCTACAAACGAGCGGTCGCCCATTTTTCGGGCGACCCGCTCGTTTTCTCTGAGACAAACGGTTACCTAACCGAGCGACCGCCCATTTTTCGGGCGACCCGCTCACTCCTTCTGACCATTTTTTCGATGATATTTTCCGCATGTTTCAGATGGATTCCAGCGACCGTTGGAGGAGGATACGGAAATACATTTCAGATACAATACCGGAGTTACAGGACTTCAAGCCACAAAACGCCCACTTTTCAAACCTCGTGGATGAAATACGAGTTGACGTCGAACAAGAACACGGGGATCCAATCCCGTTTCTACCCCAATCCAACGAAGAGACAATCCTTCTACACCAAATCCATCAAAGGGGGATTAAGGTTTCGAAATTCGTATACCATGGCATTCAACCGAAGCAACTCTACGAGAGGATCGAGGGTATATTCCAACTCGCCGGATGGGAACGTCTATTCCGCGCCAATCCCCGCACCTACCTTTCATTGACAACAGAATTTGCGTGCACTTTCCAATGTTTCATCCCAAGGAATGTCGATCCTCG
>NW_010965216.1:216239-234313 GCF_000463585.1 Tarenaya hassleriana
GTCATCAATAGGTTGCATAAGTGCATATAGGTCCAGTAATGCATGCATACACTTGCATAAGATTTTTCCCTCAAGGATTTGTCCGGATAATGATGTGGGGGAACAAAGAGTAAGGATTGGCTTGGAAAGGTTTTAGGAGCTAAGTTTAGATTGATGATCTTATTCGAACCAAAAACCGTAAGCTTTGGCCGGATTTGATGGATTGTGTGATTTCACACAAATTCCATCCAAAACCCTAAACAAAAATCAGGAAATTAACAGCGATGGAGAGAGGGAGAGGGGACAGACTTACCTCGTACGGTGTCGGCGCGGTTGTATTGTACGGTGGGTCACCGGAAATCGCCTTGAATCGCCGGAAATCGCAACTTGCAGAGTTTCGTGTCGAGGGGGAGAAGGAGAAAGAAGAAGAATACCGTTTTTTATTCCACTCTGTGACGGAAATTAACCCGTCGGCCTCCGTCGCATGATTTAAACACGTGGCAATTCGCGACGGATTAGCAACATATACGGCAGATTTTATTCCATCGCTTTGGTTTTAAAATTTTTCGCCGTTCATTTAAAAAATTTCTCGAAAATTTTGGAAAAAAAGGCAGAAAAATAGAGATGGGTACGGACGGATAATATCCGTCGCAACATATAAAAATAATTTTGAAAAAATAAATTAACGAAAAAAAATAAAATACACAATATTACATAACAGGTTAATCAAATGAATCGTATGATGATGTTTCCGTTGTTCCGGGGTTGGAGTCGTCGCTGCTATCGCCTTCCTCGTCGAAGTTTCCAATTTCTAGTTCTTGAAATATCCCTTGTTCCACTACTAGCCTCTCAATATCAGTTGTTTCCGTGACAACTATAACAGCGTGTTCGTCATCCTGAAGCGGGCTTTGTTCCGCATATCCGTCATATGTAACTGTCCCTCTTGGATTAATCTTGACAATGGCCCTCCAATCAATGTCACTTCTTCACATTTTATCTCTTGGGTAAGGGATAAAACAAACCTGATCTGCCTGGGATGCCAATATGAAAGGGTCGTATTTTCCATATTGTCGGGAGTAGCAAATATCAATGATCCTTGATTTTTTGATCCGTATTCCGCGTTCCGGCGTCGGATCAAACCAATCACATCTGAAAACATTCACTTTAAGTCCAATATGACCCGGATATTGTACTTGAAAAATTTGCTGAAGAATGCCATGGAAATCTGGTTCATCATCCAAAGCACAGTAGCTAGAGCCTTTCACACATATACATAATTCGCCATCGAACGATGTTGTCCATGTTTATGTGTATGAAATAAAAATCCTCTGGTGGAGAACATTGGCCAACATTTGACCCGACGAATGGGACCTTGAACTAACTCGTGTAACTACAATGGATGATCTTCTTGCGACGATTCAATCTGTTAAAAGAATAGGCCAACAATTTGGCATGTGATTAGCCTCAACCCTATGAATGTTATTTAATTTATTTATTCGATTTACTCACAAAATCTTTTAACTATGTTGCGAATCTGTTCTCTTTAATCTGGCTCAATTGATCGTCGTTCACATCACCATACGTATTGAATACCTGATCGTCAAATATCCTACAAAAAACCACAATACAAATTATATAAGTTTAACTGACCATTCAATTATTAAAATTATATAGTATATACACACCTTTCGAACGGTAGAACTTCTTCACATTTCAACAAAACATACGTGTGGACCACATGGTAATCTTTGTCCGACAAAATGTGCATCGAATTCTCGACCACCACATCGTCCTTTTCTATAGAAACAATGCGGAATATCCATTTTAATATTTCCGTACTCTGGTTCATTTTCGGTATGAAATAATCTGTTTGGTTGTCTAGTCTTTGTTTGCACGTGATCTTCAAAATAATACGAGGTGAAGAATGATATTTCTTCGTTGAATATTGTTCTGCAATGCTTCCTTCAACAAACGCCTTTTGTTTCGCTTTCTTTTTCAAGTGGTACATAAACTGCTCAAACGGGTACATCCACCTACAAATAATTGCAAAATAAATCTACGTAACCATTCATATACATAATTCAAATCATATATATAGACAATATATATTAATATATGTACCTAAACTGAACCGGACCGCCGAGTTCCGCTTCTCGTGGCAGATGAATTTGTAGATGTTCCATCACATAAAAAAAAGATGGTGGGAATATCTTCTCTAAATTACAAAAAATTAGAACAATATTTTACTTCATCAAGCGGACATCTTCATTTTTCAATATCCGACTACAGATTTTCCGGAAAAAGTTACTAATTCCAACGATTCACAAACATGAGGGTAAGTACAATATCAACATATACCTAAAGTACACATGTAAAGATCTTACGTACTATTAAAATATATTCTACGGAACAAAACATACCTGATAAAGCTTGGTTGATATGTTCCGGAAGTATCTCTGCAAATGCAATAGGTAACAACCGCTGCATGAAGACATGACAACCATGACTCTTCATACCTGTTAACTTTTTTCCTCCGATGTCAACACATCGCGAAAGATTTGACGAGTAACCATCGGAAAATTTCACATCTTCCCGTAACCGTCTAAAAAAGACTAGTATGATGTGTGATTGATGATCATATAGATGATCATAGGTATTGGATACGATCACAGTCATAGGTATTCGTTGGAGAACGGAATACTATCATCTGTTGCTTGCTCGGGCTGGTTATCTCCAGTCGACACAACAGCGGAATTCGGCGAAACAACAAGAGGAGTTATATTATCAGAGGAGTTTCGCGGTTCCCCCTGAAATTGCATATATGTTTCTGATGGAGAAACTGAAATATCCTGACATTGCACTGGTTCAACAGGTTCTGTATCTGTAGAGGGGTTAGAAGGGTTACACAAATCAAGAAGAGGAGCAGAGTTACGTGGATTGGGTGAAGATTCGAACTCCTCCGTAAGGGAAATAGTTGTTGATGCTCGTCAGTTTGGAAGAGGCGATGCAAAATCAATTTCACGGCTCGTTTGTCTGATTGAGGTAAAAAATTTCTCAAGAGAAGTGGGAACATCCCGACCTTGAGTAACGAGTGATTCCAAGCTAGCCCAATCCTTTTGGCCAAAGTAACTAAGATGTTCATCGAATATAACGTCTCGAGATGCGTAAAGACGTTTGGTTCCTGGATGGTAACACACATATCCTTTTTTATCTAATGGATATCCCAGGAATATACAACGTATGCTCTTAGGAGCAAGCTTATCTCGTTCCCCATCCGGTATCCTGACATAACAAATACATCCAAAGATTTTTAGGTGATCAATTGAACTTGGAACGTCAAAGAGTACCTCATATGGTGATTTATCATGAAGAATTTGTGTTGGCAAGCGATTAATGAGGTAGCATGCCAATTTTACTGCATCACTCCAATACTGCTTGGGAACATTCCTGTGAAAAAGCATCGTTCGAGTAACTTCCATTAAATGACGATTTTTACGTTCAGCAACACCGTTTTGCTGTGGCGTGTGGGGGCATGAACGTTGATGAATAATGCCATTTTGTTGCGTATATTCTTGAAACGCCTTGCTTAAGTATTCGCCTCCGTTATCTGTTCTCAAACATTTAATATTAACACCAAATTGTGTAGAGACATAAGAATGAAATATTTTGAAGGCACCAAAAACATCTTTCTTCTGTTTAAGCAAAGTGATCCATGTATATTTGGATTTTTCATCGATGAAAGTGACAAAATATTTATAATTATCACGCGAAAAGCATGGTGCGGTCCAAACGTCAGAGTGAATTAAATAAAAAACATTCTTATAAATTGTTTTAGAAATCGGAAAAATAGAGCGACAATGTTTGCCAAGAACACATGCTTCACAAATCGAACTATTATTGTCCTTAGCTTGTGGGACAAGTAATCGTAAAACTTTGTGATGCGGATGTCCAAGACGAGCATGCCAAATGGAGTGAAATGCAGAATGAGTGGTAGGGTACGAGTCTTGAAGGTAATAAAGGTTGTCTTTCTTAACTCCTTTCCCGAAAATATCACTTGTCTCAATATCCTGAAAAACAACTCCGTTAGTATCAAAAATAACACGACAATGTGTTTCATGAATAAGTTTCGGAATAGACAGTAAATTATTTTGGAAATCTGGAACGTAGAAGGCTGTAATTTGTTTACCAAGAAGTTGTATCGTGCCAAATCCTTTAATTGGACAATTCTTACCATTTGCCACATAAACTACTCCATAAGCATTTTTTATATCGGTGAATAATTGTTTATCACTAAACATGTGTGTAGTTGCTCCAGAATCAATAACAATTAAATGATTGAAAAGATTATATGACCGAGAAAAATTACCACTTTCTTTATTGTTCATAGCCAGAAGAAACTGCTTGAACCCAGACATCTCTTCATCTGTAAAGGTCACAGTGTTTCCGGTACTCATAGTCATCCCCCGTTTCAGCGGTGCATCTTTGTATCGAGATGGTTTCAAATGTAGGTTGAGAATCCAACACCGATCTTTGGTATGGCCCGACCGTTTGCAGTGGTCACAAAAGGGTCTCTTCTCATGAGAGACTTTTGAAAGATGTGGGACTCTGCTGCCATATCGGATATGTTCATCTTGCTTACGAGAATAGTGAGCAAGTTCACCTGTTCCTACAAATAAATTACGTCCACCTTCCTCTCATTTTATTAACATACATACCTCATCAAATTTGGGAAGATTTGCCTGACGTAGAAGGTGGTAAACCAAATCATTGTAGCTTGCATCCAAAGTTAGCAAGATAGAAAAAACTTTGTCTTCTTCATGTCGAGCGTTAAGGATTTTTGGATCTGTGGACCGAGGACGAATTTCCTCCAGTTCATTCCACAATGCACATAAGTCACCTTGGATTTTCGTGAATTGTTCGCCATTTTGCTGCAGGTGGAAAATCTTTTTCTTGATTTCAAAAATACGACTGATATTAGATATATTACCGTAAGTATTTTTAAGCGCGTCCCATAGCGATTTGGCTGCATCGTATCCAATGAATGACTGCAAGACATCCTTTTCAAGCGAGGCTTGAAGAATAACAAGGGTTGATTGGTCATCCTGATACCATTTGTCAAAGTCTGGAACAGGTTGTTGTTGAGGTTGAGTCTTCGCTGTTGTTGTTGCTGCAGCTTGTTGATCAGAATTAATTTCTGATTCAGCTGGAGTGGAAACTTCTTTCGATACGATGTGATTCCATAGGCCTTTGCTGCTGAGCATAGCCTTTGCCGCCTTAGACCAGTAGAAATAGTTGTTGCCATTGAAGGTAATTGGAATCATCTTCATTGGGGATTATTACAAAAATACCTTTAAATGTCGATTTCACTTACATGACCTACCCTTCAAAAAAAACCTTCAAAAAAAACTGAAAAAGAATGAAAAGACATCGTTACCCCCTTTAAAAAATACACGTGTCAACATCTGGAGGAGAAAGACCAAAAATTGGGAAGTTACTAAATTAAAAAAATTTGAAAAACCAAACAGTTTTTTTTATCCCTTTTCGACAGACACTTTCATTTCTTCATAGTCGTTTCTTCTTCTTCATTTTCTCTTCACTCTGTGATTTTTCTGTGCGATCTTTCTGCGAGTTCGTCAAACTCATCAAATTTGCACGAAGAATGGCTTCGTCTTCGGCCCCCTCTTCGTCTTCATCATCTTCGGCCCCCTCTTCGAACCCTACTTGCGAAGACCTCCAGGTATAGTTTTTTAACTCCGCAAAAATCAAATTTTTTAGGGTTTCGGATATACATTGAGATTCGGTTTTAGAATTTCTATTAAGTTTTCGTTAAGAATAGGGTTTGAAATAGAAATTTGAAAAACTATGGTTTGAATGACAAATTGTCACTGAAATATCGAAATAGGGTTTTCGGATTGGGTGAGAAACAGTGTTTTGTGAAAAAGACGGATAGAAATCGAGTCACGATGATATTGTCGACATTCGGATGCACTAAAACATAGATTAATGGTCATGCTAGATATTAGTTAAACTTAGAGCACCCGTCAAACAAGTCAAACTATTCAAACTCGTCAAACAAGTCGGAGTTTGACGAGTTTGACGTGTTTGACGTGTTTGACGTGTTTGATAATGAGTGTTAAATTTGTTTTTGCAGGTACCTTTTGTGTATGATTTTAAGGACATTCATATGGCTCATAAGATCACGACGAAATGTTATCCATATCAGACTGTTAGATCTCTTAAAAAGGCCTTGACGGATGAAGAATTTACATATTTCAAAAAAGAATCCCAGTTTCGGCATATTTTCCATCTTGGATGTAAGGACACATTGAAGATAGTTCTGGCATCAGTCCTTTTACATCGGGCACTAAAATTGGAAGGAGAAGTGAAACAGCTATGGTTTGTTCTGAATGGCGTGCCCATCAGATATTCGATCACCGAGCATGCGATTATCTGCGGCCTAAATTGTGAAAAGTATCCACAAGACTGGGTTAAATGTAAGGGAATCCAGTTTCGGATGAAAATGTTTGGACATTCAAAGGTGACAACATCCGAAGCGATAAAGAAGCTGTATGCCACTCCAACCAAAGATGTGGAGGATAGGAGAAGATTAGCAATAATCATATTGTTAGGCGGAGTATTAGACCATGGAATCAAGAACAATGATGTGATTCCAAATGATGCAGTTGACATGGTCAACAATCTGGAATTTTGTGAAGGGTTTCCTTGGGGGAGATACACTTTCGAAAGAACAATCGATCATATACTGAAGTTGTATGTAAGCAGTCCTACACCGAGGGCTCAGTGGCACTTTCCTGGATTTGTAATACCTCTTATGGTGAGTTACTTTTTTTATCATTGTTTTATTTATTGTGATTGAGTATTTGATTGATTAGTTTGTATGTATATTGCAGTTGCTTCCTTTTGAATGCGTGAATAGTTTAGGCGCCAATGGATGGTATATAGATGTGAAGGATGCCGATCCCACATGTCCTAGGATGTGTAAGAAGCAAATCCAACCGGGCCTTTATGTCACACTTGCAAATGTGATTAGACAGATCGGTGTGGATTCACAGGTATGTATAGATCGATTACATTAGTTATAATAGATGACATTTGACGAGTTTGACGATTTTGACGAGTATGACGTGTTTGACGAGTTTGACGAGTTTGACGAGTTTGACCATAATCCGGATCACTGATACCAAATCTGTTAAAATGTTCTCAGGGTATTCGAAGTGTTCTTCAATTAGATGAGGAAGAGGAACATATGTTTTTTAACATACATGAGGATGAAAGTAGTCATCCGTTGGTGCAAAGTTGGATGCAACAATTGAGGTTGAACCCGTCAAGTATTTGTTATGAGAACATTCGTGAGATCGATGTTGGTGGTAGGGCGGAGAGAAAGAAGAAAGAGAAAAGAAAGAAACAAAGAGAAGAAGAACGAGAAGAAGAAGGAGAAGGAGGAGGAGAAGAAGGAGAAGAAAGAATAGAGGAAGAGGAAGGAGAAGACGAAGAAGGGGAAAAAATATCTTTCAAAAAGATGTTGAAGAAGATTGTAAAAGACTCCGAAAAAAGAATAATTGCAAGAGTTGAGAAGAAAGTAATTGAAAAAGTGAAAAGAATTCTGGAGAGGGCAGGAATCAATGTGGAAGGAGTCGATTGGTCTGAGATACAAGACAACGAGTTCGAGTTTAGATCTCGTTTTTCGGATGAGAATGTAGACCTTCCACATAACGAGCAAGGTATGGTGTTACACGTTAGACTTTATTTTGGCAAACCGAGTTAGGGGGAGTTAGATTGGTTTGGGTCTTTTGATTGACGAGTTTGACCAGTTTGACTCTTCTGGTTGACGAGTTTGACTGATATTCATATAATTGGTCATATGTAGGACAACAATCTGTGCAAGAATCTAACAATGATCAAGAGGATATAGAAATTGCACAGAACGAGTAAGGTATGATCTTACACTACACTTTATTTGGGTAGCCCGAGTTAGATTGGTTTGACTCTTTTGGTTGACGAGTTTGACCGGTTTGACTCTTTTGGTTGACGAGTTTGACTGATATTCATATAATTGCTCATATGTAGGACATCATCAATCTGTGCAAAAATCCGATAATGATCAAGAGGATATAGAAACTGCACAAAACGAGCAAGGTATGATTTTACACTTTACACTTTATTTGGACAACCCGAGTTAGATTGGTTTGACTCTTTTGGTTGATGAGTTTGACCGGTTTGACTCTTTTGGTTGACGAACGAGTAATGTATGACTGATATTCATATTGGTCATATGCAGGAACTGATGATGAAGAAGATGATAGTGATGCGATTCCCCCTACTCCTAGAGCAGTATCTAATACTATTTTGGGTTCGACTGATGATGATGATGGAGGGATACTTGCTCAGGAAAAGGAGGATGTAGAGGTCCCTGCTGCTCCCAAGGATCCAGTTCAGAGTAGTAAACGACCGAAGAGGAAAATAAAGCCAACTCTTAAAAGTCCATATACTACTTTGGGCTCGACTGATCCACCCTCCAAAAAACGACGGGCAAAGAGAGAGACAAGAGGTAGAAAAGGAAAGAAGGACAAAGATCGTGTAGAATCTGCATTGGTCCCAGTACAAGAAGGTGTTTCATGCCCAGTACAAGAAGGTGCATTGGTGCCGATAGAATCCGCATTGGTGCCGGTGCCGATATCTGTAGCTCCTTCGGGTTATGTGTGGATACCTCGACAGCCTATGGTCTATGACAATGTTGTGCGAGTTGAAAGTTTTATTGAGACAAACACAAGAAAAGCGACTGCTCTCTTCAAGTTTATGCAAAAACCGAGACAAGAGAGGTTATGGATGTCGGGGCTGGAATATCTACGAACCCCACAGTTTTGGGAAGACCTTCTACAAGAAGGTGTATGGCTCAATGATCAAGTAAGTGTTTTCACATATAGTTTGATCAGTTTGACGAGTTTGACGACTGTTTGACCCATTTAACTGTTTGTTTTCACAGCATATCGATGAAGCCATGTATGAAATCCGGAAACGTGTACCCCAAATTGAACCAAACAGTCAGAGGTACCTTCTTTGTGATGTGCAGTGTTGTGAATGCTTCAAATGGTGGAAATTGGGACAGAAAGATCTCGGCCTTCTTGGACAATTCATGAGTGGGGAATTACCAATTGGCGGTGGTAACAAAAAATTGGACCAATACAAAGGTTTTATCAGTGTGTTGAACATTCCGTCATTGGTAGATCCTAATGTAAGCGTCCATTGGGTCACTATTAGAGTGGACTACAGGAGTACGGTGATTCAAGTGTATGACTGCAACCCGAGAATGAATGAGGCAACAATTAAAGTGATTCATCACTTATGCAGAAGTATCCCAGAGGCATTCATGATTAGCGGGACTGGTCGAATTGACGTTTCGACCTTGTTTTCCATCGAGCTAATCTCTAATCTACCTCAGAACGTTACAGGAAATGAATGCGGCATATACAGCATCAAATATGCAGAGGCACTCTATAGGAATGATCTCACCTTATTGGATAAGTTGAGCGACAAGGTGGTGTATTCTATTCGCGAAAAGATTGCATCTGATATATTTGCGAATGGCAAGGAAGTGTCTGTGTCTACCGAGGAAGGCTGAGATTCTTCTCCGTACTATTTCATTTGTTAAGAACCTCTTTAATTTATTAGTATTTTATTTCTTAAGAACCTCTTTCGGATTAAGTTGTATCTGACCAGGTTTAAAACCTCTTTCGTGATAAGAACCTCTTTAATTTATTAGTATTTTATTTCTTAAGAACATCTTATTAATTACGTCAAACATGTCAAACACGTCAAACTCGTCAAACACGTCAAACTCGTCAAACTCAGGAACCCCAAATGTTCTATTACACTTTATGTTACACATTGGTCTAGGGTAGAATTTATTATTTTTCCAGATGCTCTCCTTATAACAAAAACACGCTCAATACGTCATAATAGACCCTATACACAACTTTGAACCATCAGAATTTAATTTTGACCACAGGTTGACCGCGTTGACTCGTCAAACTCGTCAAACTCGTCAAACTCTATGATTTGGCGAATTTGTCAATTCTGAACCATGAGCATATCAATAAACACCCCGTATAACAAATTTGATAGGCAAAAAACAATCGGAGCTAACTTAATTGAACACCTTATTTTGTTTAGCAATGCATGTTCCCCCAAACAAACCCCAAATGTTCTATTACACTTTATGTTACACATTGGTCTAGGGTAGAATTTATCATTTTTCCAGATGCTCTCCTTATAACAAAAACACGCTCAATACGTCATAATAGACCCTGTACACAACTTTGAACCATCGGAATTTAATTTTGACCACAGGTTGACCGCGTTGACTCGTCAAACTCGTCAAACTCGTCAAACACGTCAAACTCGTCAAACTCTCTGATTTGGCGAATTTGTCAATTCTGAACCATGAGCATATCAATAAACACCCCGTATAACAAATTTGATAGGCAAAAAACAATCGGAGCTAACTTAATTGAACACCTTATTTTGTTTAGCAATGCATGTTCCCCCAAACAAACCCCAAATGTTCTATTACACTTTATGTTACACATTGGTCTAGGGTAGAATTTATCATTTTTCCAGATGCTCTCCTTATAACAAAAACACGCTCAATACGTCATAATAGAGAGTTTGATCAATTTGACGACTGTATTTACAATATAATACACTACTGAATTAGTCCAAATATGAATTCATAATGTCATTACATGCACGAACATAATATTATGACTCATACGTCTGTGACATCCTTGACGTACTGACCGAACCTACCGAACATGATTTTCTTTTTCGACACTCACCAGGTCCAGGAAATCTGTTTTGTTTAGGCCTTCCACTTACCCGTTTTTCTTCCACTATAGGCGACAATACCACTACATCTGCAATGAAAGATGGCAATTTCCAATCACAACAATCAGGAACCGGGTACACAGTCTATTGGTAAGCCATACGCCATGTATCTCGCCTGTAGTATTCAGAACAAAGTTCGTATATCATATCGCCTTTTCCGATCATATGTGCTGCTGCAATTGCATGACTACAAGGATACCTATCCACATCAAACATTTTGCAACCACATGTTCTTTCTCCAAGATTAACCAAGTGTCTTCTACCCTTGTCATCCCTCACCTTAAACTCGCCACTAACACCGTTCAGTTCTTGAACGTCAAATGTACATGCCTTCTGGTAACGTTCATGTAGCTCTTTGTAAACAAATGGTGTTAATTTTTGAGATTCATCAGAACTACCTGCTTCTAACCTATGCCTGTTAAACCATTCAACTGTCTTTCCGAGACAAATATCAAGTAGACTTAGCAATGGATACTTTTTTGCCTTCTTTAGTACGGAGTTGATCGATTCGGCCCCATTGGTTGTTAACATGTTGTACCTTTCACTCTTAAATTTACACCTTGCCCAATTCTCAGGTGCAAGTTCTTCCTTTTGCATGTACTCAGCCACTTTGGGATATCTACACATTATGAGATATATTCACATTAATAGCACCAGTCAAACGCGTCAAACAAGTCAATCACACTAACCACACGAAACATACCTGCTTTTTAGATCATCGTATAGGTATTCAAACTCATCAATCGTGTAGGCTGTTGCACATTTAAAGAACAATTTAGAGACGGTCTCACCATTTGAACTCTTTCTTCTACTGCCTCTATTAACGTGCACTTTTAAATTATGCGCTATGTGCCTCACACAAAAGCCGTGTTGCGCTTGCTTGTATACTTCTCTCGCAGCTTTGATTATGCTTTTATGTCGATCAGATAGCACAACTACATCAGGACCATCCGGTATTACTTCGCTTAATCTTGTCATAAACCACAACCATGAAGCATCCTTCTCTCTATCTATCACTCCCCACGCTAAAGGATATTGGTGATGATCACCATCTTGGGCGGTTGCCACAATCAATGCTCCCTTATATTGGCTCCTCAGAAATGTTGCATCAACAGCAACCACTTTACGCATATACTTCCATCCTTTGATAGTTGCACCCAAGGCGATGAAGAGGTATTTGAAAGTTTTTTTATCATCTTCAAACTGAAGACCCGCTATAGTCCCAGAATTCCTTTTCGTCAACATGTGCAACCAACCAGGAAGCCTACGATAATGTTCATCATGACTACCACAGATCTCATATTCAGCACTATATTTCCCTCTCAATGCCATCATATACGATACACTCGCACCGTACTTGACTTTCATCCGTTCTACTATCTCTTTTGCTGTGGGAGTTTCAAGCTTACCAGCATACTCTTCCTTTAAGTAATCTCTAACCAACTTCGCTGAACCTTGCACAACTTTTTTGGATTCGGATACAGGTCTGCAACTATGAACGGGATTATATGATCTTACACTGAAACGTTCAGAATTCTGAATCGCTGCAATGCGTAATTTCCAAGCACAACCCGGTCTATAAAACTTGCATCTTAATTCCCACAACCTCTTGTCAGACTTCACTGTAGCAAAACCGAAACAAGCTTTAACAGCGCCTTTCCGTACATATTCCTGAGCTGCTGCCTTATTATCAAACTCATAGCCAATACTTATATTCAATCCATCACTAAAATTGAATACTGAAAGAGAAACGATGTGTCCTCCACATTATTCTCACCATCACCATCACCATCACCATCACCATCTCCATCACCAAAGCCAACTTTATGGGTTTCACATGTCATATCAGTTGCAGGTCCCTCTTTTAAAACAATTGCATGTTCTCCATTCATTTCATCTTCTCGAACAGTAGTATGTTCATCATCCAGATCATCTATAAATTGTATCGTATTACTCGCACATTTACTCTTGAAATCGGGACTCTGAATCATATTCTTATTATAACCTGCATAAAGCACAGCCCCATATGGTCCAACACCAATACCAACACCACTACCGGAATCCGGAATGTATTGCATAACAATTTCTTGTTCACATTCACTTCTCAAATTTACTTTTTCAATCTCCACGTGAAGCATGCTTCTTCCTCCGTTTATTTTGTCCATGAGATAAATAAACACTTGCTTGTCATTCGATATGTAAATCGGCTCACATTTCCTTTGATGGACGGTAGATAACTTAGCTGAATATTTGCTTTTCCTTTGTCCACATTCATATCAGAATCTAACTCCTCAACCAGATGTTTGTATGTCAAATCTGTCGGAGGAAAAATGAATATCACACCCTTCGCATCTTTAACTTTTCCTTCCCATTCATATTCTCCACTTGCGTTCATTATCCACTTGTCACCAGACTTGTAATAAACAATTGTCATTCTTTCATCACTTGCAGCCATTTTGTCTGTACAAAATAAACACAAAATGGTGAAACTGGTTTGACGAGTTTGACGAGTTTGACGAGGTTGACTAGTTTGACCATTTCTACAAGTTTGACCAGTTGGACAAAATGGTCACTTTCACCAATGTGACGAGTTAATTTGACCAGTTTAACTGATATATATGTTACATTTGACTCATTTATATTATACAAATACGAAAATTAAAAAACCCTAAATACCTAAAATATATACCGGCTTAAAAAAAAAACTTACCTATTAACGAGATCTACGTTTATTGGATGAGTTTCTTGGAGATTTCACTTGTTTCTCGCAATAAATTTGCCAGAAAATCGCGCCGGAGAAGAGACATTCAAGAGAGAGAAGAAGAAAAACTTGAAGAGAGAGAACGCGATGTATGGCGGGAGACAACGATAAAGAGGAGAGAGAAAATGGGGTAAAAAAGTAGATCTATATTTTATTTATTTCAGTATATTATAATATTATATAAATAAAGGAAGGGTATTATAGGGATTCTACATTTATAAGGGTATATCTGATGTTGTCGTTTTTTTGTTACTGTGCAAGGGTATGGGTTGTAAGTCAAATCGACATTTAAGGGTATTTTTGCAATTGCCCCTCTTCATTGTGTTTTCCATTGTGATTCCGATGAAGCAAGCAAAGGAAAGACGGATAGATCGGAAATTGCAAAAGGGCAACAAAGAGGGTGGTTTAGGATCGTTGGTGCTCTGATACCATGAAAAAACTTCAATGATTCAGCAACCAATTTGATCTTGGAGGTTAAGAAACTCGAAGGAAAAAGGAGTTGCAGAGAGGCGATTGTGCTGTTTTGCGAAAAGAATCGCTTAGGTCTCTGTTATTCTTTCATGTCTCTTGCACAAGCTATATACAAATAGTATTACAGGATGGGCAATGAAAATGACGTTATGAATTATGGCAGATATATTTATTTAAGTCTAAAAGTAAAAGATGCCTCTTTATGGTCTTTCACTATGCTCATTAGATAAGCATAATATTGAAGATGCTTCTAGTATTCTGACGTTGCTGCTCACGTGTCCAGATGTTGGTCATTTGCTCAAATCAATTCCGGTTATCATATCTCCTATGTCCAATGTTCTCTTCGGTTTCTTATCGATGGTTTGTCCCTCAACAATACACACATCTACACGTAAAGTGTTGAATTTGTAACGTTGCTATTATTACTGCAATAATAAAGGAAAAAAGGTAACGAATCATTTGAGTATATATACATATATAATTTTCAGATTAGAAAAGTAGAAACAAGAGTAGTGAAGTATATTGGACCATTAGTACGTAATTATAAAATCTTTAAGTGAAGGGAAACTTGTACAAGTAAAACTGGAGATACACTTGGTAACTGACATCGTTTTTTCACACATCTTTTGTACATTTTCCATGGCGCCTATAGAAAAGAAGAAGGTCCTTTAAAATGTACGGAGGAGAAGGAAAAGTAAATGAAAAGCGGAATGGTCGGTCCTTAAAAAGTTTAAAACTTTACTTAGCAGAGCGGGTTTTAGTGAAGTTTCGCCGAGGACGACGACCGAGAGGAAGACGACTTTCTCTGATCGAACAACGAAAACGCTTGTTCATGGATCCTCTCATCCGTTACATTAAGAGTTTCACCGGCGTATGTTCGCTTTCTTCGATCCCTACTTTTTTTTTCTTTTTTGTTTTGGTCGTCACTTTGTCCGATTTCTCGTTAAGGCTGATGAACCCGGGCCATCGTGTCGAAGTGAGAATCTGGCCGAGGAGATGGGAATTCAGGAGAAGGTGAAGAGGTAATGGCTTCGAATTTCCCGGGGAATGCTTGCTCTTGCTTCGATTCCAGTTAAAACCAATGTTTCGTGGGAATGGACCAAGCGTTGTAGAGATTCTTTCTGATGGTTGTGCCCATGCAGTTTACTGGACTCTTTGACTCGGTGGAACTTCGGGAGAGTTAAGGATCAGCTTGTTCAGGCTATAAGTGGAGCCATGTCCCCGTCTGTTTTACAGGTTTATTTGTGGACCCGAATCCTTATTTCTTTGATTGAGAATTCCAACGCTTCTCCTTATGATTGCAGTTTCTAGTTACTTGTATTTTCGACATGGCTATAGAGGACGATGCCTTTGGCTTATTTGGTCGTTTATGCGCTGAGCTTAGCTCCGAGCTTCCCCCCATCCCATCTCATGAGGCACTTGGGAGAGACATCAGTTTCAAGAGGATACTCTTGAACAAGTGCCAAATGGAGTTTGAAACCTCGACGGACAGTTTCAAGTTCGTGGGGGCTGTTCGGTTTGTTGCAGAACTTTTCAAGTCGAGGCTCGTTACTGAAAAAATTTGTCACCGTATCATTCAGGTTCGTGATGTGCTTCTTCTCCCACTCTCAATCCGGTTATAAAATGTTGAAAGCTTTCTGTGTCTCGTACTCAGGAGCTTATCTCCTGTCCTGACGGGAGGAATCTCCAAGCATTATGTTGTTTTCTGAGTTCCATCGGGAAACAAGTTGACAGCAGCCCGAAATCCCGACGGATATTGGACATATATTTCGTCAAGCTGGAGGAAATCGTGCAAAGTACAGAATTAACACCGTGTTCGAGAGACATGATCATTGGCCTTCAGTGTCTCCGTGCCAACAACTGGGTATGTGATTTTTATTCGGATACATCTCTCACCTGTTGTTACTATCTGAATCCTGCATTTCCTGTTCTTACTTGCATATTACTTTCAGGGAACTTATTTGCGCAAAAACCATTTCGTTACTGCGGTTTACAGGTAGGAAAAGACAGAGGAGCAGAGAAGAAGCAGGAGATATCTTATGGTTCGACTTCGACGGCTAGCAATGGCAGTTCTGAAACAGACTCCTCAGAAGATTTGGGCAGTTTACTTGTAAGGGGAGCTAAAAAGGCCTTTGGTCATTTCATTTATTTATTAAGCTTTTTGTAAAAATGTTTGTGTAGGAAACTGTTAGAATCTCACAAAAATTTTGGCAGGATAAGATCCTCAAGGAGATTAGGACATTAAAACTGGATGTACGTAGAGACCATCTCTTGCGAGTCGAAGCTGAGAAAAAGGCAAAGCTATACATCTGCTCATGTCGTAACATGTGTAGTTGATAATGAGTGTGTAGTTTGAACTCTGTGATGAAATCGTGAACAGGCTGACATGCTGGAGAGGAAGTACCAAAACGAGACGAGGCTTAGGAAAAAAAACCAAGGCATGATTGCTCGAGAAAGGGCAAAGATGAGGCTCGTGCTTGAAACGTTCCGAAAAGAGCGAGACGATGCCCTCGAAATAACCCAACATCTTCTGGCAGGAGAGACAGATGCACGCCAAACTCCTCCATCGTTCTTCTGCCCCATCACACAGGCAAATGCCCGTATTCTTTTTTTATCCACACTTTGATGGTGATGATGATGCATTTTCATTTTGATCTAAAAAGTCACTTGCTTTGTCCCGCCCAGGAGGTGATGAAGGATCCACAGGTAGCTGCGGATGGATTTACATACGAAGCTGAAGCCATTAGGAAGTGGATAGACAGCGGCCACGACACATCTCCCATCACAAATCTCAAGCTCTCCCATCTTGCTCTTCTCCCAAACCATGCTCTTCGCTCTGTCATTCGGGAGGAATGGCACAAGTGAGCAAACCCTGAATATTCCCCCCCCCCTGCTTCACTGTGGAGCATATCTTATTTTGAAAACCATGCATGTATCTGATCCACTTTTGGAAGGTTCCAACTAAATTACATGACCAGTAAATCTCACTCCCATGCGGCTGCACACATACATATGGAAGAATACGTTTTCTTTGTCGCAAATCACACTGTGACTGATTAAGGTATTCATGTCTCATTTGATGGTTTTATGACACCAACACCCACCCACATGTGTTGATTGAGTTGTAAAAGAAACAGTCCCCAGCAGTAACAGAATATGTATTGAAGAAAAGGATGACGACAGATGTAGGCGTGGAGTGAAAATGATGAAATAAGAGTGGGAGATGTAGTATGTTTTTGAATTTCTGAATTATAAAAAAACAAATGTGGAGATCCCCTCGTGGTTGGCTTATTAATTTTTAGTTTTTATGACTGTTTTAATAAATACATTCGGTTGTCTTTTTATACTTAAATGCCGCAGTAAATACTAAATATATATATATATATATGAATATGGAGGAGTAGATAGTACCGTTGGCAATATATGCAGTTCGGATATATACATGCGGAGCGCACAGGTGTTATGAAAGGCATGGTAACAATTACGGGCCCACAATTGGTAATATTGAAAAAGCCCAATAGTTATTATGTAATATTTACCATTTGGGTCGGGTCTTACTAGTAAGCCCACTCGGATTTACTTGTCTATCATTCAGCAGGTAAACTTGTTCAATTATATCATCTTATTATTCGGTTTTTTATACTATTTGATTTTGTTTAGAAGTAATAAATCAATACATATATATGTGTATATAATATATTGGAATCCTGATTGTTTTGCTCAACTAATATTTAACCTTTTTTGTAATTAGTATGTGCTTTCTGAATTCCATGGAATAAACAAAAAAACATGGAAAACTTTTATAGATTATACTATTTGATAAAAATCTGTTTACTTTTTGAACACAGTACAATACATTTATAGATTATAATAATCTCAAATTGGCAAATACCTTAGGAAAAAACACACACACACACATACATACATACATATATATATATATATATATATATATATA
>NW_010965216.1:239213-250345 GCF_000463585.1 Tarenaya hassleriana
CACACACATACATACATATATATATATATATATATATATATATATATATAAATGTGTGTGTTATTAACAAGTGGTGGTTCTCGTTATCAAAAAAAAAAAAAACAAGTGGTGGTTCTATATAATCTCATAGGATAATACTCACGGACTATATTGGCACGAATAATAACACTAACGATGCAAGATTATATTTTTCAAAATTGTCAAACTCCCATGTGTCATCGCATATGAGCGCAACAAGGCCATTGCAGTGATTGCATGCACCACGTGACACTCAAATGCGTATTTATTATTATTATTATTATTATTATTACTATTACTATTATTATTATGATTATGATGATGATGATGATGTGTGTCGACGAATAAAATATGATCGAAGGAGAGATGAAAGTCGTGTTTCTTTTCAAAGTATCGGATTGTTGTTTTTTTTTTTTTGGGGGGGGGGGTTGTGGGGAACTTGGTACCGTTTTCTGTTTTGGATGTAAAACTGTGTCCCGTTGAGGAGGCGAAAAGACGGCAGCTCTTCCAATTCCAAGAATAAAAAATGATGTGTTATTTGGTCAAATTATTTTCCTTTTATATACTGGGATCCTTCGACCGGTCCAATGAAATAAAGAATATCAGCTTTTTGTTTCACCTGGCCCCCTCATTGTCACACGTGCGGAATCAATCACCGACCCTCGTTCTTGGACGTCCTCGTTTGTCTTTTCCCGTTTTCCTTCACTCAGGGTTTTTTGCCGGCTCCGATCATCATCGTCGTCGTGTCATCTCGAATTTCCTTTCCGAATTGAATTTCTGTTTTTCCCTCCACATTCCAGGTTTAGGGTTTTTATCAACCCCCTTTTCTACGTCTAGAGTTTGAATTGGTTCCTCCTCTGGTTGACTCGGCCTTGATCTCTCGTTCGTAAACTAGGGTTTTGCGTGTGGATTCCTGCTTATGTTGTTTGAATGAATATGCCGGAATCGTGAATTCTGTGCTATTTCCGTTAATTGTGTGCGTTTGACCTTTTTGACTTCGCATAATTCCCGCGTCGTACGTTATGCCTTCACAGGTGGTTGAGTGCATAGCGTTGGTCGATACAAGGTGTGTTTGCTAGGGATAGTAGCTCAGACATTGTGCTCTGCATTGCTTGAAGAAGAAGGATAAGGATAAGGAGAAGAAGAAGAAGCGGCAGTGACCAGCATTGTCGCATGTTGGGACAGTAGCTGGTAATTAAGCGACGATGGCTCAGGGGCAGAACATGAAGGTTGTTCAGCCTGTCCAGATGCAGAACTCAGTTGCGGGTTCTGGTATCGGTAATATAACCAATGGCATTGCGCATGAGGGTATTGGATTACGGCAAGTGATGCAGAACAGGATGTAAGAAAGTTCTTTCTGTTGCTTTTTACGTACGATGCTCTTGTTTTCCGGATATATTCCTTGCGATTTGGGGTTATTCCATAACTCTTATACTGGTCTCTGTCCTAGTCCAGCGTTTGACGTCAACGCAACCATGGCTTTTTGTTTTCTGTTGGGATGGGCTGCATTCGATATTTGCCTGTTCTTCAAAAGTTTTGCCTCTGCTATGAACTATTTCTTTTCACAGAGCAGTTCATTGATTATTCTCATACTATACCAAGGGAATGATTTTATCCTGGGGCCTCTGTGAATGGCTCAGATTCCTTTAATCCTATTCTTTTTG
Source organism: Tarenaya hassleriana (assembly GCF_000463585.1). Lineage (NCBI taxonomy): Eukaryota > Viridiplantae > Streptophyta > Magnoliopsida > Brassicales > Cleomaceae > Tarenaya > Tarenaya hassleriana. The sequence continues at coordinate 240,896 of NW_010965216.1, forward strand.
TATACAATTCAGAACTTTTCATTGAGCAACATCTTGGGATTCCTAATATCTAGGGCGTTAGTTTTGAGCGTATGGCATGATTTTGTTTTGAGGGGAAATCCTGGTGGAACTACATTGCTGAACATTGCACATAGACTTGTTATTTTATCTGTTGTAAAGTTAGGGAACAGAAGGCACTTTTACTTGTTGATTGTTTAACCAGGTTTGTCAATTCTTCCAGATATGTTTTGTTACAACAGCGGCAGCCAACGACTGATGCTGCCTCAAAGGCAAAGTTATTTGAATATGCAAAACGGTTTGAGAATGGACTGTTGAGGATGGCTAAGACAAAGGTCTCTCCAATTATAACTTCTCGTCATTTCATTTTTTTTAAAAATATTTCTAGGGTAGGCATAAATAACACAGTGGATTTCTGAAAGGCTATGATCTGTAGAAGTGTTGATCCCCTAACCTGTAGTCATTCTTCTTGGTAAAAATTTGATTGTAGGAGGAATACTTGGATTACAGAACTTTAAAAGGCCGGTTGGACTATATTCTCAGACAGCATTGCAGCCAGCGCCGTGCTAATTCTTTGAGATCTGTTGATATGATGGTTCAGACAACTGGTGTTTCACATGGGGGAAGTCAAAGTTTTATAACCACCTCTGCAGCGGATGCTTCCATGAGCCCTGCCTATAGCTATAATAACTTACAGGGGGCAACTATCAAAAGCAGAAGCATATTGCCTACTAGTCGCACACAAGAAGGTAATTTCCATAGATCAAATGGTAATTTTTAACCTAATAATGGTCGCTCTTAATTCCTTTTTAATATATACAAAATACTTTGACAGGTCCCTTGTTTGATGGATGCCAACAATTAACTGATGGATATCCTCTCGACTCTAGTGGAAGCATGCCACCGCCAGAGAGAATGATTGGCCAAATGATTCCAACTCCTGGATTTAATACCAATTGTGCTAAGAGTCATCTCCAGAATCATACAAATGAAGAAACTTGTGCTGATGGTAGTAAGCGTTCAGCTGAGTCTGGTGTGGGAGCTCCATTACAGCTGCAGAATCAGTATCCTGCTGGTTCAAATGTCTGTATGCCTTTGAACCTGTGTCACAAGGCAGACAGTGGTTTTAGCACAATACTATATGGGCGATCCTCTGGGATGACCAACAGTCCTCTAAATACGGGTTTAGGGATACACAGGAACAATGCACAACTTTCGATTGAACCCAGAACTTCTGAAGGATTCCTTAGTTCCATGCATTTGCCAAAGTTGGCCAAACCTTTACATCAACCTGTTGATGAGCTGCAGGCCTCAATGATGCACAGTATAATCTCTCTCTTTAAAACTTCTACCCTCTCTCTCTCTCCCTTTTCACTTATCATGCTCTGTGGATATGTTTCTCCCTTGTATTATCCTTTTGATCAGCTTGTAATTTTATGCAATCTTATTATATATGCTTATTTCCAGTTACTTTTTTTTTTCCTGTGAAGGATATGCGATGAACAATTCTGATCCTGTCGGGTCTGAGAATTTCTATGGTGTTGTAACATCATCTGAGCCAATGGCGGACATTCGGGATATGAGTTCATTGAGCCCAGATCCTACACCAAGAGTTGATGCTTCCTTCCCGAGTAGTCGGTTAAATCCTCAAACATTCCAACAGGTTCCACTGTTAAAATCTGAATCACTTGGTCAATTTGAGAATATGAGTTTCCAGTCTTCCTTTGCTTCCGAAGGAAATTTGGCTCTGGTGCATCAACAACCAGTTGGACAACAATCACAGCATCAAGCTCGTCGGTTTGAGCTGCAAGGGCAATGTCCTCAGCAGCCTCATCATGGTCAATACATGCTGAAACAAGACTTACTAAACAAGGATGTGTATCTTCAATATCAGCTGGTTTCGGGTTCAGTTACTCAAGTTGAGCAAGGACCTGGCCTGGAGTGCCACAATAAGGCTATTCAGTTGGTGGCTATGGATGAACGCCAACCTTCCAAGTTGCAAAATCAGTACCAGGTGAACACTGTCGAAGGCCAGTGTATTGGTGCTCAGTGTTCATCTGTTTATACCAGCCAGTTGAATACTTCTCCATCTCTACAACCACATTTCGGTCAAATGCAACGGAAAGTGCATTCACAAGACTTGAATAACCTCTCTGTTGGAGTTCAACCATCATCACAGGGCTTGACTCGAATATCAGAAAACTCCAAAAGGGAGCGGGCATATGTCGGGACAAATTCGTGTCAAAGAATTCCGAGGCAGCATGGAGCTCTTTGTGATGGTTCATCTGCAGAAGCACCTATGGACTGTCAAAATAATGCCGCCAAAAACGCTGTTGCTACCTCACATCTTTTGAAAGCAAATGGCACCTCAAGTAAATCAGTGACTAAAGATCATAGTCCAAATTATGCAAATCAAAGGCGGTGGCTTCTGTTCCTGTGGCATGCACGTGCATGCCATGCTCCAGAAGATAAGTGTAAAAGCAAGTATTGTTCTGATGTTAAAAAGCTACTGAAACATGTGGATTGTTGCAAGGTTCCAGCTTGTAATTATCGGTATTGCCTTCAGACCCGGGAATTGATTCATCATCACAAGAACTGCAGGTCCGAAGGATGCCCTGTTTGTGTCTTTGTTAAGAGCTACAAGGAGAAACGAAAATCAGAATTTGCCCTCCAGAAATCCGAATCTTACTTGCCTAACTCAACCTGTGGTTACACCTCCTACAAGTCCCTGCAGGCTTCTTGTGAAAGAGGTTCTGAAGCTCCATCTGGTGCTGATGATCAGCAACCTTCTGTGAAGCGTCTGAAAGTCGAGCAACCCCCCCAATTGGCCTCTCTTGAATCAGAGAGCACTCTGGTGTCAGTTTCGGCTGTTATCACTGAAGCTCATTCTTCAATGGATTGGCAAGGGAAAGATTATCAGCAGAATGATATATGCAAAACTATCAGATCTGATGCCAGGCCTATGGATATAGTTGTTGCCGATGATTCTGTGAAAGTTGATCTATTTATCCATGAGCAGGAGAAGCGTGAGGATACTCCCTTGGAAGAATGTGATGGGAAAGCTGCTTTGTCCCATGAGATTGTTTGTTTATCAAAGCAAGAGAGCTTTGAATGTACGAATGAAATGGGTGCACTAAAAGAAGAGATTGTGGAGCGATGTATGGCCAGTGGCGCTGGGTCTAAGAGTGGGAAGTCTAAGATCAAAGTAGTCTCATTAATTGAACTGTTCACTCCAGAGCAAGTAAAGGAGCATATTCTTGGTCTTCGTCAGTGGGTTGGTCAGGTAAAGTGTGAAATTTTCAGGTTCAGATCTTGTTTGGTACGAATGATGAAATTTCTTTGCTGACCAATTAAGATTTTAATTTGTCCTGGCAATTACAGCTTCTCTCCATCTTTGCATGTCTTTGTTTGGTGCTATTGGTATCTTCATATCTAGTTTTGCATACTTTTTCATCCTGAAGAGACTTGGACGACACATGTCTTACCAGCGAATGATGCTAGTTTTTCTTCTTTTGTAATTTCTTTCAGGGCAAAACCAAGGCAGAAAAAAATAAAGCAATCGGGCGCACCATGACTGAGAGTTCTTGCCAGTTATGTGCTGTTGAGAAGCTTGCCTTTGAGCCAACACCTATTTACTGCACGCCATGTGGTGCTCGCATCAAGAGAAATTCCACGCGCTACACTTTAGTGGCTGGTGAGTCACGGAATTTTGTCTGCACCGCTTGCTACAACGAAGTTCGTGGGACCACTATTGCTGTTGATGGAACTCCTATACCAAAGGCGAAATTTGAGAAAAATAAAATTACCGAAGAGGTTGAAGAGGGGGTATGCCTCTTGATTAATTTGGTTTTGTTTGGATCTTATCGTTTTTATCTTCTCTTCTGAGCCAATGACTTTATGCAGTGGGTGCAATGTGATAAGTGTGAAGCGTGGCAGCATCAAATTTGTGCTCTGTTTAATGGCAGAAGAAATCATGGTAACACTGAGTACACATGCCCTAATTGTTATATAAAAGAGGTGGAACAGGGTGAGAGAAAACCGTTACCACAATCTGTTGTTCTTGGGGCAAAAGATTTACCAACCACTTTTCTTAGCAACCATATAGAGAAGCGGTTATTCAGGAAATTGAAGCAGGAAAGACAGGAGAGAGCTAGACTTCAAGAGAAAAGCTATGAAGAGGTATTTGTTAACTTTTTCTTGATTCATCAAGAGATGTATCATGTTGTGCATTATAGAGAATTGTGGTTGGTAAAGGCAAATATGCTTTAGCAGTTTAGCGCTTCTAATAGAGACAAAAGTTAAGATTGGATATTAAAGATGGAGGCGTGATTTAAGGATTTCAAATCCATTTGGCAATAATTAGGGAGATGATGATTGATTGAGAAAGATTAGTACAGATACTCTTGTTGTTTCTTTTCTTCAGTTTCAATGAAGTTCTACCCGCTCTATCTTTTCCTAAACTCTTAACTCCATCGCTTTGCCTTGGAAAGGCTTATTTAGTTGAAACCTTCTTCCTTATTTTGCTATTGTAACGATGTCTCTCTAGACACTTGGAGCGGGGTTTGTACAGATACTAATGTGACAACATTCTAATTTTCCATCTGTATTGATATTCCAGGTCCCCGGAGCCGAATCACTTGTTGTCAGAGTTGTATCATCGGTTGACAAAGTGTTAGAAGTCATGCCACAGTTCCTGGATCTTTTTCGAGAAGAGAATTATTCATCAGAATTTCCTTATAAGTCCAAGGTACAGATAGTCAATGCCTGTTATAGTCCTTTTGTATTCTATAAATAGGTTGTCCTTTGACTAAGTTATTTGGTTTCTGTATCAGGCTATTTTGTTGTTTCAAAAGATTGAAGGAGTAGAAGTATGCTTATTTGGCATGTATGTCCAAGAATTTGGAACAGAATCTGCATTTCCCAATCAGCGTCGAGTGTACCTCTCGTATTTGGATTCTGTTAAGTACTTCAGACCTGAGGCTAAAACAGTGTCTGGAGAGGCCCTCCGTACGTTTGTGTACCATGAGATTCTCGTAAGTTACTTTTCTGCCAATTGAGAGTGCTCTGAATTGCTGTGTTGCTTCTCAAGTACAACATTCTTATTAACATAAACTTGTATGATTTCTAGATTGGCTACCTTGAATACTGTAAGAAACGTGGTTTTACAAGCTGCTATATATGGGCATGCCCTCCGCTTAAGGGTGAAGATTATATTCTATATTGTCATCCAGAAATTCAGAAGACGCCGAAGACTGACAAACTAAGGGAATGGTATGAAATTGCTTTTCTTGTTTTTCTTGTTTTCATTTTCAGAATTTGACTGTTTCATGCATAACATTCCTTGCTTTTCAGGTATTTAGCAATGCTCAAGAAAGCTTCCAAGGAAAAGGTGGTCGTCGAACGTACGAACCTTTATGACCATTTCTTTGTGCAATCTGGAGAATGTAGAGCTAAGGTCACAGCAGCGAGGTTGCCATATTTTGATGGGGACTATTGGCCTGGTGCTGCTGAAGATTTAATACATCAAATGGGCCAAGAAGAGGATGACAAAAAGTTAAATAGAAGGGGAGTAACCAAAAAGATCATATCGAAACGTGCTCTAAAAGCAGCTGGTCAGTTAGACCTTTCTGTTAATGCCTCAAAGGATCTGCTACTGATGCATAAAGTAATTTTCTATCCTATTTTGTCCCTCCTGTTGTTCCTTTCCAATAATTTCACTGGTGATCTTCTCTATCAACTATGTATTTTGCTTTCACCTGATCTTCTCTATCTTTTTGGGTTGGCCTTTTATGGTTTAAATAGATAAATCCCACCAAAACGGGTAGTGTGTTTAAACTTAATCACTCAATTTTCTATTTCTGTAGCTGGGTGAGATCATTGGTCCCATAAAAGAAGATTTTATCATGGTTCATCTGCAACATTGCTGCAAGCATTGTTGCCTTCTCATGGTATCCGGAAACCGGTGGGTGTGCAACCAGTGCAAGAACTTCCAGTTATGTGACAAGTATGAAATCTACTCCGTGTCCTTGCTATCTTAATGCTATGCATGTTCCGATTTCCTTCTATTTCGTTGTACTTCATACTTCAGCCATTCAGTTAAATCACAAGATTATTTAATATTTGATGGAGACAACATCGCAAGATTATGTAATCAAGGTTCTGTGTAAACCTGCATAGGTTTTCTAATTAAGAAAATGTTTAGAAATGGGAATGGAACAATGTTTAACTTACTTTTCAGTTCACATGCAGATCATATCTATGTAAGTTAGTTACAACAGTCTCTTCCATATTTGTTCTGTGAGGCAGAGGAAATTATGCTTATGGTCATTCTAGGTTAATGAACTGGCTGCATCTTATGGTTTTTGTTTTGGCCACAGGTGTTTTGAATTGGAACAGAACCGTGCAGAAAAAGAGAAACATCCTGTTAATCAGAAAGAGAAGCATGCTTTATATCCAGTAAGTTAGAATGTTTTGTAAATTTCAGTTTCATTATTGCTGTGAGCTTTTTAAAACTCACCATATTTCATAGTGACTAGGAAAATGACCAGGTTTGATCTATGTAGGTGGCCATCACGGATGTTCCTACTGAGATTAAGGAAGAAGATGACATCCTTGAGAGCGAGTTCTTTGATACTAGACAAGCTTTCCTGAGTCTTTGCCAAGGAAATCACTATCAGTATGACACACTTAGGCGGGCAAAACATTCTTCAATGATGGTTCTCTATCATCTTCACAACCCAACTGCCCCTGCATTTGCGACAGCATGCACTGTCTGCCAGCAAGATATCGAAATTGGTCAAGGTTGGCGTTGCAATGTTTGTTCTGATTATGAGGTTTGCAATGCTTGCTTCTCAAAGGGTGTCGACCATCCTCATAAGTTAATCAACCGTCCAACTGTTGTGGACACTGGTGTGCAGAACACAAAAGCTAATCAAAGGGTTCAGCAATTGGATATTAAAGATGGAGGCGTGATTTAAGGATTTCAAATCCATTTGGCAATAATTAGGGATTGTTTGTTCTTAGCTAAACAATTCTAATATTCATCAAATGCTTATCCACATTTTGGGGTTATCCATTAAAACAAACTGAAAATATCCAGCCTGGGCGGTTCGCTCTGTTTGCTTATATGGCAGAAATCCCTTTTGGTTTATTATGTAACCATAGTGGTGCAATGTTTATGGGTTAATTCACATTATATATATATGGTCAAAATCAAAGGGTCATTGGGATTAGTTTGTGGATCCCTTTGTTCTCTGGTCTGTCTCTCTTCTGTTTTCTGTGTTCTTTAATAAAATCTGGCTCGGTGATACTGCAGTTAAGGGAACTGCTGCTACACGCGTCTGGTTGCCGCACTCCTCAGTGTGGATATCCTGAGTGCCGCCAGGTGAAAATACTCTTCAGGCACGGCAGAATTTGCCAAAAACGTTCTTCTGGAGGATGTTCCCTTTGTAAGCTAATATGGGGACTTCTCAGACTTCATGCTCGCAGCTGCAGAGAATCCCAATGCAGAGTGCCCAGATGCGGGTATATAATCTTTTAACTGTGTTCACCTCCTCCATATAATTTCTTGACAGATTGTCATCGTTTTGAATCTAAGGACATATCTCTTAGAAGGTGTGCTTGAGATTTTTTTTTTTTTTTTTTTTTTTTTTTTTTTTTGGTTTTGATGGTCATGGATGTAGATAGAGATTGGTATCTTTAATAGAACAAGATGACAATAACAGTAATCACTAATCACCCATGGTCTTTAACATGTTGTAAGTTCTTTGTTTCTCCAACAGAGATTTGAGGGCGCTATATAGTAGGCAGCAACAGCAGTCAGATTCGAGACGCAGAGCTGCTGTCATGGAGATGATGCAGCAGAGATCCGAAGATGCCCCCTCCACTTCTGATTGATCAAGTTTTATATACATACACCATACATGCGTATATATACACAAATCTCGAGGGGTCTTCTTGAGGAACTCAATCCATCTGTCCGTAGTTCTTTATGAGGTAGGTTTTGGACATAATGCTAACTTCAATCTCTTAGGGAGAATAGAATTCATTGATAGGTGGGGTTCAGGAGCAGGAGCAGAAACGCAAAGGCGTCTAATTTAGGTTGAAGAGGTAAATATATATATATATGCAAATACATACAGATATGTGTACATACGTTAGACGTAGATATGGCAAATATGGAATTAGGTACCAAGTTCTGCTGGTGATTCATTAACCTTTGTCCTCTTGATAAACTATTCTTGGCTGTTTTTGATAGCCTATAGGGACAGCAGGACAGAACTGTTTGTATTTGATCCATTCATTTTGTCCAAAATATTTATCCTTTTAAATGTTTGCTTTTTATATTATAATATAGAATATTCCTTCGCACATATTGAATGTATCATATGCACGCAGAAACTGTGTGAAAGGACCTTAACAGACAGATCCACAACGTGCCAGATATTTGGAGGACATAGGCTGGAACACGTCGCCGGCCGCTTCAACGATGAGATCCACCACGCGCTTCCGGAGGAGCGTGTAAATCACCCAGTCGCCCTCCACGGTGGCGCTGGGCATCGGCATCACGTATTCCATCTCGCTTCCCCAATCGCGATAGTAGTACGAACCCAGGACCGGTGGTCCCCACCCGAAATCCACCTCCTCCACCGGAAAACGCCTCCCCGACGACACCACCACGATGGGCCCATCGTCGACCCAATACAACCCAGGCGTCATGGGCTTGGGCTTATGGGCCTCAATCCAATCTATCAGGCCCATGAAATGCTCCTCTTCCGCTCCTGCTTTCACCACCGCGTGAACCTCACGCGCCACCCACTCCAACGGCCTCTTCACGAGCTCGTCCGTGTCTCGTCCCCTAAACGGAAACGCCAAAACGTTTCCCACGTAAGAGCCCAATTCGTCATCTCCGGCGAGTCTTGTCCTCCCGTCGACGACGACCCCAAGCATCGTCCTTTTCCTCCTTCCCGACATTTGCTCTGTCTTCGCCGCTAGTTTCCACAAGACAGCGCTCATGGCTTCGAGCTTCGTGACTCTGCCCGATTTCTCCGAGCTGGCGAGTCTCTGAATCTCTTCGACCTTCTGGGCTTTGACGTAGAACAAACGGCTGACGATCTTGTCGTCGCTGTCGGATTTAGGAGGTTGGTTTAGGGGCGAAACAGAAGACAGGGGAAAGTAGAGCTCCTCCAGGGAGGGGTCGAGTTTCAGAGGAAATCTAGGGCTGAGAAGAGATCGTCTGAAGGAAGGGAAGACAGAGGGAGGGGCGGAACGAGCGGACTCGGCCCAGGACACGAGGAACATGTTGGTGGAGTAAGCATCGGCCACGCGGTGGTCCACACGACACGACACGATAACGCTTCCGCAGCTGAGCTCGGTCGCTTGTACGGACAACACCCCTCCTTGCTTGTCTGGGACGAGCCTGTACATGCTCTCTTCCAAATGCTTATCCACATT
>NW_010965216.1:250494-260984 GCF_000463585.1 Tarenaya hassleriana
ATATATATATATATATATATATATATAACGTACGTACATGTGGAGGTTGAGGTGGCGAAGGTCAACGGAGGCGTAAGCCTGGGAGAAGTGGACGCCATGGTCGTTGCAAAGGAGCTGAAGCTGTCCGAGAGAGTCGGAGGTGAGCTCGCCGGAGAAGGCGTGGTAATGGACGAGTGTCTCCTCCAATGCTTCCTTGAGCGTTGCAACCATAGAGCCGAAGCTCCTTCTTTCTCCATTGTTGCTGCCAAGGTCGTAGCAGAAGAATACGCAGAAATCCAACGGTGGAAGCAGCAGATCGAGGTTGGACAGTGGCAGCATGCACTCTCCCGTCCTCACAGCCGCCTTTACTATCTCCTCCTTCGTCACCTTTACCTCGAACCCTCCTTCTCCCGCCATATTATTTCCTCTTCCTCACCTTTTGCAAGAGAGACTTAATTTGAGTTCTTTGGTGAACGCAAATGCACCTTTTTATACTGCGGAATTAGGGGTAGTATCGTAATTATAATAGTATATACATATATCGTAATTATATGCACACACACATCAAAATTAATATAAAATATATAGTAATTATACATATATATATATATATATGCCATACACATGAAAACACAGCTAGCTTTTTAAGCACATTTTATGTAATTATATAACTCCTTTCTATTGCACAAGTAACTAAAATAGAGGTGCCCCAAGCCCCTCGGGCATCCTACTCTCAACGAGATGGAGACCGAAACTGTAACCGGAGAAACCTAAGGGGATGAGGTCGAGGTCGAGGTCGAGGTCGGATATATCCACCGTTCATATTATTCAGATATCCGGACTTTGAATATTCGGAAACTTTCAGCTACGCGGTGGCCAAAGCAAAGCGATTAATCGTTAATCCTAGGTGTGTTTTAGAAGATGAACTTGTCCACCGCCATATTCATATTATTCGGATATCCAAACTTTGGATCATTTCGAATATTTGGAGTTTCCAAATCAAAGTGACTAAAAATCGGGTTTAGAGATACGCATGCGTTTAGTCGAACATGATTTGATACCATAGAAAAGAGTGGATGACACGTAACATTATAATATTTTCAGATATATTTGTAAACTCTAATCAAGAGCAGTCCAAAACGTACGTGTGATTTCTCTCTCTCCCTATATATGTGTGACTGATTTTATATATATCACAGTGGTTGCAATTGGCACGGAATTAAGACCCCCAGTCAATAGAAAATAGAAATGGATGTTACAACACGAAATCCATCCATCCATCCATACATGTTCTTGTTCTCATAACGCACGACTATTCTCTCTAACGCGCTCTCCAGCAGCGTCAGAAGGACCACTATTTCCATATTTTTCACATTTCCGTTTACATCAAACAAAGACGAGTCTCTCTTTCGGACGTGAACGATCACTCTCTTCCTCCATTCATGCACTCTCCTCCGTAAGATATTTATATATATATATATATATAAAAACATTCTACATGTCCTTTTTTACAAATATTATGAAAAGACGCATGAATCATATGACAATTTGTACGTACCATAACCAAACGTAGTACTGTCGGTCCATAGATGTTTAGAACCACTGAATTTCTTTGATATTTTTGTCATCCTCGACCTCATTTTTTTTTTGTACACACACACACACACACACACTAATTTCAATCTTGCTATATTTTTATTAATAGAAACTTCAAAGAACAAGAGACCCCAACCAATTGGAATCCCAAAGCTTACACTGATCACTTACATGTCCCCCAACAAAAGACATATATAACAAACAACTAACTCGATCTCACAAACAAAGTTTCCTACTTCAAGTACACGCAACACAAATTCATCATCATCATATATACATATTGCACACAAAGTCATTTAACTACCTTACACGTTCTTCAGATTCAGAAGCTTTGTTATCGAGCCGGGGCCTTTTCGGGGAGTTTTCTTCTCCAGATTCTGAAGCTTTGTTATCGATCCGGTGCCTTTTCGGGGAGTTCTCTTCTTCAGCTTTGTTCTTGGTGGGTGATGACAGTTGAGGTGAAGATTCTTGTTTGGATTTGGTTGGGGAAGACAGTGTCTCAGAAGATGTAATGAGAGCGCCGGATTTCTGCTGTTCTTCCAACATCCTCTGCAAGTACCTTGCATGTTCTTCTATGCGCAGCTGAAGCACCCGCTGTACCTTCTCATATGCCAAGAAAAAATCATCAGCTATAACAGTGTTTCAAGGGTTCGTAATATCAACATCTTTCTTTCTTTCTTTTTTTTTAAAACCTTAAAGTATGGTAATGGTGTTACCTCGAGTTGTTCATGCAACTGCTTCTGAACTTCCATCTGCATACGTAAAGCCTCAGTAATCTGAATGGCCCTGTAAATGTGAGGGCATAACGTCGAAGGATCTTAGGAGATTCAAAAACAAGGAGATCAGAAAATAAATAGAATGAATATGATGAAGAAACGAGAGGAATTGGAAGCATATATAAACGGGAGTAGCAGAAGGGCCTCGTATCAGATCCCGGGAAACACAAACTGGAGCGAGGAAAGAAACTGCTCACCCTTTCTTTCTCCCATCTGTTTCGCTGTTACTTGAAGCAGATTTCTTCTCTTCTGAATTACTATTCTTCTTCTCTGCAGAACAATCGAGAAACAAAAACAATGTATATATGAAAACCACGACCTATGATCATGAAGGAGTGCACTTTCACAAGGAAAAAAAAAACTTTGGTAATTTACCTTCTCTTTTCTCCGGTATATACTTTGCTAGTCTGTACTTCTGTAAAAATGCAATGAACAAATACTCAGATGCCTCGGAGAAAATCATCTAATTCGGTAATAACTACACGAAAGTTCTTTAGCTTCAAACGTTATATGGCACCTGCAAGTGACTTTTCACGTGATAGATGGTCAAGCCCTCGACATTCATGAGCTTCAGAACAGCCTTCGGAGTTGCCTCTACATATTTCCAATATAAAAAACCAGTTTATACAACAGTAACAAAAAACATATATGGACAGCAACCCAGATATCATTTATATCGGTTTGATCTTTGCTCCATGACCGATATTCTCGTGCCATTCGTCCCAAGTGTGGTTAAATAGTTAGTGATGTCTCATAAGACTAACTCACTTTCAGGCCCTTCGAGGCTGTGAACCGCTTGCACAAAACGCTCATGGAGCTCAGGGGTCCATCTCATTCTCGGCTTCTGATTAGTGGCAGCTCCTGGGGAAGAGTGAGACATTACAGCAGAGACACAGTTTTGTCTGGGACTCACTTCAGTCCCTGGATTTGACATAGCCATAGGCATTTCGTAGATTTCCTGCATAAACATTGGTCATTGACCCAATGCATATGTCAGTTAATCTGACAAAAAGCTTGTCATGCAAAATGCAGGATATGAAGTAGTAAGGAACGAACAGACTGAATCTAAATTTACATCGAGGCTAGGAGTTTCAGCACGGTCTGTGATGGCCAACTCGAGCTCATCAGACAGGAACTGCAGCTCCATTTGTTCTGACAACGAGAAGCTGTCATTTGGACAGCCGAGATCATGAAACCCGCCGTCAGAACAAGTGTCTTTGGGGAGATTAAAGAAGTCTTTGGCAAGAGACCCTGAGCTGCTGCTGCCACCGCCATTATAAGGAGGAGTGACAGTGACGATATCCTCGCTGAAAATGGCTGGAGATTTAGCAGATTCAACAGCTGAAGCAGTCTGGTTGTAAGTTGAAGGGTTTGGGAGAAACGGAAGAAGACTGTTCCCGAGATGTTTCCGAGTTTCGGAGCTCGAAGACGATGATAAGTACAAGTTTGTGCAGAACGAGGAAGATCTCGAGAATGTACTCTTGGAACCGTGCTTCATCCATGGATGATGATCATGACTTGCGGAATCCGGAGATTGTGATCTTATGAAAGGAGAAGGAGCTTTCCGGGTTTCTGGCGGAAAGTTGAGAAAGTTATGCACCAGAGATATGGAAGACGAGCAATCTTGCCCAACTCCTCCTTCATCTGCTGTTCCTGAAACAAGGCTATGGCTGTTCATACTGTTATGACCAACAGTTCCAAATGTCTATTGGATTCAACTATGATGTTCTTGTCTCGATGCTCGCCATGTTTTGCAGAACAGCCAGCGTTACATTTTGCTAAAATATCGACGACATGGTGCCTTGAAGATTCGAAAGTCTCTGCATGGTCTCAACTTCTCCGAATAGAAGACCTGCTGACAAAGAGAAACACTTTCAAGATCATTAACACGACAATGAAAAGACGGAGGAAGTTTTTTTCCAAGAGCCATTACACTCAGAGCTTCAAGACATCTGATAACAACAATGGCGGGAGACGTGTAATGACGGCCCCTACTTTGCATTTGATCTGATTGCTTATTCATGTCATATAGATGAGAGCATGACTAGGTTTGCAGACAAACTGGTTTTAGACAGAGCATCACTCTTCTCTTCGATGACACGACCAAAATCAACTGAGATTTCAGAATCCGAGAATCGGATTCACTAGATTCCATTCCATTATTAGGAAACGAGCAATTATCGGATGTCGATTGAAAGTTTCTAATCTTTTCTTTCCATTGCAAGAAAGGCAACCCGAGGAGCTGAAACATAAAACTTTCAAAGAAGAGCAAGTTATGTCTGAAAGACAATACCGTTATCAGACAGAAACACGGGAAAAAAACACACGAAAAACAAAATCCCAAGGAGTACGAACAATTCATTATAACGAGAGAGAAAAAACGAAAAAGACCGAGAATTATGAATCATCCAGAATGGCAAAAGCAGAGATTAGGGAACTCAACGTCTGGAAAGCAAATCTGTAACAGATACATTGTTACCATACACGAGAAACGAACCAGAGGAGGCAGACGAGAAACTGTTCTTCTTGTTCTCCGGCCGGCGCAAATCAAATCTGATAAACTCCTGTGAAATCTCTCGCCGAAAATCTCCAAAATGTGACGGAAGAAGCAAAGGCCGAAACTTTTCCCAGACTTTTTTCCGGGAAAATCTGAAAGTTTCCAGGAGAGACGACGAAAGTGGGAGAGAAGAAAAGGGTTCAGATCATTTCGAAGGACTAAGCAACCAGAACAGATAAAACGCCAGATGAAATCCGCATATCATAAAGCACAAGAGACGAACTTGCGCGAATCAGACAGCAAGAAAAGGATAAGAAGAAGAAGAGAACATGTTAGAATTGGCTAACGGGTAGCTAAGGATTTTGGCTGCGGAGCTTTTCAGCATCAACACGAATCGCCACCGAGGACGAGTAGTAGAGAGCTGTATATGATTGAATGGGGAAAGGCCTCCTTACCACACGCGTTTCCAGTGCGCGTGCATGACACGCACCAACTGGACCCGTCAATTCACCTGCCACGTAACGCCCCAAGTGGTGTGGGGTACGGCTCACCACTCGCTTCTTGTTTTTTTCGGTATTTTATTCGATGACGTCACTTTGTTTGGTTTTTTTTTTCCCACTTCCATTGACTCGTTCGATTAGTTTCTCATTTAATTTCCTATTATTTTCTTCGACGGCATATGTGTGAGTGGAAAAAATCAGACGAAATCAATGGCTTTGATATTGGAAAATATCATCGTCGTATTTGGATGTTAATTCGGCGATAAAAACCAAATATACTGAATTATCTTATGGTACGTGTAAAAATATTTTCTTAGATTGGACTTTATTATTCATGGTTTTGTTTTATAGTAATCGATGGATGTTGTTTTCACGGTGCTCTCCAAGAGTGGACATGTACCTTAGAAGCAATGAATGTATAGTAAGAAGTTCGAAACTGGCAAGTGGTACAAGCAAGTTGGGCATCCGAAACACTTCGACCGTCGTTCATGTTTTAGTTAAAGCACTACACACATAAAATAATTATATCACTTATATTAATATTATAGAACAATCGCATGAAACTTAATTTAAATGCACAAACTGAAAAAAATAAAAATACAACAATAGACATTCTTGGCAACTAAATGATTAGTGAATTTTTGGAGTTACAAAAATTGATGATCGATACATAGTTTTGTAGCCCGAGGAAGATTTATCAGTCATTGTTTTGAGTCGTATATGAATAGTAGTGAGTACTTTACGAAGATATGGAGATAGCAATAATGATGGACCAACTTGATGAGATCATTTGGGTCATATTAAAAAGTATTAGGAGAAATGATTATTCGAATAAAGAGCTAAATGTGAAAGATGGGGTCCACCCAAACCTCATCCACACATGTAACTCTTTTAACTTTTATGGATGGGCCTTTTTTTAAAATGAAATAAATAGATATATTACTCGGGAAAAAAAATCTTTTTTTTTCCACATAATTTACACATCTGACAAGGGCTGAAAAATCGTTGATTAAAGGCCCAAGTGCAGACAATGTGTTTGGGTCGACGTGAAAAGGCCCAACGAAGAAAGTCAAAACTCATCATGTATGTGACATTGTTTGATATCTTCACTATTCATCTTTTTGGGTGCTTGTACTCTCTTCCTTTTCTAATAAAAAAATATATTTTCTTTAGACTAATTAACAGAGTCGGTATTTGCCGGTTTTGGCATTCGGTTGGCCTTTTTTCTGAAATATACTACTCGTGTCGCATTCATTTCAGTGGTACACCATAAAAACAGAATGAATTAACAAAAGTTTATTTAATAGAATAGTTGTTATTTTTAAAAAAAATGAAAAGTAAGACGGAATATTAAAAAATAAATTTTAATATTAAAACGTAAATCGCAATATTAAAAAATAAGTCATAATATTAAAAAGTAAGTTGTAATTGATGAAAGAAAAGTCAAAGTAATCATCTGACATGTGGGTCCAACTATGAGAATTCTTTGATTTTGTCTTGGGAATTGGTCACAATCACTTTTTTACGATTAGATTACGACTTATTTGCCACCATAGAATTTTTGTAAATTTGTTAAAAAAATCGCGAATTTCGATTTGATTTTGTCAAATGATGATGGAATTCATCCAATAAAGTGATATTAATCGATTTGAATTAATATTTTTAATAAATTTCAACAAATTTAAAATTTTGATTCACGTATTTTAGTTGAATATATGAATAGTTAGTTAATATACATTAGTGATATATCAACAAATGTACAAAATTTTAATTAATTTGTGATTTATGAATTAAAACTAATTATCTTCGCATAATTTGTTTATATTTTTCATATGTGAATTCCTTATAGACAAAATACAAATTTTAATCGAAAATTGTAGTTGATATACGAAGTCACAAATAAGTCGTAGTTAAGTCGTAATAAATTCGCATGATTTATTCGAGAAGCAAACGTGTATAAAAAAGTCAAAATCTAAAATAATATGAAAAGTCATGTGGACAAAATACCTACGAAAAGTGGGTCCAACCATAAAGATTCTTTAATTTTGTCTTGGGAATCGGCCACAACCACTTTTTTATGATTAGATTACGACTTATTTGCCACCATAGAATTTTTGTAAATTTGTTAAAAAGATCGCGAATTTCGATTTGATTTTGTCAAATGATGATGGAATTCATCCAATAAAGTGATATTAATCGATTTGAATTAATATTTTTAATAAATTTCAACAAATTTAGAATATTGATTCATTTCATGTATTTTACTTGAATATATAAATAGTTGTTTAATATACATTTAGTGTTACATATCAACAAATTTACAAAATTTTAATTAATTTGTGATTTATGACCTAAAACTAATTCTCTTCGCATAATTTGTTTATATTTTTTATTTGTGGATTCCTTACGGACAAAATACAAATTTTAATCGGAAATTTTAGTTGATATACGAAATCGTAAATAAGTCGTAGTTAAGTCATAATGAATTCGCAAATTTTATTCGAGAAACAAACGTGCATAAAAAATGTCAAAATCTAAATTAATATGAAAAGCCACGTGGACAAAATACCTACGAAAAGTAGGTGCCTCCTGCCCGTAAAAGTATTCTTTCAAATAAAAAAGACCCATATTTTTTTAGTTTAACATTAAGGGTATTTTTGACATTTTGAAAGTAAGGAGATTTAAGTAATTTACCCAAAATACTAGTGTACAATTTGTTAAAAAATTTCGTCCTTATTTTGCAGTGTATCTGTGTAATTGATCCGACGCACGTAGTGCATTTTAGAAAAATTGCCCATTCGGTTCCCAAAGCAACAAACCCAAAAAGTAAAATATTGAAAACTCCAAAAAAAATAAAAAGAAGAAGAGGAAAACATATTATATATATATATATATATATATATATATATATATATATTGTAAGATTCATTAGTTTCATTTGTATATCAAAACTTAAAGATTTTGTAAGATTCATTAGTTTCATTTGTATATCCAAACTTAACGATTATGAAGAAAAAACTATTGAAATTGAATGGTTTACCAAAAACAATTATTGAAATTGAATGAAAAAACCCGATAAATATCCCCAAGTAATTATGAAAACAAAAATCCTACAGGTTACCAACAAATGATCGCTTTAGCCGCTGGGGATTGCAAGTAGATCAGACCTGCGTCTTGTGTTCAACGGAGCAAGAAACACATGGCCACATCTTCTTCTCTTGTTGTTTTAGTTCGCAGGTTTGGAGTCCAATGGCAAGCTTATGTATACTTTCGCCACCATCAATTGCAGTCCAAGTTCCTACATGGTTGAGCAATACAACCAACGACATAGTGAATCACAGAGCATTCTTGGCAAAATTGATTGTGCAAGCATCTACCTATTACCTGTGGAAGGAGCGAAACCGAAGGATATTCAACGGAGAACGCAGATCGGCAGCCCACATCCGCCACGAAGTCGACCGAAGCATTAGAAACACTCTACTACCTCTTTCCACGAGACCTTTTACTGCCCAATCACCCCTGTCCGATTGGTATCTCCTTACGGAAAGTATCCGATCACAACCCTCCGACAACAATGGCATAAATCAATAGGATAACTGTTTGTTTTGAAAATTGACATTTTGTCTTCTTTTGGAGATGGTAATCTGTTGTATACAGCCAAGGCTGGGTCTTTTGTAAAAATTATTTGATCAATTCATTAACCTTTTATAAAAAAAACAAAAATCCTTGTAATTACCACAAAGGCAACTGTCGCTCGCAGTAAACTTTTCTTCGAGTTCCAACTTTTCCCTTTAAAGATAATAAATAGGTAAGCTTTTTTTTTTGTACCCATCCCCCCAAGCGGTCTTTAGTTGGAAGTCGGTGTGTAATAGCTTGTCATTGTACAACAGAGTATCTAGGTATAGCCAGCTTAAACCAAATAAGATCATACCATAGAACCTTATGTTTTGGAGTTCTCAGCTGCTTCCATGTGGAAGAGGAGGAGAAGGAAGCTTTGAACTGCCCTCTATGGTCTCTCCACAGATTCAAGTCCTCACCTTTCTCCGGGTGAGGAGGGTCGGTGGTGATGAGTGCCGCTTGTATAGTTTCCAGGCCTGTTCCACGAGCTGGCGGGAGGTTCCAATGGTTTCCAGACGTCGCATCAATGACCTTGACCGATTTAGGAATATGAGCAAGACTCGGCCCACTTCCTCCGGATACCGCTATCAATGGCCCGAGGGACAACCAATGATCATACCAGAACCATGTGTCGCTTCCATTGCCCACCTGCTTCCGATGGAATCCTCTTGCTAACACCTGCAAGTGGATGAGTTTGTTGAAGTTCCAGGATTGGTTGGCGGAAGGCTTGCATTCCCAGAAACATCCATTTTTCAGTAAGTGTTTAACACTCCAAGCATACCAAAGAGACCCTGATTTACATAGTAAGGTCCATATCAGCTTCAGCCTAAAGGTTCTGTTCTGTTCTTCAAGCTTACGGATACCCAAACCCCCTTCCGTTCGAGGCAAGCATACAGTGGACCAAGCTATGCGGTGCCCTGTTGATTTATCCGGAGTATTTGACCAAGACCACTCAGCCAGACTGGGCTTCAGTGGACGGACCAAGACGAAGAAAAGAAGGAATGTGGACTTGGTCAGCCGGACCAAGGTTGGTCAGGGGCTGACCAGGACCACTCAGACGGACCAAACGGGGACGGACGGACCAAAAGGGTGCGGGAAGTGAGTTGGGCAGTCCCGCTCCGGCGGACTAGAATATTGGTCAGGCGGACCGGAGAAAACAGCCTTCCCCACATGTGTCGGCAGCAACTTTGACCCGATTTTTCCGGAAACAAATGAGCCCCACGCGTGGAAAACTCGACGAGCCGCCATTCCTAGGAGTCCCACCTATCCCCTAGAGCTGTCTCCTTGCTCTGAAGCTTCCCCGTCGCCCACAAAAACCTCCCTCAACCCCCACACAGAGCCATTTCGGACAAAACAGAGGAGAGAGGAGAAATTGAGAGAAAGGGAGAGAAAAGAGAAGAAAGGGAGAGAAAGGAGCTCGGGGAGACCAAGAGGGACGTGCCCAGACGTGACTTGGAGCTTCTCACGTCGTGTGGAGCCACAGGGAGCTCACCAAAACTCGGGCAAAGCTCACCAAAGCTCAAG
>NW_010965216.1:262965-264320 GCF_000463585.1 Tarenaya hassleriana
TGAAATCCATTTCTCCCCCTTGACAGAAATTCTGACAAGTCATCAGGGAAAAGCATTAGAAAGTCTCGGGTAACCGGTGTGTCCTCCAATCTATGCTTCGGGTAATAAGGAATGCCCGGTTGTTATTCTTAATTATCTTCTTTTTGGTCCTTCGTATTGAACTTAAGGGGGTCCTCTGCTAATGTCAATATAGTTGGCGAGCGAGATAAGTCATCCCCCTTTGTCTTAAACCTCCCACTCGGGGTGGATTGGCACAGGTTCCTTTAGGTACTGCTATAGGGCTTCTTAGGGATTTTGGAATTAGTTCCCTAATTCCAATCCCTTAGTATAGACATTGGAGTTCCGAACGAGATCATCTCAGACCGAGACGCCCGATTCACATCACGTCTGTGGAAGGCGATACAGGAAGCTCTGGGGACGAAGCTCAAGATGAGCACGGCATACCATCCCCAGACAGACGACCAGTCGGAGCGAACGATACAGACCCTGGAAGACATGCTCAGAGCATGTATTATGGAGTGGGGAGCTCCGTGGGATCGGTACTTGACATTGTGCGAGTTTTCGTATAACAACAGCCATCACACGAGCATCAGAGTGTCTCCATACGAGGCCTTGTACGGGAGACCGTGCAAGACTCCATTATGCTGGACAGAGATCGGAGAGCGTCGCGAGTTTGGCCCGGAGATTGTAGAGGAGACTACGGAGGTAATACGGAGGATTCGCACCCATATGAAGACGGCGCAGGATCGACAGAAGTCATATGCCGATCAGCGACGTCGAGACTTCGAGCTCGAGGTCGGGGATTACGCCTTTCTCCGAGTACAGGCGATGCGGGGCCATGCCAGGTTCGGACAGAGCGGGAAGCTGAAGCCGCGCTACATCGGACCTTATCCCGTGATCGCGAGAGTGGGAGCTGTTGCATACCGTCTTGGGTTACCGCCGGAGTTGGGCAACATTCATGATGTGTTTCACGTGTCGATGCTACGGAGGTACGTAGCAGATCCTTCTCACGTGCTACAACCCCAAGAGTTGGAGTTCATGGAGACTACACGTTTCCGCGATGAGCCGCTGCAGATCGTGGAGCGGAAGATCAAGAAGCTGCGGACGAAAGAGGTGCCACTCGTGAAGGTCTTATGGCGAAGCCAAGGGGTCTCTGACATGACTTGGGAACCCGAGGCAGAGATGCGTAGTGGTTATCCGCATCTATTTACTTGAGCGTTGTACGAACTCCTTTATATACGACGTTCGGCTTAGATATCCCCAAATTCGGATAAAGGAGGATGACATACAGAAGACGGCATTCCGGACGAGATATGGACACTTCGAGTTCGTGATCATGCCTTTCAGACTCACGA
>NW_010965216.1:264339-266028 GCF_000463585.1 Tarenaya hassleriana
CGTCTTGTGTTCAACGGAGCAAGAAACACATGGCCACATCTTCTTCTCTTGTTGTTTTAGTTCGCAGGTTTGGAGTCCAATGGCAAGCTTATGTATACTTTCGCCACCATCAATTGCAGTCCAAGTTCCTACATGGTTGAGCAATACAACCAACGACATAGTGAATCACAGAGCATTCTTGGCAAAATTGATTGTGCAAGCATCTACCTATTACCTGTGGAAGGAGCGAAACCGAAGGATATTCAACGGAGAACGCAGATCGGCAGCCCACATCCGCCACGAAGTCGACCGAAGCATTAGAAACACTCTACTACCTCTTTCCACGAGACCTTTTACTGCCCAATCACCCCTGTCCGATTGGTATCTCCTTACGGAAAGTATCCGATCACAACCCTCCGACAACAATGGCATAAATCAATAGGATAACTGTTTGTTTTGAAAATTGACATTTTGTCTTCTTTTGGAGATGGTAATCTGTTGTATACAGCCAAGGCTGGGTCTTTTGTAAAAATTATTTGATCAATTCATTAACCTTTTATAAAAAAAACAAAAATCCTTGTAATTACCACAAAGGCAACTGTCGCTCGCAGTAAACTTTTCTTCGAGTTCCAACTTTTCCCTTTAAAGATAATAAATAGGTAAGCTTTTTTTTTTGTACCCATCCCCCCAAGCGGTCTTTAGTTGGAAGTCGGTGTGTAATAGCTTGTCATTGTACAACAGAGTATCTAGGTATAGCCAGCTTAAACCAAATAAGATCATACCATAGAACCTTATGTTTTGGAGTTCTCAGCTGCTTCCATGTGGAAGAGGAGGAGAAGGAAGCTTTGAACTGCCCTCTATGGTCTCTCCACAGATTCAAGTCCTCACCTTTCTCCGGGTGAGGAGGGTCGGTGGTGATGAGTGCCGCTTGTATAGTTTCCAGGCCTGTTCCACGAGCTGGCGGGAGGTTCCAATGGTTTCCAGACGTCGCATCAATGACCTTGACCGATTTAGGAATATGAGCAAGACTCGGCCCACTTCCTCCGGATACCGCTATCAATGGCCCGAGGGACAACCAATGATCATACCAGAACCATGTGTCGCTTCCATTGCCTACCTGCTTCCGATGAATCCTCTTGCTAACACCTGCAGGTGGATGAGTTTGTTAAAGTTCCAGGATTGGTTAGCAGAAGGGGTAATGTAATACCCCGAAACCCAATCGGAATATTTAATTATTTAAAAACAAATAATTAAATAGAGACGTCACAAAATTACCCAAAGTGAATGGTACAATGCCGAAGAGAAGCACGGGAATCGTCACATGCGGGAAGCATCGAGAAGGAATGAAGAAGAAGGAAAAAGAAGAAAAGAAAAAAAAATAAATAAAAAAATAATGTGGACTTGGTCAGCCGGACCAAGGCTGGTCAGGCGCTGACCAAGACCACTCAGCCAGACTGGGCTTCAGTGGACGGACCAAGACGAAGAAAAGAAGGAATGTGGACTTGGTCAGCCGGACCAAGGCTGGTCAGGCGCTGACCAAGACCACTCAGCCAGACTGGGCTTCAGTGGACGGACCAAGACGAAGAAAAGAAGGAATGTGGACTTGGTCAGCCGGACCAAGGTTGGTCAGGGGCTGACCAGGACCACTCAGACGGACCAAACGGGGACGGACGGACCAAAAGGGTGCGGGAAGTGAGTTGGGCAGTCCCG
>NW_010965216.1:272798-281045 GCF_000463585.1 Tarenaya hassleriana
TATTAAAGAGGACATCCCAATGAACATTTAGAAACAAACGGTGCACGATTTGGATAAGAAATGAGAGAGTTATGAGCAATTGAAGTCGGACCAGAAACCTGAAATCGGGAACGAAGGAAGTGCCCAGTTCCGGTCCGCCGGATCAGGAACTGGTCAGCTCCGGACCAAACCCAGAAAATTGTTTCCGTCCACCAGACCGAGGGGAAGAAGCTGAGGAAGCTTGGCCCGACCCGGACCAGAACCTGGTCCGGCGGACCAAGCCTGTTTTTGACCAAAAATGGTCCGGATGACCAACGAAGCAGGAAACGGACCAAGTGAGAAAAAGTCCTTGTCCGGGGCTGACCAAAAGTCAGTCCGTCGGACCAGATGTGTCCAGAAGCCAAAATCACCGACAGACCAAGGAGAAATGGGGCGAACCAAAAACGAGAACTGGCAAGCTCGGAGAAAAGAGAAAAAATTTCGGTTTCGACCGGGAAAGAGGAAACGACCAACGGGGTTGGCCCGGGCCTAACCAGACTTGACCATGGATGGGCCAAACCCTCACCAAAGGACAAAGCATTGCGATTGGGATCAATCGAACCGAGTTTTCGTTAGGACGTTGCGTGGCGTAGTGAGATGTGCGACATCAAAAAATGAGTGATCATTGCGTGATTATTTGTGGGTAGAATTGCATGGCGTGGAACGGTAACCCGGTAGGGACCGGATACCGTGATACGTATGATTGTACAATGGGAATATTGCACGTTGTGTGCCATGTGTGTAGCTTGCTCGTGCGTACGAGTTAAGCGTGATTGTGTTTGTGGATGGGTGTGGGCTCCACCATCAACGTCATGGACTTGACGGGCGTTTGAGACGCGTTTTAGTCGTGTGCGACACGACGGCCAACGTCATGGACTTGACGGGCGTGGATGCGCTCCTAGTCATGGACTTGACTAGGGTATATGGCTAAACCCTATGGTGGACTCCATACGGGTGTGATTATGAATGATGTGATATAATTACGTGTTGTTATTACTTGTGTGTTTCTTGTATGCCATTGTTTTATCACCGTTCTCGCTGGGAACGGGATGACCGGGATCAACCCGGGCTACTCACTAAGCAGTTGTGCTTAGCCCTCGTGGTTATATGTTTTTACAGATCACGAGGATTACGCGTAGCGTACCAGACGACGACGATCCGAGAGAGGCAGCATCATGTACGGGATTTGTATTTTGGACGATGGGACTTGTATTTCCGCATTTTGTACGGTTTAATTATGACTATTCGGACATGTGTTGTTTTGCGATACTGATCGCGTTGTATTCCCGCTGCTTACTCTGATTTGATTTAAAATGTTTTTGGATTTCGTATTTTCGCTTCCGCAATTTATTATTTTATTGTATATCGTCCATGTGGCACAGCCCGTATACTGTACACGGGTTACGGGTGTCACAGGTAAGCTTTCACTTCGCTTGCATCATAAATGGCAAGAAACTCTTCCTTCCTTCTTTAAAATAATCGGATATACGTATAGGCCTCTATCTCTATATACGTATACATACATGTATGGTGATATCCTGTGTCATTTCCTACGCACAAAGCCTCTGATTTTTCCATTCTTCGAATCAGATCTTTATTCTTGACCTTTCGACCATGGCAGCGACCCAATCACACGCCACATATCCCACTCCCGGTAACGTCACTGACCCATTTTCGAAAAAAGCCTAGCTTTCTTTCCCAGATTCCGCGTAAATTGGCTCCCTTTACGTCGATCTTTGTTTTTGCGGTGGAAAGAGTTCTCACTTTTTCTGTGATTCGTTGTTGAATCAAGTGAAGACGAGATTTTTCCTGCCGATTCTTGTTTGTTTACGTGTTAGGGTTTGTGGGTCTTCTGAACTTCGCGTTCTTTTTACTGTTCTTGTGAATTTGCTGTTATTAGATCATAATTACGTTAGAAGTTCGATCCTCTTTTGTCAACATTTGGGATCTGGGCTCTTCCTATATTGATGGCTATGGATTTGTTGCACAAGAGAATTACTTCCGGTCTTGCGTTTCAGCTGGAAACATTAAGTTATGTTCACAACTCTGCCGATGCTCCGAGTGAATCTGCTTGATCGAACTCATTCTGGTTTGGCATTTGTTTGTTGAGATTGTCGCTTTAGGCATTAAGATCTGCTTTGTTTGATATCTTTGCTTCCTGAACTTACATTGTCATGGCTCTACGTAAGGATCTTTGTGTTTATCGTTTCCATGTATGACTTATTCAGTTTGTTTATTGTGAATGCAGAAGAGCAACCTGCTGATCTGGAAATAATGGAGGAGGAGGAGGTAGTTGATATGTTATTCTGACATTCTTTACAGTAAGAGTGAAGATTTTAGAGAAAAAAATGTTCATATTGGATCTTTTTGGCATACTGCTCCGGTGAAAAACGAGACTTCGGCCTTGTTAAACTCCTCGTAGGACTCTGCAGCTGTAGTCAATCCAGGCAAACCTGTGCAATCATATGGTCCTTATGGTTTCACAGGTGATTTTACTGGACAAACACTTATCTAAAACCAATCTTCCCTAGTCGCAAGCTTCTAGTATCGAGGGTTTTTGGTTCATAAATCTCTAAAGTTTGGATCACATTTCAGAGTGTATTTTCTAATGTCATGGGTTTGATCTTTGATGCATTGGTTGTTTTGCTGCTTTTATTGTCCATCCAGGGTATAACTTTTGTTTTATAAGTAATAAATTTTGAAACCATTTCAGGTTATCGGTGAATGGGATGAATACTCTCCTTACATCACTGGTGAAGGATTGGATATCACATCTCCTGTGAGTATACCTTCTGTTTCTGATATTTTCATACAAGGTTTTTAATGTGCAATGTCCTTATCTTCTCTCCAATCATTCGTTTTCTTTCTTTGGTATGTACAAAACCAGGGTGCCTTCAATGAAAATCCTTCTCTCGTCTTCCATACCGGGTATGGATACAACCCTTAAATTCAGTATGAACCATATTCCCCTGCTGCAACTCCCATACCCTTTGTAGCTGGAGACAGTCAGCTGTATTCTCAAATACAGCAGTACCCTTTCTCGGGTCATTCACCATACTACCAGCAGGTAGTTCCTCCTAGCATGAATATATTACTTCTCCAACTCCGGTTTCTCAGCCAGAGCTCACCCACTACCAAAAAACACGTGATTTTCAATGGATTTTTTCAACGGATTTATCCGTTGAAAATTTTTCAACGAAATTTCAACGAATTTCAATGACATTTCAATGATAAAATCCGTTAAAATTTTGTTGATAATTTCAATGGACTAGCGTTGAAAATTTCGTTGAAACATTTCAACGAAATTCCAATGAATTTCGGTTGAAAAATTCAATTGATTTCGGTTGTAAATATCGGTTGAAATTTTCAACAGAATTTCAACGGATATCGGTTGAAAAATGATATTTCAATGGAAATCCGTTGCAATTTTCAACGGATTTCGGTTGAAAAAATCGGTTGAAATTTTTTACGAAATTTAGAAGAATTTTGGTTGAAAAAATCGGTTGAACTTTTCAACGGATTTTGTTTGGAAAATCGATTGTTCATATATATAAATAATATTTTATGTATACGTTATATGTTTAAACATGTATATATATAAATATAAATATTGATACATATAAATATGTATATATTGTATATATATATATGTATTTTATACTATAGTGATATGTTAGATACTGTATATATATATTATATATATATATACGAATAAACATTTATACATATATTTACGTATAAAATATTTTTATGTGTATATATATGTATAATTATTTATACGTATATATATAAATGTTTATACTTGTATACACATATGTATAAGTATTTATATATATATATGTATAAGTATATATATGTGTTTAAGTATTTATACATACTAACATTTGTATATGTATATGTATTAATGTTCTATTATATCAGAAATTTAACTTGGAACAGTTGGAAGTGTGTTAATCAGAACTATACAGTTAAGCGTGCTCGTGCTGGAGCAGTGGAAGGATGAGTGACCTACTGGGAAGCGGATTTCGAATTTCAATTTCAGAGTTTCCGAAGTCAAAGTTCAGATTAAGTCGGATTCGGGTTAAAGGTCGAGGTCAAGTCAGAGTCGAGACAGTATGAGTTCGGGATCGAGAATACGTTTTAAAATTTTTATGAAATTTTCAACGGATTTCGGTTGTAAAATCCGTTGAAATTATCAACGAATTTCGGTTGAAAAATCCGTTGAAAAAATTCAACGGATAATTCCGTTGAAATTTCGTTGATATTTTCAACGGTTTTCAACGGAATAATTTTTTAAACGACGATATTGTAACGAAATTTATCCGTTGAAAATCCTTCAACGGATTTTAGGTCATTTTCAACGGATTTATCCGTTGAAATTGGTATGTTTTTTTGTAGTGACCAGCATTGTGGGTGTTGACCAACAAGGTGATAACATGCCTGTGGGAACTCGGCCAACCTACCATCCTCATACAATCAGACCATTTAATGGAAACCAGGGAAGCATCGGTTTCCCTGAGTGGCAACAAGGGTTTGATGGTAGAATATGGTCAGATTGGTCCAAGCATAGACCTATGGCTCCTGTATCGCCAGCAGTATCTCCTCAGCCAATTGGGCAGCTTGGATCATTTGGGCAGAACATTCCCATGGTTTGTTCAGTTCTTTAATCTGTTTTTGTGTCAGTTTCTGTGTTGTACCTTCCACTGTAAATGACATCTTAGAACTTTGATGAAGTGGACACCGTTGGTTTAACCTTGATAATTGCGTGTGGAACTCAACATCGTTTGTGGGTTTCGTCTTTAGTGTGGTTTGTCTTATAATTAACATCTGGTTTCTTTTCCTTTTTATTTTTCAGGGTTCACAGCGACAAAGATCGTTTTATGGGTTTGGATCAGGATCAAACTCTTACTACAGAGGTTATATGAATAGTGGTGGTCAGGGCCAGGGTTCTAACTATGGAAGCACACATGTTTCTAATGCGGGCAACAGAGGCTGGGTTGGGGTCGATAACACTCGAGGCCGTGGAAGGGTCGCCGATTCTTCTTCCTTTTGCGGTGGCTGCAATGGTCCTTTCGGTATCCTTAATGAGCAAAACCGAGGGCCTAGAGCCTTGAAGCCCAAGGCTCAGATAACAGGGGAGCATGGTTCTTCTGCTAATTCCAAGAAAATAAACAAAGATGGATCCTACAACAAGGATGACTTTGTCACGGATTATGACGATGCTAAGTTCTTCATCATCAAATCCTATAGTGATGACAATGTTCACAAGAGTATCAAATACAATGTCTGGGCTAGCACCTCTAATGGAAACAAAAAGCTTGATGTCATGTATCGTGAAGCTAAGGAAAAGCAAGAATCATGCCCAGTATTTCTTCTCTTCTCTGTAAGGATCTAATCCCAGAAAGTGAAAAATAGAAATATCTGTTTATTTTTCTGGTTCTTTTTCGTGTTTTCATGTGTTCTCTTCATAGAAACTTACGAGCTGTTAACTGCAGGTAAATGCGAGTGCTCAGTTCTGTGGGGTGGCTGAGATGGATGGACCGGTTGACTTCGAGAAGAGCGTGGATTACTGACAACAAGATAAATGGAGTGGTCAGTTTCCTGTGAAGTGGCATATCATCAAAGATGTTCCGAATAGCCATTTCCGTCACATAATCTTGGAAAACAACGACAATAAGCCCGTCACCAATAATAGAGATACCCAAGAGGTTGTAGCATTTATCTCTCTCGGGTGAATGCCACTGTCCCAGATCATAACCTAATACACATGCAATATCGCAGGTGAAACTGGAGCAGGGCATCGAGATGCTGAAGATTTTCAGTAGCTATGATGCTGAGACATCCATCTTGGATGATTTCGACTTTTACGAAGAACGAGAGAAAATAATACATGAAAAGGAAGGCAAGACGACAAGAAGCAAACTTGAAAACTGCAGGAGAAAATGACGAGAAGCCAGCTTCAGGTGTATTACCGGACGATTTCATCAAGAACATGCCCAAAAGCTTTGCCTAGGTTGTTCGAGTGGATGAGGAGGTCAATGAAGGAGGCAAAGCCAATTCATCACAAGAGTCAGTAACAGCCATTCCCTCTGGTCAATCCAACTGAAGTAAGACTTTGCATATCGAACTCTTCTTAATCCATAGCTCTTTGTTCTAAGAAAGTGTCTGAATGTAAAGTAAGGCCCCTCTGCTCTTTGCTGCTTTCAGGGCTTTAGCATGTTGATTCATTTCCCTCTTTTCGGGTCTCTGTTTTGTTTTTTTTTTGTTCCTTCCTCTAAAAAAAGTGTATGTAGTGTAAAGTTAGCCCTCCCTCTTTGGAGGCAGTTTAATAAAGACAAAAAATATCACCAAGAGTGAGAAGCGTTCAGCTTATCAGAACTCTTTGTTTGTTCTTCTTTGTTTTTTATTTTTGTTTTTCTTCCTTTTGTGATGGAGTTCCATACTCCTGCATATTTTTCATTACCAGGACATGACTCTTGTTCTGTTATCCCTATCTCGATTATGAAGGAATATGGTTGTAATGAACCTTGAAAGAATAAAAAAAGAATACATTTTTTTGGTGTAAACCCATGTGAATTTTGGAAGGGATAATGAAAAATTGCATCTTCAGAGAAATCCACAAATATTATTTTTTATACAAGTGAAGGCAGGTCTTGGTTGTGTATTCAGTGGCAGGCAAATCTTACAAGTAACTGATGAGAAGCTCAGATAAGGACAGTGGGATTAGGAGAAGCGAAAGCAAGCAAGTCTTGATCTTGTTCGAAAGCTGACATGTCTTGTTCAATTAGGCTAACAAATGCTTCAATTCCTTCACCATCCTTTGCATCCATCAGTATTACGCCGACGTCGTCAATCTTTCTTGGGTAAACAGCTCCCGGGACTACCCATTCGGGATTTCCCCATCCAAAATCCGCCTCGTAAAACTTCATTCCGCACCAACTGGTTATGTTGTATACATCCACTTCTCCCGTTATCTCTTTCGTGTAATTCACCATCTCATTCCTCATCTTCTCCCCGAGCCTGACGCCCCCGAGATTCTCTTTGATCATCTCATTCACTCCCTCTTTAGCTTTCCTCGAATTAGCAACGATTTCTTGGATCTCAATCTTTTCCTCTGGACCCGCCTTCAGAAAAAACGCAAATACGAGGTTTCCTATTGTGTTGTGTGGCAAATGAGTGGACGGGATTCTACGCCTCAAGTCCATGGCCTGCGTCATGACCAATGGCGTTGTCTTGCCCGAAACCTTCCTCGCACATCTCCAGACAAGCCCTGAGATGGCTTCAACACATGTTGGGTTCGACACTTGTATGCTTGCCGCTCTCTTCTTCAGTTCTACAATCTTCGAAGCATCGAAAACGAACCTTTTCTTGACACAGGGTTTTCCCACATCGAAGATTTCATCACTGATCGGGGAATCGAGAGAAGGGTCGGGAGTGGGGAAGAAAGTCGGGGCTGCGAATTCAGGACTCGCTGAATCGGAATGCCCTTTCGCCGTAGAGGTCCAACCATGGATGAACATTGCAAGCGAGGCAGCGTCGCAAACCTTGTGAGAAACGCAGACAGAAACCGCCATTCCTCTGGATCTAAAGAGGGTGAGTTTGACATGCAACAGTGGCCATTTCTCGGGAGGGTCTCCTGACGTTGTGAAATCAGAAGGAAGGAATTGCTTTACAGAATCGAGATTAGGGTTTCTCAGAAAATCCGAAAGAAGGCAATCGGTTTTTGCCTGTGTGAAGACGACCCCTTCGTCGTTGCAATTGATGGATGCTCCTCGGATGCGGCCGGAGAGAGGGTAGAATCGGTTTAGAGTGAGGGAGAGAGATTTCTTGAGTGTCAAGGCAGCGATCTCTTCTTCCGTATTGTAGAAGAAAACAGCAGCCACGTAAACAGGAGGAACCAAGTGACCAGAGAGGGGAAGTTGAGCGGTCCGAAGATGCTCGGATGTTGGTGAAGCCGGTTTTATCACTTCTTCCCCGACGATCTCCAGTTTCATTGTGGCGAATTAGCTGTAATGAGTTGTATTACTGACAGAGAACCTTTTAAGAGGTGGTCGGTTTGATGAAAATTATATAATTATTTGAGGACACAGACAAATATCTAGCTTTTGGTATCTCCATTTTTCTCTACCGTCGGAATCTTTTAGTTAACACTCTATCTTCGCACACAAATAAAGAATGAAAATTACATTGTTTTTAGTATCTATCTCGTCAACAGAAAAATCTCGGCAT
>NW_010965216.1:281566-299826 GCF_000463585.1 Tarenaya hassleriana
AATCTCGGCATTCATAAACTGTTTTAGTTTCCAGATGTTTGTGGTTCGGTTCTTATCTTACGGGGTGCTTCTAAATTCAGAAACATTTAATTTTCCCCATGTGGGCATTCGCAGGATATCACAAAGCCATTACAGTGAATCGACCACCTCTTCTTAAAAGGTTCTCTGTCAGTAATACAACTCATTGAAAGTCGGTCCACAACTGTCAGTTAATGTGGAATATGGGTTAATAATAGTATGGTCCTTCCATATTTAATTTCATTTCCATTGTTGGGCGATCGCATTCACCTAATATTTAATCGCTCTTTGACATTGATTTCGACGGTTGACTTTTTATTTCCGCATCATGGGAATATTCTAACGGCGTGCCAAAAAAAAGATACAGGTTTTTGTTATTAATTGCTTAATTTGTAGTTCATTTTTTTTTTATAATGTGGAAAATGCGATTCCAAGCTGACCATTGAATCCCTAGAGATTTCTTCTCTTTTTTTTTATAATGGCAATTTGATATCTGAAAATTTCTCTATTCTTTCTTGAGGAAAAATAATGATACGTTTGAGAGAAACTGTTCGAGGAAGTCCATAAACCATACAAATGTTAAATTTTTTTCTTCATACAGTATAACATTGGATTTGGAGGAAGCTATATATATATATATATATATATATATATATGAAGAGGGAGATTGTAAGATTTTAATCTCTCAATCCAAGCAGGATGATAGGAGGCGCTTGGTGTATTCGGCAAGTGCCCACAGCGGGAAGAAGTTTCTGTAGGTGGGATAGTGAAGCATCACGTTCATCTTGAAAACCCCTTCGATCTCCTGCACATAAATTCAACAAACCGCACACCCCATGCATCATCAGTTTCCCACTTTATTACTTTTATTTTTTTTCCAAAGGGATCACCTCTTGTGGAAAATCGCCGTTCTCCAACTGCGAGTTGATCAACAGTTTCGCAGCACGGTGAACGGGTGCAGGGTCTCTCTCCATCTATACATAAATGAACATCAAAACTTAGTAGATTAAAACCATATATATATATATATATATATATTTCAGGCGTTGATATGACTGACCTGGCCGACAAGAACCAGACCCATCATCGCTTGAGCTGTATGCACCACATTGGACCGGTTTCCTTCCAACGGAGTATATATCTGTCCCAATAATACGCACCCGAATAACTAAATCGATACGCTAACTAATTAACATGTAATCATAAACTAAACAAATTCGATATGAAAATCGAATCTTTATGATTTTTTAAAAATCCATAAATGTTTTTAAAACGAGTATTTCTATCGATAAAAAAAAATAGCTTTTTTTAAAATGGAAATAATCAAATCTACTAAACCGGAACCGGAAGTGGACTCCCCCTACCTTTTTGGTACAAGAAAGGTAGCTTTCGCCCCAACCACCGTCGATGTTTTGGGTTCTGAGAAGGAACCGAACTGCGTTACGAATAGTCTGGGAGTCCTGGTACGTCTTTCCGACCGCAACAAGCCCTCTTAGGGCAAACCAAGTCGCGTAGAAGAAGCACACTCCCCAGTTCCCATACCTTTCCATTTCATCTCATATAAAGAAGAAAAAAAGAGCTCCAATTAAACTTTGATATATAAATATATTTGTCTTGTTAAGTTGGGCGAGAATGATTAACGTACGCACCAGGAGCCGTCATCCGTCTGCATGTTCTCGACATATTTTACAGCATTAGCGATGAACCTCTCTATTTCCTTCTTTCTGTGTCCGGGAAACAGTTTGTTGAACATAACCAATGCTATTATGGTAGAGCATGTGCATTCCACGTACCTATTATTACGGTAAGACACGTGCATGATTTGGTTTTGTAATAACTTGTTTACACAACATATTATAAAAAAGAAGGAAAGAATATGAAATGACATACTCGTGCTCCACAACCACGTCTTCCATAAACTCCAATGGATTAAACCTCTACATCGACCATCAAAAATCAAACAAATTCATACTAGTACTACTTTATGTTGTTAGCAATTTGAATTAACCAAGTTTTGGGTTAGTCAAAATGAATAAAAACAATTCAAAAAACTTGGTACCTCAAGCCAGAGTTTTCCCGGTGCCGGTTCCCATGCTGTTATGCCTCCGTTTGGGCTCTGTTACCGTATCGAAACGTGCTTGTTAAAATTTCGAAACTCTCTCGAAGATTTTAGGAAAACCTAGAATTGTTAACAAAGCAAATTTATTTACCTGCAATGAGAGAAGGAAATTGACTGCATCGTATAGCCTCTCTACTTCCATTTTCTCACCGATGAACTCGGGAGGCATGGTTGAAAAGGCCAAGCAGCACTGTGTATATATACATGTATCTATGCATCAGTAGTATTGTGAAAACCATGACTCATCTTTAAATGCTAAATAGATCATATTTTTTTCTCGAAATTCAGGAAAAAAATTTAGATCTCAACCTCTAAGCTTTCGGCAGTGCAGTCAGATACTGGCCATCCATGATCTTGGTCCGAAAATGTCCATCCTCCTTTCGTGAAGTGTCGAAATGTTCTTTTATAATTCCCACGAGGGTTTTCTGCAATCTGTTATATATTAAGAAAACACACATGATATACAGATTCTGTGTAAAATATCACTCACCTCTCTAGGTACTACAATATATATATATATACACACACACACAAGACCTGAGATTTCTTTAAGAAGTCGTATCCCTTGACGAGCGTTGGTTTGATCTCATCCACAAGATCCGTTGCTAAGAGTGCTTGAAGCGAAAAGGCGGTATCCCACAATTGACTGCCAAAAGACTGCATACAATATACGTACGGTCACGTAAAATGTAACGAAAACTAATTAATAATCTTCTACTTGTATAATAATTTAATAAACAATATCAAGAAACTGTATTAATTATTTTGTGCTCTTTATAATATACCAACCTGGATTTTCATACCATCCTCAGCGACCCATATGAAATCAGGGATTCTCGCTAGATGCTTCTTGAAATGGTCTCCGTTAGGGTCTTCAACCCAAGAAGAAAGCATACATAACGACTGTACAAGAAGAGAAAACGTTAAGAAAAATAAAAACAAATGTTTTTTTTTATAATTAAAGATATATACCATGCATTTAGGAACGATGATATTAAATATCAATTCCCTCGTATGATATACCTTCCCCCCGCATCCACCTGAAAGGTATCGGCCAATTTCATCTTCGTAATGGATGAGGTCTATGGTGGTCTGAAGAGCCTTCTGTCTCATCCAGGGCCAACGGTTCAAAAGAGGTTCAATCGCCATATACACGACATCCCAAAGCATTTCTTGTGCGAATGTCTGAGGGTAATAGACGTCTTCCTGCACATATGCCAAGCGGTTCGAAAATCTTGTGATGTTGGATTCATCTCTATAAACATGGAAACATGTCCAACATGTTTCTTGGTCATAGTTTTAACATACCTTAGCGCATCTCTTGTGTGCGTTCTTCCAATCGATTTTATCGTAAGGACGAGGGTAAAGCTCCTTCCGGAGTTGCAGAACGAGAGGCGTTGGAGAAGAAACAAATCTTTTGCCGTACAAATATGACATAGGCATGAAACTATTTCGGGAATATATCCAGAGAGTACCTGTACGCGCGTGCATAAGTATTCAGAATATACTTGTATTGGTATCTAATCAGTTCTCTAAAGTGACGTTTAAGATCTCAAACCTCCATTAACAGGAAGAGAAGAAGGAAGCAACCACAATTCGGGTGGCATCGGTTTGCAGCCAGACCATTCATGCACTCCAAGAGCCTACATATAAAACCCTAATCATCAGCATACAAACATAGGAAGCATCGGTTCTTTTGGTGTAGACGGCTGAGTGTCAGTGCATACTGAAAGCCAAACTTTCCCCATCAAGGGTGTATACGTGGCACCACCATGGTCGAGAATCCACTTTCGAGCCCTTGCACAAGCTTCCGCATCAGGTTCTACTCCGAGAATTCGTAGGGCGATGTAGTTGAGAACCGTACAGAACATAACACTGTGGCTTTCTACGTGTAATCCCCATCCACCATCCTCGTTCTGTAATGAATATCGACGACACATATTTAGATAAATCAAACCCATGCTTAAAAAATGCATTAATTTACACACAGATTGACACCTGGTGATTGTATACGTAACGTAGGATTTCCTTTTGATGCTCGGAAGAGAACACCTTTTCCAAGTGCCCAGTGATGTAAAGGCATATAACCTGAGATGGACCGTTCGTATTTTAGAAAAAAAGAGTTCAGTTAATATCATACAGTAAACGCACGCGTGTGTACTCACGAAGGGTGGGTGGAAGAACAAGGGTCCGGCGTTTTCAGCAGGCCAGTGTCCATCATCAGCCTGCAGGGCCGAGAAATAGTGAACCCCTCTTCTAAGTGCGGCCTTGGCTACGTCGCACGTGATTTTCTCTGCATCCTCGACTCTCACTCGGGGAATCGTCTGCTTAAAGTTTTTCTCCCTTAGAAACTGCACAAATGTCTCGGGAATTGAATGAAAAGATCAAATAATAAAAAAAGATTTGAGAGATGTGGGGGGAATTACGCACCTGCATGCGCCAGAGGAGATCGGCACTGGGCTTCACAAGAGAACGGTTCTTGGAGAAATTACGGCGAGCTTCCTCTACCTCAGCCACCTCCTCAGGAGTGCCTGCCTTTGGATCATACTCCCATATCTGCCTCCCTACGTGTCTATTCGTGCTGTACAAGTATGGATCATCTCCTCCCTTCGGAGTCCTCAGCTTCCACATTCTTCTACCTGCTTCAAATTTAATTTATGCCGGTCCATGATCATGATTTCATCATATGTTATGTTGGTACAATGATCGGTTTCTGAGTTTGGCGTATATATGAATTACAATTCATAATATATAATAATAAAAAAAGGAATCTTACCGGCCGGGATGAAGGGCGCGATCGAGAAAGATAACGACAAGTTTCGAGTGAGAATAGAAAAGGGGTGGGGGATTTTAAGCGCCCATTACCACATAGCGTCAGCGTGAGCGAGGAGTAACGATCGCGTTTATGTCTCCAATATTACACCCTTTGTGGCCATTTCCACGTGAACATATAGAGACATACACATATAAAACTGATTCCACTTGGCATTTCCACGTGAATACGTAACTGATGCCACATTATAATAAAACCATATCCATACATTCTTCCATTGATACTATCACTCACTATCCTCCATATATGATCATGAAAATCACAAGTAATGCTAGTGTAAGGCTTCTCGAAGTCGTTGGTTTCAAGGCCATAAGTAATTAATGGCTTTCTAAGACATGAGATTTAGGAGTTTTGTGATCATCGCGTTTTGAGTGGTTATTGAATTTGCTGTATTATAAATTACAATTCGTGATAAAACAAAAGGATATCTTACCGTACGTGATGAAGGCCTCGAGAAAGTTTCAAGCGAATGGAATGGGGGGTCGTGTCGTGTGAGGATGAAATTTGGGTGATTGAAGGAAAACACATACCCAGACCCATTTAAATAGAAGTTGAGAGATATTTTACACGTGGCTTAATTATTACGTAAATGATTTAGGTGACGCAATTAAAGTGCGCCTAAATTATTATATAAAATTTGTTATGCCCCAGAAGAGTTCTGTAAAACCAATCATCTAATTTTGCCTAAATTACTGTAAAAACAATTTTCTAAACAGTCCCCATGATTATGGGTGTGGCTGCTTAGCCTTCACCCGAAAAATATACAAAACTTGAAGAAGAAAAAAAAAAGATTTGGATTAATTTGATGATTTCCAAATAAAAAAATGTGTATGTGTCTGTATGTGTGTACATATACTTAACATCTACTACAGAGATTTCTGCACTCCCTATGAAAATTATTAATCATCGTTATCTTGGTCAATTAATACATATGCATGGGCGTACCTACACCTGTTGCAGGGGTCACAGGCCCCCATTGATTAATTAAAAAAATTATATCTCTTATAAAATTTAAAACAAAACTGTTAATTAAATACTCCCGTAACAAAATTAAATTCACCCTCAATTATATATATATATATATATTTCCTAGAAGAAGTGTTCACTATTCAATTCTTGAAAGTATTGGCCTGGGCGCGAGCTTTAAATATAGTCACGCTGGCGATCCGACCGACCTATTAATATTCATATTCTTAGTATTATCCGTCGATCGATTCCTTCGGCCAAAATTAATTGCATATGGGATTCAATTTCCAACACTATATTATTGCAGTTTTATCGTTACAGAAACATTAATTTAAAATTAGCCCAGAAATAAAAACGAAAACGGCAACCTTAAGTTACGCGGTTTTGGTTCGCATGCATGCATGTTGAAGATGTCCATCGTTGTAAAGCATGTAATGTAAAACTACGTGACCATCGTTTCATTGAATGTGAAAAGTCTTCGAACTAATAAGTCTAAAGAGACAAAAAAAAAAAAAAAAGAACCCTCGGATGATTACTGCCTCTGATTATGTTTGCTGCTTCAGAAATATCCAGCCTTTATGGATTTTTTGTTCTTATCTTTCCAATTTTACATTTTTTTTATATTATTACTTTTGGGATATTAGTGGAATTTTCTAGAAAGAAAATATTAAATCATATCGTTATTTAATTGGGTAGTTGTAACTTCATAGGAGATCATCAACCCAACTTTTAACCTCTTTTTCATTAAAAAAAAAACTAAATAGGATACATCAAACGATTTGTTGACAGTTCAAGTATTGTCTCGAGCGTATTTGAATTTGGGGTCCTTTTTTTAGCACGATTTAAATCGAAGTTTGGGGACTTTGAAACTATGCGAAAGCAAAAAATGAATAAAATGTACGCTTTAAATTTGTGGCACGGACCAACTAGACTGATTTTGACATGATTGGTGTGTGTATATAAAAATAAATGATTTTTCAAGTACTAAATGCTGTGTCATGCCATTCGATTTCTTGTTATTATCAGTCAAACTACGACCAATGCAAATGTGAAACATATTCAAAGGAAAAATGAAAGTCAACCAAATTCAGCCCCTGCGTAAAGTTAAACGTAAAACCCACCCTGAAATTAAGAAGCTACGTACAAATTGCTAAAAACGTATATGAACGATAATATATCAGTTCAGAAATTTTATGATCGGATTTGACAATTTTCTTATCCATTACGTCGTTAGAAACTGTTTCTTCAATTAAGAAACGATTACTTGAGAAGAAGAAAAAAATTTGTCACGAGGGATGTTGTAGAGGTCACTACATCTACCGATCAAAGAATATAAAATTATCTTTTAATATCTGTATATTAGTCGTATATCTTTTTGAGATATCATGTAGGTCCCAAGATATCTTATAATATATTCCAATTTCAATTTGAATATATTTAATTGAAAAAACTCCAAACAAATACATGAAACTTTTATCTTTAAAAACAATACGTCAAGCATTTTTCTCCAAATTTTTACGCTAAACCCTAGCAACATTAAATATGTAAAATCTAATGTTATATATTTAACATTTTTTGCCACATAGGGTCCATCCCCGGTCGAGCGTATATACATGTATATGTATATTTTTTTTTTGTTTAAAATTTCTAATTTTTAATTTTTGGATTTATTTTGATGTGATAAAAATGATACATGGTATTCATCTCAGCATAGTATCTCGGGGTCATATTTTTTTTTATGATGAAGCTTGTTTGTGTTTTTCAGTTCCAAGGTCGTGGTTGTGTATTAGGGTAACTGTTTTAGGTCGGTCCATTATTTCAGAAGGATATTATCGGAACCAACACCATCCATCGTTTCTCGGGGTTCACTTGCATGGTTTTTTGAACTATTTCATCTTCTTTTTATATTTCAATCATATATTATTTATCTACTATTACGTTTTCATTTCAATTAAATACCCAAAAAGATCGGAAATGTTCTTTTATAATTCCCACGAGGGTTTTCTGCAATCTGTTATATATTAAGAAAACACACATGATATACAGATTCTGTGTAAAATATCACTCACCTCTCTAGGTACTACAATATATATATATATACACACACACACAAGACCTGAGATTTATATAAATAGAACTCAATAAGAACTGTCAGAAAAAAAAAATTGTATATTGATGAAAGTAATGCAATGTAATTTTTTGGAAAACTATTTTATTTTTATTTTTGGCAATCTTCGTTTTCTCTGATTTTTTTTTAAAAAAAAATAAAAGATTAGGTGAGGAGGCGCGCGTCACGCGCCTGTCGTGTTGGAAAAAATAAAAAAGCTTCTACATCGATTTTGACAGCACGCGCGCAACGCGCTTCACATGCGCGTGGGCTTTATATTCTCTAAAGAGGACGTTTGTCATTCCATCTCGTTATGGGCCCTATCTTTTTTATATGGGCCTTCTCAAAATCTCATCACCACCAGATAGAGGCCCAATATATTTATATTCCCAGACGAAAGCCCAATTTATTTCTTGTTACTTTTTTCCCCCCCTCTCTTATTTATTCCATGAATATGTTTTCCACTTTTTTTAACTCTTTCATTGAAATATATTTTTTAGACATCAACATATTAGTATATTACTATTATTAGCTTCATGAACACACATACATATTTTCCTTTTTTTTGTAAAGATAATGTTATATTACGTTTTCGGTTGCATTATTGCAAAAATCTATATCATAATTGATCATTTATTACCTCCAAAATAACAACCAAAGACATGTTTTTTTTACCAATAAAACTACATTTGGATAATTTTAACTATACAATTAATTTATTATATATTATAAATTCGTAGAAATCATTTTCAAAACATCAATAAATCTTAAAAGTAATGTCTCTACTTGGTGGCCACACGTCGAGTACATTCTTCTTCGTCGATTTAAGAAACATGCAACATGAGACTGAGACTTGCTATCTCGGCTTCTTGAGTTTAACACCACTGACCACTGTCAGGAGCTTTGATCAAGAACCAAGATTCCACGGTGATTTCTGCAACTGATAATTTGACTCAGCAAACATTCAGACAAGGCTTTGCAAACTGTACAATTCTGTCACAGACAGCAAACTAAAGCCAATGGTCAAATAACGCATGGCTCTGAGGAATCTACTCTATGCTAATCAGAAACCAAACCTGGAAAGCTCTGCTAATGGAGTTTCTGGTTTTACAATTTCACACTGCACGTTATGCTCCCTAGATTCAGTGGGAACTTTTTTATATTACATAATCAGACCACTCGGATATATGAGATGTCTGGTCCATGGTCAGACCCGGAATCTTGTCGAGCTTCACCGGATTCTCTTTCCCGCCTATTAATCTCGCCGGGTTTCCCACCGCCGTCGTCCTCGGCGGCACGTCCTTCAGCACCACCGAGCCCGCTCCTATCTTGGCTCCGTCTCCGACCTTTATATTCCCCAGAATACAAGTCCCCGCTCCGATCAAAACTCCGTCGCCGATCTTCGGGTGACGATCACCGCTCGCTTTCCCGGTTCCTCCGAGCGTAACGTTGTGGAGGATCGAGACGTTGTTCCCCACAACCGCAGTCTCTCCGATCACGACGGCCGTCGCGTGGTCGAGCAAGATCCCGCGTCCGATCTTCGCTCCCGGGTGAAAATCGACGGCGAAAGCCTCCGACACTCTGTTCTGAATCAGCAAAGCTAAGGTTTTCCGGTTATGGGTCCAAAGCTTGTGAGCGATCCGATGCGCTTGGCATGCGAGGAAACCCTTGAAGTTGAGGAAACAATGGACGTAGCTTATGCAAGCTGGGTCTCGTTCCTTGACCGCTAAAAGATCGTGCCTCACCGATTCTACGATTTCTGGGTCTCCTTCTAGAACGCTGACGAACAGATCGAAGAGCGTGTTGCTGGGCAAATTCGAATTGCTGAGCTTGGTCGAGAGGATATTCGCCAACGCGGTCTCCAGGGATCGCTGAGAAAGAATCGAAGCGTAATAGTAGCTCAACAAAATCGGTTCGCTCTCCACATCGGATTTCGCCTCTTCTTGCATTTTCGTCCAGACATCGCCGATTTCGGCGTCTCGATCGAGATCGTCGACGAGGGGGCGCGTGTGGAGAATTTTCGTCGGGTTCCCGTTGACGGGCACTCGAGAAATCCGATCCGAGAAACTGGGTCGGTAGAAATTCATGTAACGGAACCCAGAATCATCGTCCTGAGGCCTGTTTGGATCGCGAGAAAGCTGGGCTTCCCCAGTTCTGGACGTGTCGATGCATGCCGCCATGGGAGAAGATGAGATTTTGAGGATACTATTGAAAGGAGAAAAGTTGAGCGACACGAGAAGAGGAAGAGAGACCATGCTTTTGCGGAGAAGACGAAGGGAGATTATATAGGGAGATAGAGAAATGACGGCGACCTGTGACCGGGAACATGGGAAATGCAATTTTCTCGGGAAAATTGTTATTTAATTAACTGACGGAAAACGGAAGAGATAAGGAAGATAGATACATACACCATACATATATTTATATATATAGCCCCTCTCCTTCTCGGTCGGTCTCCCCCTCCCTCAAGTAGTTGCAGACACAAGTGGATATTTTAATTTTTAAAATAAATACCAAATAGGAGACAACTTCTATAAAAATACGGATTTTTTTATAGCTAGGAAATTTACTGCTTCGACCCATTTAATTTTTAGATCCAGAATTAATTTTTAATCACGCAATTAATTATATCCATTTACTCTACCAGTAGAATTGAACACAAGAATGCATTGATGCGGTATCATAGGAAAAATCTGTTCAATTATATTTTCATTATTTTTTACAATTTTTTAATCTAATTAATATTTAATTTTTTTAAAATATATTAATTAATAGATAAAATTTTAAATATTTGAAAAAATAGAACAATACATTATTTATTTACTTTTTTTAAAAAAAATATAAAAATTATTACATTTTATTTTAAAGAGTAATACAAATTAAAATCAAGTTTATTGTTATGAAACTTTTGATTAAAAAAATATTACTTATATTAATTAATTTATTTTTAAAAATATATAGTGATTTAAAATTATGAAATAAAAATTATAATTGTTATGAGATAAAAGATTATTACAATATAACAAAATTTAATCTTTTTAATTTAGAATAGTTTTTCTTATTTGATTAAAACCGATTAAATTTTAAATTTTTTTTTTAAAAAAGTGTGATCTCATAAATTTGGAGGCACTAATCAAAAACTCCAATTGCACGTCTTGGCTCTGTTCTCTTAACCACTGGACCATCGGTTAAAAAAACGGATTTTCGAATAAAGTGAAGCTAAGCATAAATCCAATGGTATTTCCATACAAATAATGGGTTCAGAGCCATTTCTACTAACAGTAACAACATTGGTTGATTAGACTCAGCATCCCTCCCTCCATTGAGTTTTTATCCTCTCTCTCTCTCTCTCTCTCTCTCTCTCTCTCTCTCATGCAAGATTCAGTCCTGGCCGGTTCCCAAAACACGCGGGGTTAGGGTTCAGACCGGTTCACTCTGGTTCGGTCAATTCGTTGACCAATTTGGTCAACAGTTGACCGGTTTAGGTCAAATCAGACCGGTTCAGGTCCGGTTTGGGGTCAATTGGACCGGTTTAAACTGGTTCAGGTCAATCTAGGTCCGGTTTAGAACAATTGAGTCCGGTTTAGGTTAATTGAGTCCGGTTTAGGGCAATTCAGACTAGTTTAGGCTGGTTTAGGTCTTGGTTAAGGTCTGATTTGTCTAGGAAGGGCTAGAATTGTTCGGTTCAGACCAATAGGATCTGATTGGAGGTGAATTAAGGCTGGTTTTAGACTGGTTTAGGTCTAATGTGAGGGTATGTTCGTCCAATTAGGCTAGAATTAGATCGTACAGGTCAATTGGATCTGGTATTAGGTAATATCAAATTGTTTTAGGTTGGTAGAAGTCTGTTATAGGTCTGATTTATCTAGTTAGGGCTGTTATTGGTTGCGTTAGGGCCTGAGTTGGTGGGTTTTAGGACTAGATTAGTCAGTTTAGGTCTGGAGTGTACAATTAGGACTAGAGCTAACTGGTTTAGGGTTAGGTTAGTCCAAATGAGGTCTGATGGTGTCTGGTTTAGGGCATAGTGGATTGGTTTAGGGTAGATTATGGTCTGTAGCGATCGGTTTACCCTGTTAGGTCGGTCTAGTATCCAAATTTGGCTTGGTTTAGTGAAATATACTAAGGATAGACCTGTTTTAGATCTCGGTTTAGCTAATGTAGGTCATAGATTCCTGTTTCTGTTCAGTATAGGTCTGAATAAGTTGGATTTGACTACGTTTAGTTGGGTAGGAGGTCGGGTTAGGCTTAAATAGGCTGATACAGGTCTGAAAATAGACTGATTTAGGTCTGATATAGGTCTGTAAGTGCTGTTTAGGTCTTGGTTAGGTCTGCCTTAGCCAAATTTGGGTTAGTCTAGCGTATTTTAGGTCTGATCAGTAGGTAATTAGGTCAAAATAGACTTGGTTAGGTCTGATTAGAGGTTTAGAATGTCTATAGGGACGTTGTCTAGGTCTGATCAGATTAGAATCTGATTGTAGACTTAGGTATTATCTTGTTTAGGATTAGATAGGACTCCTAAGCACCGGTTTTGAGTCATAGAGTCCGGTACTTTGACCGGTTAGGTCTGATTAGTTGGGATTTGACTAAAATGGGTTGATTTAGGGGTTGGTCAAGTCTAGAATCACTAGGTATAGGTCTGTAGGGGTCGGTTTAGATCAGGACAGGTCTGTAGGAGTTGGTTTTAGGTATTTATAGGGTCTGATCAGATTAGAATTAGGCCAATTAGGCTTAGTTCAGGTCTGATTAGGGAGCTAAAGTCTAATCAGGGGTTGGTAAGTCATTAGGGTTGGCTTAGGTTTGGTGATTAGGAGTTTTAGGTGTCTAACTAGGACTTATGGTCATCTAATCAGGGGTTGGTCAATTAGGGTTGGCTTAAGTCTAATTAGGGTGTTGTGGTGGTCTAGTCGAGACTTTTGGTTATCTAACTAGGGCTGTTAGGGTCTAGGTATCACTTGGGTAGGTCTGATTAGGACTTTGTGAGAGACTAGGTAGACTCGGGATCGTAGGACTGGTTAGGACTTTGTTGGGGGCCATGTAGACTCGGTGTTATAGGTCTGATTAGACGTAATCAGGTCCGGTTAGCCTTAAGTTAGGTCTGGTTAGACGTAATCAGGTCTTAAGGTAGGCTGCGTTTTGAGTCTAATAGGTCGGTTAGGTAAAATATACCTAGGGTAAGTCCAATCAGGTTTGTGCGAGAGTCTAAGAGGTCGGTTAGGTAGAAATATACCTTGTGTTAAGTCCTATCAGGTCTGGTCTAGAGTGTATTAGATCCATTTAGGTAATATGTACCTAGGGAGATGTCCGGTTAGACTTGGTTTAAGGTCCGCTAGATCGGTTTAGGTTGAGTGCCTAGGTTAAGTCCGGTCAGGTCGTGTTCTCTTAGTCTTATAGGTCTGATTAGGTAGAGACGTACCTAGGTTTAGGACCGATAGACTAGGGTTAGAGCGTGTTTAAGCACGGCCAGGTAGAAACATACCTAGGGTTAAGTCCTCTAGGGTTCGGTCTCATACCTCG
Source organism: Tarenaya hassleriana (assembly GCF_000463585.1). NCBI lineage: Eukaryota > Viridiplantae > Streptophyta > Magnoliopsida > Brassicales > Cleomaceae > Tarenaya > Tarenaya hassleriana. Next base: position 295,124 of record NW_010965216.1, read on the forward strand.
TGTCATGTTACATCACTTCTAGGGTCGGGTAAGTCACTTCCGGGTTGAGTCGGTTTTAGACTCAGGTTTTATCGTCTTAGGATGATGGATTTAGATATTCTAGCTCGGTATACCCCGAAAGAGGGTATGGTGGAAGGACTAGGGGTCTCGGGCAAACCCGAGAAATCGGGTGCAGGAGTAGGCCAAGGACCAGGTGGAGTGAGTTGTTCCGCGGGTAGGTAAGGACACTACAAGAAGGTGTTGTAGGTCCCGGATGACGAGGTAGGGAGAGTCCGAGTTAGAAGGACGTTTTGACCTCGGAGGAGTAACCGAAGATGCTTCGGTTCTCGGTGGTAGGTCGGGAGGTGAGGTCTCCACATTTAGGTGGAGCTTCCTCAGGTAGGATGCTCAGGAGATGGTGTGAGCAGGGAGGCGTCGAGTTTTCACCGGGTAGAGTCGGTGTAGGTTGGCGCTAGGACACTCCCTCTCGAGGTGAAGCACGTGCACTCACGTGTCTCTTATTCTCGGTGGAGCATCGTAGATGACTATGAGCGTTTTCACGGGACAAAACCGTGGGACAACTCTAGTTGGCAGGTTAGGGTCCGAGGGTAGAAGTCGCATACTCATAGGTAGTGTAGACTCTACGGGGATTCTGGGCTAGGTATCTAGTGGGTTCGGTGGTATGACTCAGGTTAGTCTCGGGAAAGTCGGGATAGACTTAGGAGACGGGTAGACGGCGGGTGTAATCCGCGGGTTAGCTAGCGGATATAGTCTTGGGCTTTACTAGGAGGGTTAGTTAGACGGTCTAGGGAGTCATACAACCGAGGGTAGCATTCGCCGGTCGGGCGATGCGGGATAGGACTACGGTTCGAGTCTTATCGGGGTGAACGTTCTAACACGTTTACCAAGTGTTTCAGGTAAAGATGAGCTGATCGGTGGCGGGATAAGGCGACGAGGCCACGAGGAGTCATCGACGAGAGCTTCATCAGATTCAGGACGACATGCGACTAATTCCGAGACAGGTAAGTCAGGTAAGTCTGCGTTAAATTCCGACGAAAGTCGAGGGATCGACGAAAGTCGAGGGATCGACGAAAGTCGATCGGTGCTGGAAACGGCGAACCACTAGCTTTATTTTCTTTTCGGTTTTCTCTTTCTCCACCAAGGTGGAGATTGTTGGGCCTTAAGGCCCATTTTGGTGAATAAAGTGAAACCCTATACGTGAGGGAGAGGCTCCCAAAACACGCGGGGTTAGGGTTTAATACCCTATTGTCTCTTGTTCTTCGAAAAAGAAGCACGGGGCTCGAGACGGAGAAAGAAAAGAAGGGAGAACGGAGAACAAAAGGGAGATCTTGAGGCGGAGGAGCTTTTCGGCGACGGAGGAAGCTCGGACCGGCGGCGACCGTCACAGGTGAGTCAAGATAAAGATCGGTAAGAGTCTTTTGTGTCTTTCCGGTTGTTTTTCGGATGGTTTTCGGATGATGAGTCTCCGGTTTTGTGGAGAACCGTTTGTTCTTGTTTCTCCGGTCTTGTTTCCATCGACTCTAGTGGATTCGCCGGTACCGTCCGGCCGAGATGTAGGTCCGAGCTCCGCTCGGTAACCGAACTCGTTAAAACCTGTCTCTTCTTTCGATTCTTGCACGAACGAGTGACGGAGAGATCGGAGAGGGCTCGATACCGAATTCACATCAGTGTACACCACCGAAAAAAAGTAATTTTTTTTCAATTTTAACCCACTTTTCGGTTGAAAAAGTCCGAAATACCCTTTTTTTTTTATTTTTTGCGACCTTATTACAACTAACATATAACTGATATACAACTAAAATAAGACAGATAATTTTTTTGCCACCTTTTTTAGAATCAATTGTAACTTTTTTGCCATCTTTTTTAGAATTAATTACGAAATCGTAATAACGAAGTTGTTTTCAAACGGATAAATATCGTATATTCATTAAGGGTCGTCTTTTCAAAAAAAATTAATGTGTTATGTTTTTTGTGGTGTACTGTGAAATAGCTGCGACCCAAGTAGTTCATTTGAATAAAAAAACCTAAAATTAGGGATAATCAGATTATATCTAAAGTGACATTAGATACCTTTTGCACAGTTTCGCACTTTTTGTTTATTATAAGAAAATTATCAGCATATATGCAAATCAAGAGGTGATCTTCAGATCTATTTGGTAGAAGTAAAATCTGAAATCTTATGAAAGAAGAGATTTTATGGGAAATTGTTATTTATATATATAAAATTATAATTCAAAAGTTGAACCGTACCGTCTAATTCATATTTTGCGACCAAGAACATAAATAATATGGTATATGTTATTAGTGGCGGATCCAGAAAAAATTTACAGTGGAGGCATATTATTATATATATAATATAAAAATCAATAAAAATATATTATCATAAAAATATTTATATTTTAAAATTAAATTATATGATTCTTATTTTTTTGAAATATATCCATAACAATTTTATTTGTAAATATATATTTTTTTCGATCAAACAAACCAAACAATCACTTAAAAATTGATTGATCACCAACCAGTTGCACAAAACTATCGCTACAAAATTCATTATTAAAAAGCATCTTTCAACCGTCGCGGTAGCAACGAACAAAGTTTATATCAATTTCAAAAGTTCTGTATACTAATACATATGAAAGATATTTTTTGTTTTCACCATGAGACGAGAAAGATTTCTAATATTAGCCAAATTTATAAATATGATCAAAATATAGAAATTGATGAACAAATAAAAAAATAAAATTATTTCAAATAAAAACTATAACACTTATATACCTTTAATTTGATTGTTCTTTATTTTTTTATATGACTAAATACCAGATTTAGAGAATCTTTTAGGAGAAAAAATGGGAGATTAAAAATAGATGGAAACAATGGAAACTACAATAAATGTTATATTTGTAACTGTGATTTTTTAAAATAATTTTGTATTAGAAAAACACTTTTCAAAATAATTTTGTATCAGGAAAGAATTTTAAATTGAAAAAAAAAAGTAAAAGACCTAAAATACACGGTGACTAAAAAATACATAACCCATTTTTTTTTTATAAAAATATAATACAAAAAATAGGAAAAAAAAAGATAGAAGGGGGTCCACATAAAAAATTAACGGGTCACTCTTTAACTCTCTTGAAACCTTGTAAAAATTATAAATGCATTAAATTTTTTTTAAGTTTTTTGAGTGGGGGCACAGGACCCCACTCCCTTACACGTACGATCGCCTCTGTATGTTATAAATAAAATATATTTATGGTAGAGCCTCCCGTTAATGTTTACACTGACTTAATGTTTATATATACGTAAACATTAATTTCAGAATTTCTATAAATAAGCTATTTGGGTTTCTTGTTGTACACTTTCAAGAGAGAAAATAATAAAAAATATTTCTTCTTCATTCTCCTAAAATATAGTTTTCGGTTATAGTTAACGATCTAATATGCATGTCATCTTTATTCTTTCGGTTTCATAACACATTATCAACACGAGCGTTCTTCTACAACTAAACGTAAGATAATTTATCTTTAATAATAATATTTTCGTTCTTATGATATACACATGTATTCATTGATGTTTGAGTGGAATTAACCTCAAAATATATATGAATACCGATATTCTTTATAATTAATTTATGCACGACTATGCCACCTCGATTATTATTCATGGACGGCTATGCCGCCTTAATTATTTATTCTCGGACTATTCCCATTTTTTTCTACAAATTTTCGAAAATGTTCTAATTTCCTACATCAATTTTTAATTTGACAAAAAATATACCGAATTTTAAACATTTCCAAAATCTCACACAAAATCTTAAAATATACTGCAATTTCCCCATACCCGTAAACGGCGTTAAGTTCTGTCAATTTTAATATTGACGTGGCATGATTTGGCGAAATCTGTATGATGTGACATGTCATTTCGTTATTTCTATAAATAGATCATTTGGATTCATCCATTTTGGTTATAGTTAACAATCTAATATACGGATCATTTTTATTCCTTCGGTTTCATAAGAGTATATATTTTTTTTAAAGAAAACTATTCTATAATTTGAAGTTATTAGTCTCACTGTCACATAAATTACGTGTCCCAAGACATTATCTTAATTCAAGAAAAAATCCGAGAGAAATACAAAGTAAATATGATTTTTTTTCTGCAATAATTTATTTATGCATATAATGACAAATCGAATAGGTTAGAATCATTTACCGACTTTTTTTTTTAAGGGTTTAAACAAATTGTCTCAACCATTGAAATTGAATGGCACATCAAGGGTCGCTATCAAACTCATTGGTCCTGAGATTCATACGTTACATTAAACAAAAAGAAAAAAAGTATTCTCTCTCTTTCGGCTTTTTGTTTTTGTTTATTTGAACCATTTGGCCCTTCAAAGTCATGAAAACGCACCCTAACGTATGTAAGGTATGATGAGCATATGTCTAGACACGTGAAAACGAAATCACATGTCCAAGTCATTTTCTAACTCTATTCCAATGTTTACATAGGATCGTAAAAAAAGATTCTCGTACTCATTCTGGGAGAAAATACACATGCAATTAGGTACAGAGATGTTTCAGAACGTACGTATGCTACAAAAATACACAGCAGAAGATGTTTCAATGCAATTCAGGATTTACCAGTTGTGAAGCGATGCTGATGATCCATCATTGAGAGAAATCTATATGGGGGGGGGGGGGGGG
>NW_010965216.1:300101-338661 GCF_000463585.1 Tarenaya hassleriana
TTTGTCAAGAACAAGCATTACCACAGATTTCTTTATGGTAAAGGAAAAAGAATGTTCAGTAAGAAGATCCATGACAGCAATAACATCACTTTGTTATATAGCTCACAGCTGAATGTGGAAAAAGCCTGAAGATCAAGAACGGCCGGATGTTACCACAGACAAATAAAACTCGATCAGAGATAACAGAGTTTACATGCTCGGTGAAGAAATAGCAAGACTGTATTGCCATTAAGAATCTAAGTAAAGAGATTTCCTGACCTGAGTCACCGCAACCGAGTTTTCAGAGCTTCACCTCAACATCTACACCGGCAGGAAGATCAAGTTGCATCAAGGAATCGATTGTTTGGGCAGTCGGGTATAGAATATCAATCAACCGTTGGTGGGTCCTGATTTCAAAATGGAACCTTGCGTCCTTGTGAACATGCGGGGACTTGAGAACACAGTAGATACGTTTCTTGGTCGGTAATGGCACTGGGCCCATCGTCTTTGCGTTGGTATTTCTTGCTGCCTCAAGTATCTGCTTGCACGAGTCCTCAATAAGAGGCACCCAGTAGGATCTAAGCTTTATCCTAATCTTTTGCTTTGGCGCCATCTGCTAACAAGAAGCATCCAATCTTAAAAGAGATGTAACAGTAATACCCACCGAATTCCTATAACAATTTGAAGAGGAAGATACACAACAAAATAGCATTTTTCCAACTAATAGATATTCTGATGAAGCGATATCAACTATTCGAAACCATTCGTGCAAGAATCGATGTGACAACATAAATTACGGAACCACTAGCAGTGAAATGAAGTATCAAACTTCGAACGGTAACCTTTGAACTTATAATTGCTTATTCAAAAACCTTAAAACCTTCCTTAGTAGAGATCCTCAAGGCTTATACTGAGTTCTACAGAAACATTTGTTCCCATACTATATAGCAGCATAAGCTTCCACTGTAATATACCTAAGAAAATGGAAAAGGATATTACTTTAGGAGGGTTTGCAAAACGTCCCAAGGCTAAAACAGCATGGTAAACCAACCAGAAATTTGAACGCATCAACAATGTCTACCCACGGACAAGCGGCATTTCTGAAGTTATTACTGCTTTTCCGAGAAAATATAATATGGTAACTGAAATCTCACGACAATCGAGGACATATTCCCAATAATGATAGGGTACCTTATCCACCTCTGCAATGACCGAAGAAGCGGTCCGAACCTGAATTTACACGAGAAACAAATGTGCAACGTAAATGAATACTGATCAAGCACAGCCTCTACGTTTCAACTAAGCGCGAGCATGGACTTGTAAAGTAGCCGAATTAACAAAAGACGTTCAGGAACCAAACAGAAAATGCGAAAAAAAAAATATTAACGATTCCGCGTTTTCTCAGCGGATAAACAAAGTTTCCGAGAATGACAAACAGCGAAATGGGTACCTCGGATTCCTCGGAACCAGATCCCTCGAGGACTTCAGGAGCTGGATCTAGGGTTTCAGGGGCAGCGAAGACCCTTGAGGAGGAAGACGAGGGTTTAAGGGCGCAGGAACTGAAGCCGCTACGGATGGAAGACGGAAACAGGGAGAGCGAAGAGACCTTTAGTCGAGAATTAGAAGCAGAAGAAGCTGGGATTACGAGAGAGGGCAAAAGGATTGAAGATACAGAAGCAACCGCCATGGAAATTCTTCTCCTTTCTTCTTCCCGAGTCACTACGACTGTTCTGTTATCCAAAATCGAAAAGCTTTAGTATTTTGCTTTTTGTTTTTGGTTTATTGAAAATTTATCTGAAACCCATATAGTGTAAAGGCCCACCAAATAATACTCATTGGGCTAAGAAAACATTTTGGGCCTTTTAACACATTTGGAAAAGACGAGATTCTGGAAATAAACAGATTCAGAACAGGTTGCCAAGATTCTGGAAATCCGTTTGTACTAACCTAACAATCACAAACGCAGACATACACACGAATGTACATAATTACACATACCTTTGTTACATCATCTGACCTAAACCGACAGAACATAGATCGGAGGATCCTGGTCGACACAAAAAATGGCAGTTTTGTAGGAGAGGTTGGAGTTCATGGAACAGACCAGAGGCCGGCAGAGGCTTCTGCAACTCTCCTCATGTGCCGAGGTTGGGTGCTCGGGCCGACAATGGCGCTCCATACGAGTATCTCCACTGGCCACAAGCCTCGCACTTCTCCAGCTTCATATCGTTTTCTAACGTGCAGAATTTACACGACCATATCTTGAACTTGACCCCCTTGTCCTTTGGCCTTGCTCCGCTGCACAACTCGCATATTGGAGCCAGTGGCTGCTCAAACAAACAAGATTACTCAGGAATGGATAAGAATTCTATAACATTCTGGGTCTGAGTGCTCGCCCACGTTTAGAAAACTTACAATCTGTATGGTAGTAATAATATGACGACTTACTGGATTCAATAAGGTGCAAGTGGCACATTCCCACATGGCAGATTCATTGGCAATGCAAGTTATATTTGAACTGTTAGACGACGAAGCTGCGTCCTGGGGTTTGCAACATCGTTTAGGAGATCTAGTATCAGGACCATTCTCTGTTAAATCAATCACATCCAATCGCCATTGATGATTGGTAGACGAAGGAAGTGAATTGTTGTTGTTTGACCAACCACTTCTTTTCCCTAATCTTGCATCTGGAGTAGAGCGATAAGATCTACCATTGTCACTCGAGCTCGTAGAACTTCCCATAACTCGAACAGACTCTTTGTGGATATCACCGTTCTCTTCCTCTGCAAGAGCCTCTGCAGAATGAGAACCACACCAGATATCATCAAGCAAGCGTCTTTCTGCTGCCATTGCAGCAGCTTGAATTGGACTCAGTGCTGACATAATGGTGCTATCACCGCCAAGACGATGGGACCCTGATGGTAGCAAATTGCCAGCTCGTACTCTTTTCTCTGCAGCTGCAGCTGCTGTTGCTCGAAGAGATGAAGAAGGTGGATGACGAGTAAATCCTCCCAAACGCTTCCCAGGAAGATCAAACCCCTGTCCGGTTCCTGATATCCCCTTCATTATCAACTCCTCACATTCCTGGACGTGATGAAATTGCGTAAATACTGTTGGAAATAAACACATAAGGGAACACATAAGGAAAATTAGCCTAGTTTCCCGCCATTTTCTTTAAGCTACATTTTCACAGCTAGAGAGCAGTTTTAGAGTACATATATATCATATTCCCACGATCACAGGCACTTCAACCACTGATCGGCTTCAACAAAGGCAACACTAGTTAGAGAATTCACAAAGCAGGAGTTTGGAACAGTAATAGCAAGGCAATATATAACAACACAACCTCCTACTCGCAACTGTTAAAATTTTATAATGTCCAGCTTTCCATGTTCATCTCAGACCAAACCTAAGGGCTTGCTATCAGAATCTCTGAACTTACCAGCCTCATGAAAGCACAGATAGAACAAGCAAGGAATATAGACATGGCCCAGATGAATGCACCACATTGAAAAGCAACAGCATGCAGACAAAACAGAATGAAGTCTGTCGGTTGAATTTAATTACCCTTCGAAGTTCATCCCAAAGCTTATAGAAAGTGGCATTATGAGGACCATGGACATTGTGGCAAAGCTCATGGAGCATGGTATCAAGAATTTCATTGAAAGAGAAGAAATCCCATTCACGGTTTTGTCTCCTGAGCCTCAGCTTTACATGCACGCCCCTACATACATTGACTCCCAAAAGTGCTGGATTTTTTGGACTGCATTTCGATTATGAGAGAAGAAACGATATGATATAAAATCAGTACGGTGATTACTCTTCATCGATCACAACTAAGACACAAATAGATGGGAAACGGAAAATATCACCATATATAATCACATTTTTCGTCAAATTTAAACAAGGATCTCTGGAGCCGTATCAAACAAATGCTTTCCATGTAAGACAACACAAGGAAATGAAAGTTCAACGTTTATCAATCTGAAATTTCGTCTATAACTAAATGGAAACGGCAAAACAAGAGGGAGAAAAAAATGTTACCAGAATTCAGAGAGAAGCTTGACCCTCCATTTTCGTCTCGTCATGATCGGCTGAACCTGCTTCGCTACTTTCTCCAGAATCTTCCGTGCTTCATCTTCCCCTGGTTTCTTCAAAGCTTTGATTTCCCATACCTTATTCAGATCTCCCAAATTCATCGGCCACCGATTTCAGATACAAAACCCTAGTTTTTCTTAGAAACGAATCGAAATTCGAAAAAACAAAAGGCTCCTGCGATCAGATCATGCTCCGTACATGGAATCGGAAGTGCAAACAAACAAGACCCACACAAGGGAAGCCAAAAAAAAATTCCGATGGGATTTGAAATTCGAAAGTGGCTTTGTTCTTACGGTGGTCTTACGTTGGCGGGACGATTGCACTTGCCCAGAAGAAAAAAAAAGCACAGGATTATAGTAAAGCCCGGCCCAACTCAAAATTTATAATTAAGCCCCAAAACTTTGAGAAATTCATACTTTTTACTCGCAAGATGGCTGGGCCCATATCCCATCTCCTCTCAGGTACCTGTTTTTTCGCAAACCCATCTGTGCCTATAAATAGATTTAGGGTTTCGTTTGTATACCAACCTTTCCGCAGAATCTTTTGGTACTTCGCTGGTTTCCCTTTTAACAGTTGCTATAGATTGGTAACATCATCACTATGGAGGAAATTGAAGCAAGGCTGAAGCATTTGCGGGCAGGAGGGACATCCAAAACTGCTCCAAACCAAGAAAATGATGTTCCTGTTCTTGTCGTGGATCCAAAATATGCGGATTTACCAGACCTCAGTAACCTCACAGACCAAATGGTCCCCGTGAAAACAACATTCAACGACGATGAATATCTGAACGAACCAGGGGTTTTGCTGCAAGCGATCGACGATCAAACGACGGCGAGAATCGGAAGGAAGGTTATTCCGATGCTGAGTTGTGGATTTTCACCACGAGGGGCTGCAGCTATGTTCGTGTTAGCTTACCAGTTGAAGAATCCCTCTAATGGATCCAGAGTCTTCTCCGGGGCAGATGATGTTGCCCATATAGATGACAAACCGTGGGATGATTTCTCCGACACCATCTCATTCTCACCGACAGGTAGCAGACCTGAACCTGAAACCCTAGTAGCAGCTTCTGAATCTGAAATTAAACACGAGGCTTCTGTATATGCTTATATCGCTGCATCAACGTTGCGGATGTGTACCAAATCCGAGGAGAATTACATCAAGGCTTATACCCATATCATCAATGGGTACCAAAGGTTTTATGGAATCCCCTGCAGAATACAGCTCCCGACTCCCATGGTTGATGCTCTGAAAACACTGTCGTGTCTCATTTCACAAGCATTTAAGTACACCCTCTTTAGGATATTGTACATAGGGAGTGGAGATGGAAAGTGTTCAGGTTTGAAGAGGTTCTTGTATGAGATTCACTTGGAAAACACGGGTCTCCACATTGTAAGCATCTTTGATCAACTCTGCAGGGTTCTTGACTGTAAGCCTGCAGTCCTTCTCTCTGCAATAAACTCGCCAAGGTATGAAAGACAGATAAAAGCATTACGCCAGATGCTTAAGCTCGGGGAGGGTCGACCAGAAAACGCGAGGAAGATGTGGAGATTTGGGGGAATATACGATGATGCATTCATGTATCACCTCCGAACAAAGACGTGCCCATCACTTACATACGTCCTTGCATCAGCTTTGAAGATCGCATCTCCTGACAGGAATCAGGGCATCCTCAACATAAAGCGACTGCAGGATGTAAGCCCTGAGAAGAGAAGGATGTTTGATGAGGTGGCCAAGATTATAGTCAGAGATTGTAGGAACAAGTCTCTTCCTTCTTCTTCTTCCACCCTCTCTTCTTAGTTCATTTTTTTTTTGTTTCTTCTTAATGAGGATTCTGTGGAGAAAAAAGCAAATCAAATCAAAGTTATTGGAGTTTTATGGAAATGGATTGCATTAATGGAGTTGCAGGAACAGCCTTTTCCTTGTTTGTTCTCAAATCCAAACCAGAAAAAAGTGTTTGGTTTCTGTTATTGGGAACAAATGTTCTCGAGTTTCATTTAAACACATATTCAGACTGTGTTGTTGTGTAAATGTCCATTGCTTGTTTCGGGACACATTTGGGTCTAACACGATGCGGATATCAAAATCATCCAAAAAAAGGTTTGATTGCAGAGTCATTCATCCCAAATCATGACAATGGCCATCAAGACAACACCCAAAGACACAGCCAAGAACTTGTAAAGAGGCTGGTCGACATAAACCCTCTTGAGAGGTGAATACCCTTTTGCCAGCAAGTGATTCACCGATACATAAACGAAAACCCCACAAGCCAATCCCATCGAAACTGCGAATATCCAATCGGCCACCGACCCTTGCGTAGTAGCATCTATTATTATACCAATGGCCACTCCTATTGGACTAGAGATTGCGAAGGCAAAGGAGTATGCCACTGACGATAAGAATGGACGGTTCGGCATCATACGCAGAAGGGCAATTCCCATAGCAATGGCGGCGAATATCTTGTGGAGAGTTATCGTCCATAAAGCTCTCCATGCGTCTGATTTCGAGTCCGAGACTCCAATTGCAATGCCTTCGAAGACTGAGTGGAAGCATAGTGCTATTATCAGTAGAACGCTGTCTCCGACAGAAGATGCCGTGTGGGAAGATGACTGTAAATGAACAGCTTCAGTATTCAATGTTATAATTTCATTTACATGTAGAATGATGTAATGTAAAACAAAAACTCAGGGTAGTGGAAATTGTGAACTGGATCAAGTCAACTGAATAAGATCAAATTACGAAAGAATAAAACAGCGGATGTTTATATAACACAAGTCGACTGGTTCTTGTATAGTGTTTGATTCTTACCGTTAAGTGTGAGTGTGAAGTGTTGTTCTGATTCATTTTCTGCTGCTGTGTTCCTCCTGAATCGAGATAACAAAAAACAAGAAGATTAATATTTTAATATCAGAAGATTAAAAAATAGGTTGTCACGTGCCTAATCAAACAAGAACACACATATAAGGATGATTTTTGTCTGCTTTAATAAATCTAAGCTAAGACTGTTCAAAAAACAAGGTTATTTTTCAATACCTTGAAGCTCCAGATCAGCAGATTCTCGAGGAGGTTGAGACTTGGAGCAAACGAGAGAGACGACACAATCAGACAACATGGTCAAGAGATAACCAAAAGAAGCCAGCATGAAGGCGAAAGGGTAATCCCTCGACGGCAACAAATCCTCGAAAGTCTCGTCGGCGTCCGGCAAGAAGTGCATCAGAGCCGTCGCCAGAAACACTCCTCCGGCGAACTGCGTCCCCACAACCAGAAACCCTTCGCTCCATTTCAAGAAATACGGCGAAACACCGCTCGCCAACGTCACGACAAAGATCACGACCAGACACCCGATCTTGTTCAAGATCAAGGATCTTGATCCGAGATCCGACCCCTTTGTGGGTTCGTCTCCGTCGTGATCGTGGTCACCGGTTCCATGGGAAGAACCGGGAACGACGAGGAAGAAGAAGACGAAAATGAAGAGGAAGAAGAAGAAGTGAGGACGAGACATGAAGAATATTGAATAGTGTGGTTTGAGTTTCTTTGTTTCTTGTGATCCAAATTTGGAGATGAATATTGAATCGATTGTGTAGAAATAATAGTGTTGGTTGGAGTTGTACTATAATGTCGTGAATCTTTTTTGTACTTTTAATTTGTTATTGCTACTACACCTATTCTTAAAAAAAAAAGGTGGTCCAAAGGATTACACGTGAAGTGAGATGTTTGGTTGTTAGTTTATGGGTGGACGTCTTCAAGTCTAAGAATATCTATATAATGATTCTAAATTTAACTCAGAAAAAAATAAATATATTATATTAAAGAGGTCAGTTTTATGATTTGAGATGTGTGACAAAATAGGGTTCAAGTGACATGGGTCTGTTGTTAGTAATTTTCAATTATAATTTACCGATGAATAGTTAAACACTGCTATTCCTTGTTTTCTCATTTTCTTGATCTTTTTTTGTGTGTTTCTATCAAACATTTCGATACACTTTTTGAGCTCTTAAAATTTATTGATCGTTATATATTTTTAATACCCTAATTAATGCCAATTTTTTTTTTTATTTGAGAAATTATGGTAGATATTTAAAAAGAAAAATCCTAACCCGCGTTCAGTGAACCTTAAAATTCAAATGGGCCCTTGACTATACGGAGACGAATATGTGGTGCATCTGAAAATAACTAAAAAGAAAGAAATGTGAGAGAAATGGGCCTTAAAAAAGGCGTTGAAGTTTCGCATAGGCTGATGGACGGACCTACTCCTGGACTTGTGCTTCGATTTGTCTGCGAAAAGTGACCGAATCAACGACCTTTCTACAGCCAAATTTGCGTAACAAAGACGTTATACTCTCTCCAATTTTGTTCGGAAATAATTTGAAGAAAGAAAACGGATTTTTATTTTTGAAAAAAAAAATTACAAAATTCTGAAAATCCCGATGGGGTCTTCTTTATCTTTGAGCAGACCAAGTCCACTGTCCACGAGACCCTAAATAAGTGAAAATCCCATTTCTATACAGAAACTTTCGCTTCAACGCCTCCAGAATCGGCCATGCCCACGCTGTTCTCCCATTCGCCTGCATCATATATTATACACATAGTTGTAAGTAACAAACCCATATTAAATGCATATTTTTTTTAACACATAGAATATACCTTTGATACTCTCTTGAACGCTCGAGGAATTCCTTGGCTACATCTTGTCTCTCGTAAGAGGCTAGAACCGTTCTGATGTCAGCTGGGCTGTTACGAGCCACGTCTGCATTCCCCCACCAAACATCATCAGTAACACAGATCCACTTCACCCCATAAAAAAAAAAAGTTTTAAAAAAACATGTTCTCACACTCTCTCTGTCTCTACATATCTATATATATCTCTACAGTAATAGATTCCTTGCCCCGGCTAAGAAACACCTGCAAAATGATCCTTTTATGCCACCTCCTGTTTGTTCAAGAGAAAAAGATGGGGACTTTTGGCAGATATTGAATTCAACTGTCAGCAGCCTAGGCCTCGCAGGATAGCAACGATTTCCTAAACACGTATTGATGGTGAATTCTCACACCGAATAGCCGCAGACACTTACATTCAAGGAATGGAATGAGGTCTAGAAGGGCAGTGTCGTCTTCTTCAAGCTTGTAAGGCTTGATTGGCACACAATTCTCCGGCTGAAGGCTCGTCTCAAATGCAAGCCCGCTAACATACATGATTTTCTTGGGATCTCTGTTCAGCTTCGACAGATCCTGCAATATGATATCTTACCCATTGTTGAGTACCAAAAAGTTTTAGATTGTAAGTGAGCAAATATATAATCTGAAGGAAACCTTTTGCTGCCCACCCTATAATGTTTTCCGTTCTCATACTTAGTGGCACCCCTTGCCAGCCGATACCGTATGTAATGATTCGGGTCCAACCTATCACAAACTGGAGCTACATACTACATGACAGAAATAGGAAATGGGTTAAGACACCGGTTTTCATGAATTATACGGAGAAAAAAAAATTAAAGAAAAACAGAGAACTTACCATATCCATCTGGTCAGAGTACACCACAATCTCATAGAACTTGGCAAGATGCTCCAAGAATGCGTCAACACCAGGTCTTTTGAAAGTCCTCCACCCTCTGTCACGCTTTACATAGCCAAAGGAAGAGAAAAAAAAACCATAAACAATCTTTCTCCAGAGATAAAACAATTCAACAGCAGCACTCTGACTTAGTTGTTCATCAGAGATTAACTCAATAGCTTAAACTACATGTTATAAATCCTAGGAGATCACCACATGTCAAAATCAATTTGATCATTACATTCCAGTCTGTGTAAAGGAGCGTCTCGTTCAAATCAAGAACTAGAGTGAAGACATGTTGTTCAGCGGGATGCAGATCTGGAAGAAGCTTCTCCGAGAGAGGTTCAGTAAACTCCTACAGTAAGAGCCAGACAAGATAAAAATTCTGGAAGGTATTGAAAGATTATTAGAATTTAGAAAGAATAAAATCAGACAATGCTACATAAACAGCAAAGAACTTACCCGAACTTGTTCTTCCACAAGTGCCCTGAACTCCAAATACATTTCGATTGCTTTAGCAGGAACTGAACAAGATACAAGTAAAAAAAAAAGACATGCTAAGTTTAACAACACCAGCTGCCTGCAATAAGGACTATTAGATATAGAGAAAGAGGCGAGAATTATACCTGTCATTGCACCAGAATACAGAAAAGTTTGATATTTCTGAACAAAAAAGAGGGCATGAAGAATGTTTTAATTCAAAAAACCAGAAAAATGATCATTTGTCCCAAAAAAATGATTTTTAGGTTTTGAGAGAGAATATAAAGAACAAGGCATAAGTAACAAGCAGGACAGAATAGAGTAATATATAATGCAGATGGAAACATAAAGTCACTGATGAAAGAGTTACATTTTTGCCTATTGGCTGAAGATATGAAACTACAACAATCAATTAAATAGCAATGAACTAAAATGGTTGTCCCGGTAACACAATCAAACTTGTTGGCAAGATTTGTCTCAAAAGGACATTCCATTCACATAATATGTGGAAGAAGGCAAAAACCACATCTCAGGAACGTGCATCAAAAGTAAACTCACATCAATTGCCGAGGAGGTATCATCAGCTGGTGTCCTCTTAACTGATTCACGGAAAGCCTTAGTCTTTGCATCCACTTCCTCCAAAGCGTAAGCTGCAACCACAAATGCACACAATATTCGTATAAGCAGAACTAAAATGATCAACCCTCGCCTATAATTCACCGATAAGCTAGACAAAAATGTTTCACGTTTCTCAAATAATGTAACAAAGAATGATATAAAACAAATTTTGTACGAATCCAAACGCACGTAATTGAAGACAAAACTCGGAAAAGTGATGCCAATGACATTATCATATCGCATTCACATTTCTTAACATTCACAGGAAAACAGCATTCGTAGCCGAACGATAAAGCGAACAATCACAATGCGAGGACAAGGGAAAACGATAGCCAACCATATGTGGCGTAACCAGCAGCAGCAGTAGCACCAGTGAGAGCGCTGACGAGTCCGTACGTCAGATACTTGAGTGCTTTCCGGTCCTTCCCCGGAGCCGCCGCCGCCGCTTCCGCTTGAGGCGGAGGGGGCGTTTGATTAGGCGGTGGAAGATCGGAGATGATCGACTGACCGGCGGAGAGTCCCGGCTCCTTCGCCGACGGATTCGTAGAAGCTGCTTCGGAAGAGAAGACCCTCAGATCCTGAGAACTAACTTTTGGTAATCTAGAGATAACGCGAGATCGAAGAACGATCGACGCCATTTTCACCTCTGGTGTTATGCCAGTTCCTAAGATTCGCAGGGTTGAAGTAGGGTTTAGAGCGCAGGGAGAGAACGAGAAATGAAATAAGGTTCTGTTTGGACACAGGAATAGGGGCTTCCTTAAGAAAATTAGGAGCCATGTTTCCTGTTTGGAAGTCGGTTTAATTAGGTTCTAGGTTATAATGGGCTTTTATTCTGATCCTTTACTAATGGGTATTTATTGGGCTTCATATTCAGCACAAGGCTTTTACTAGCAAATGTGAAATGTGTATGTATGTATATGTAAAGGGTAATCTATAATCTATTATCCATTTTAGTGTTTTAAAACTGAATAGGGAAATAAAGAAGTACTCATGAATCTATAATAAATTTGTTACTCTCATAAGTTTGGTTCCAAATCAATTAATATAGAGCCTAAATAAAATGAAAAACGGGTGTAGTCATGAACGATGGACGACAACAAGACAAAAACATGTATTAAATTTTTATATTTTCTAGTAATAAAATTCTACAAGAAGGATTATGCATATGTTTTTTTTTGTACGGAGTACGGAAAGGGAGGGATACAAGTATCTAAAGTTTTCTACCTTGATACACCCTAAATCAATATTTAATTTGATGTCCGATCCGTATGCAATTTTTAAATGTTTGGTTATGCAAAATTAATTTTCATGTTACCCAAATCCTAAGTATCTACGTGCTTATACATGCATTTTTGTTTTTGATATTATATATCGAATATAATATATATATGGCTCATAACACTATCGTTGTTAAGGCTGTTTTGGATTTCCTCCTGCATGATCGAGTTATACATACATTATATATATATATATATGTTGTAAAACTAAATAATATTGGTAATAGATGAGAGGACACGTACGTGCAATGGGTCATCGTCCACATAATTTTCAAGCAAAGATGGCGCATGGTCATAATTGGAAAATCATCCATACTCGTACATATACAGCCAAACATCTGCCATGCATTTAAGATAAGGGCATTTTGGGAACAACAGTCCGTACTCATTTGGAATGGTCCCACAAATATCAAACCAAAAAAAAAAACAACTCTTATAAATGGGAGGGCGATTTATTGGAAAGCTTCGCATTTACACTTACACCTCTTCTTCTCCTTCTTCTTCTTCTTCTTAGCCACAGAACAAACAGAGAGATTAGATCCATAAGTGTATCAGATGGATCAAATGGTGTCAAAATCGCAGTTTCTGAAGAATTTGACGAAGTTCGTCATCGTTTCGATTTGGGTTTTCTCTATTTTCTTCTATCTTAACTTCTACTTCTCCAGGTTCATGATCAAACTTGTCACACACACAGTCGACAAGAACCACATGTTCTTGTTTTGTAACGGACTCCTAGTCTTCGTGGTCAAGTACTCTGGTCAGGTCAGTTCCGTATCCAAAGAAGAAAGCTCCGATCACGGAGCATTTGAGAGCCACGACAATGTCGTGGCAGAGTTCGAACAGGTCCGAAGGCGACAAACAGATGAGTTTCTTGCGGAACAAGCTACAGAGATCGGAGAACAAAGTGAAACTGTATCCATTAATGTCGGGACTGTAGAAGAGCCTGCAAAAGATATCTACGTGGTGGTTCAAGAAGATCAAAATATAGGAAACGAAGACGAAGAAGAAGAAGAAGAAGAAGAAGGAGTAACACGTGATAATGATTTTGAAGAAGAAGGGGGAGTGGGAAAGATGACGGCAGAGGAGCTGAACAAGAAGTTCGATGAGTTCATAAGAAAGATGAAGGGAGAGCTTAAGATGGAACCTCGAAGACACTTAATCGTTGTTTAATTATATGAATTGATTTTTCCCTTTATGATTAATCGCTGTTTTCTCTGGTTTCTATTTAACTATGTGTACATACATATAAGCTAGCTAAGCTTCCATTAATGGAGTTTCAATGAACATATATATGAAAGCATATATATATATATGTGCATCCATAGGTGCAGACATGGGAGAATCTCTATCACTTTGCTTTTGTGATATCTCTATAGATTCTCCCATCACTTTTAGACTTTCAAGGTGTTTCAATTTTTAACTTCCATTTACCATCATCATACCCTACTTTCATATACATAGGTTGCTCACAAAAAATCACCAAGCAGACGACCAATAGGTAAAATGAAAATTTCAAAAACAAAACAATTTGAATCTTCTATATGTTGTGATGTAATAATTCATGTTCTGATTTGACATACGTTATTTTTTATCGATTAAATTGGAGGAGACCATTTATACAAACAATAAAGAATATCAAAATAAAATACATATGGAACTTTAGTATTCTACGTACGTAAAGATGCACATCACGAGTAAGTGGTATAAATGAATCTCTATATATTTAATTCATTTATGCATGTCTAACTATATTATTAATTAGTGCTATATATATATATATATATATATACATGCATGTGTATGTGTATATATTATGAGGGTGAACAAGATGTAACAATGTTTTTAAGATAATTTGGAAATTTATCGAGTATTCGGTCTAAATATATTTTTCAAAAAAATAGAAAAGTTCATATGAATGTCCTCTCTCAGTAAAAAGTAAAAACACGAATCTGGGTTTGAAATATAATAATGTATATTGTCGAAACCATGAAGATTTGATTGAAATATTATTATTACAGCGCACAATACTTGGGTCTAACTTAATGATATGATGGAGATGGAAAATAAAATGATGTAACAAAACAGATGAATCTAAAGCCCCATTTGATGTGGTATTAATGCATAGTTTTCATGAGGGATTACATCAGTTGAATATTCAAGGTATTAATATGATACTTGATACATCCTATATATATTTGGATTGTAACCACACATAAAATATTTATAAAAAGGGTCCCTTTAAAGTCAGGTGAGATCAATCACAAAGCCGAACGCATGTGCTTGTCCCATTTTATATAGTTTCATTCATGTATGACACATGAAATTAATAAAAAAAAACAAAATAAATAAATAGATAAAAATATTTAAATATATATGGCGAGAGAGGTCCAGAAAGACCCATAACTGTGTGGACTGTGGGGAATATAGAAATGTAGATTGATGAGACAAAAGATACGCCCACAAATATGGCTGAAAATATGCCTATATATCTTCGTGTTGAAGGAAGTAAAGTCACTGACCTCAGTCCTAATAATTAAGATCCCATTAAAATCCATATACATAGTTACATACACATATATATTATAGAATATCATGATTAATTTGGTTAATTGATCTAATGATGTAACATGTATAATGTAGATGCAAGGGATGGGGTATACAACCATGCAGTTTTGAAAAAGGAACAGTAAAAATCAAAATCAGACAAGAAACAAAACAAAAGGAATGAAGTTTTAATATCTAGCAATCATACATCCTGATGAGATTTGTTAAGATAGAGCAGTATTTTTTTTTTTTTTGTAAAAAATTGACCATCGTGATTTTTTAAAAGAGGACAGCGACAAAAGGAAAATGAATGCGAGGGTCTTTGTCAAATGAGAAGGTGACAATGTACGGAGGACTTTGGAGAATGCCCCGACGATTTGTTTGTATTTGTGCGTGTATCTTGAACTTTCATTATACTTTTTGCATTATTAGATGAATGGGCATATATTACATTCCACGTGAGGCCTTTCGAAAGCGACCCATGATATTTGAGATGACCTAATCATGAAATGTTAGCTTTCTATATGGTATTTGTTGGTTGGGAGAGTATTTATATCAATCGATCGGTCCGATGGTTACAAGTCAATTGTGAGATATTTTCATTTTCTGGAATGAGAAATGACACGTTGACGCTGGTCTGCTCAAAGGGTCGCGAAATATTTATTTGGAACTTGAATGAATAGAGTTAATTATATATAATTATAAGTGTTGTTCTGATATAAAATTCTCATAATTTGAGGTTATACCAAGAAGTCATATTGTCTGACCGACAATACATCCTTCTCAATTATTTGTTATTATTAATCTTATTTTGTCAATCAATTAAGAAAAAGAAAAATGATTGTTTGATAAATACCCATGTATGATATTTATTATTTAGCGACGAAATAGAAAAGAATTATCGAAACTTGTCGGAGTTGCCATTCCATTAAACTTGACGGGTTAGAAAGAGGATCCACGATCAATTCTATTTAAACCTGACCCAAACAAAGACAGTGACCGTAATTGGTACACAGTGCTTCCCTGGAGCCGCACCTCCACTTGCAATCGGCATCTTTTGTGCAACGAAGTGATGGCTTCGGCCACAGATTCATCGTCGGTGCCAGGTTTCCGATGGGTACTTCATAATCTCCTTCCTCCGAAGCCGGTGCCGGCGCCGGCACCGCCACGTCGTCTGGAACTTCATCCGCCGCCATGGAGACCGACAGCACTGCCAGCACCCACGTTGCTGCGATGAACGTTCCGTACACAATACCCAACTTAGCCATTGTTTTTTTTCGTCCTATCTCTTTTGACAAGTTCGATTTCAAAATTTTGGGATGTTCCATATGTTATGAATTAGGGTATTTAACACTTGTGTGTTCTTTTGCACATTAGAGTTTATGACAACATAATAAATGTTAAATCCTTGTAATGGTCAACTCAACTATTTTTAATGACGGCGCAATCTAATTTAGCGTTCGCCGTTGACCCGACAGCGATGGAAACCAACCGAGTCTATTAAATAGGGGTGGGTGATGGTTTCGGTTCAAGAATTTGGTTTGGCAAACCGGTCCAAGCTGAAACTAGATCGAACCGAATACTTTTGTACAGTTAACCAGATAAATCGTTTCCGAACGAACTTAATAAATATCGAAACGAATCTGCTAAATATCGAACAAAACCCATAATTATCCACCTTTATGAACAATGTACAAATGTATATGTGAAGTTTCGGTTTTTGTTAGTTTTTTGGTACTCACATAACGAACCCGTTTGGAACCAAACCGATTAATATTAGGTTCTGGTTTGGTACAATTTTTATAGAACGAGATAAACTGTTTGCGAATCGAACCCGATGAATAGCGTACCCAAACCCCAAAAAACCACCCACCCCTACTTATTAAACTCATCATCAATTTGCAAGATATTAGATACCAAATATCTCAAATCTTCCTCGTGACAATACTGTGGAAGAAGCTGAACCAGAAGATGCATCTAAGAACAACCTCAAAGCACGAAACGAAAGATACTAGTTTTGATAAAAAGAGGGTACTAAGTAAGCTTTTTAACCAAACAGTGAGATCCTTTATTCGGAAGCCATACCTAGCTTGATACGCAAGTAATCATTGGACTTGGCGAGCTCGAGGAGCTCCTTGGCTTCTTCTCCCTTTGACCCTTTCACCAATTCATCCACCACTTGCTGCAATATCACCTTGTCGATGAGATGCCGCTTGTTGAATATCTCCTTGCAGAGCTCAAAGGCATACCCCAAATCGCCGCTCTTGCACAGAACAGGAAGCATTATCGCAAATGTCGATTTGTTCGGGCGACAATCGTTCTTCTCCATTTCGCTGTACCAAGTTTTGGCTTCATCTAGTTTCCCTTCATTGATAAACCCCCTAATCATAGAATTGAAGCTGAAATCATCAGGTTTGATCCCTTTATTCTTCATTTCTTCGAACAAAACAACCAAATCTTTCGATTTTCTCTGCATGGATAACCCGAGCAGCCGCGCGTTGTAACTCCTGCCATCTAAACTCACATTTTTCTTCTCCATCATTTTTGACCAAATCTCCTCACCACGCTCGAACTGACCATTCTTGTATAACTCGCATAAAAGCGTGTTAAACGTGAACAAATCCGGCTCCAAACCCTTACTCTCAATCTCATCGAGCACCGAAACAGCATCATCTAAGGAGCCCTTCTCACACAATGCCTTGATGAGTGTATTGTAAGATACCACATCAGGTTCAATCGATAACTTACCCGGCAAGTCCCTGAAGAGCCCGTCAAACAAATCCAACTTCTTCGAGTTCAGGCACGCTCCGAGGAGAGCGTTAAAGGACAGAACCGTTCTGTTGCAGTCATGTTCCGGCATTTCGTCGAACACCTTCTGAGCATTCTCGAACATCCCGGCTTTCCCGTACAGAGAAATGATCCTGGCGGTGAATCCCTCCTTGGACATGTCGTGGCGGTACTTCTTCTGCTCGTCCAGGATCTCTTCGATCCACCGAAACTTCTTGGCGGCGGCGAGACGGCGGACGGTTGAGTCATAGACGGCGGTGCTGGTACGGAATCGGTCCGACTCGCACGCCTTCTTGAACTTCTCCACGAGGCGTTTTGGGTTTCGCTCTCCATTTATGGCTCCCCCCCCTAGGGGTTTAGCGGCCGAGGCGGTGGCGGTGGAGAAGTGGCGCCTGTTGGTGGCGGTGGAGAGGATGCCACGGAGAACGCGAGAGAAATACGACATCGTTTCGGTGTGTTTTTTTTTTCTTTTTCTAAGGGTTTTCTTTGGGTTAGAAAACGGAAGCGGAGGAGATATCCTATATTAAAAGTTTTCAACTTTATAAATCTATTTTGGAAATAAAAAGACAGTTTCGAGTTTTTTTTTTCTTTGGGCCGAACGGGATCTGATTTTTATTTACAAATTACCCGAAGGCTAGCTAAATTAGAAGAAATTGATAGGCAACTACAATCCAATGGTAATTTTCTATCCCATTAAAGTTCGAGAAGTAATTCTGGTCATTCGAATCGATCAAAGAAACTGACCTGGAACTCGAATCTTGGAAGGTATATAAACCTCGGATAGATAGGACAGGGAGTGTACGGACAGTGCTTCGATCTCAAATTTCACGCCTCTCTGCAGCATCACTTCAAGTTCCAACCTTCATATATGGGTATTCACATTGAAAATAAAAAAAAAACCTTCATATATGGAGTTGTTGCGTGAACAAGTCTTAAAATGAAGATTTAAAAATAAAACGCACAACTACGACGTACCTCCATTGGGGCATTTCACGCTTGAGGTAGCATCTCAGCAACAAGGCCTCGGTCCTTTTCTTATCTGTGTATAATAAATTGGTTGGACCCAAAAACAAAGAACGATACAAGAATAAGAATGACACTTGGAGACGACACGTGTCTTGATCTCACCTTCTTCTGTCAAAGGCAAGAGACATTGCTTCGGAATATTGTGTTTCTCCGAGTCCGAGGGAAATGCTCCCAACCACTGTATCCCTGGGGCTCTTAGACACTCTATATCATATGCCATTTGCTTCAATAAATACCAAAAAGGATTTTTAAAAAAAAAAAGAGGAAGCGGTTGGAAACGAGTGAAGTGGAGGCAGTGAAATTTCCGAGTCTAAAACGTGTCACAAAATCTAACCTTGGAACCAAACCGGTATGTAGCAAGGATCTCAAAGCCATATGGATCACAGTCCACTAGACAATATACAGGTAGGTGTAATTTCTCCATTAGGAGTCGCAAGAACCTGGAAGTGATCTTGTCAATGTTATTTGCTGCTGTCTTCGGACAGGAGAATGTGCGTGACTCAAAAGGGTTTCTGATATTATTCTGGAGTCGGATATAAACAATTTTGTACCTTCTTGTCGAAACATCCGGATAGCCTCTTCCCTTCGAAGGAGAATGGATACATGGAACAAAAAATAGAGAAGGAAAGAATCAAATGGCCAAAATTGGCATCTGATCTCTGAAAGAAAGAACGAAGTTATATTGCTAACCGTGATGACAATGCAGCGATTTGTCTTGCAGAACGTATCATTTGCTAAGCGCTGGAACACTGCACAACTTTAATAGGATCAAATGATTTGTAGAAGCTCTCCTCCTGTTAACCAGATAGATAGAAGTTGGACCTGTTTCCTTTTCCACCACTAGTATGTACTCCGCAATGCTGACAATATCTGTAGCAGGAATTCAACAAGACCTATCTCAGCATCTCTCTCCTATTACAATAATTATCAGGTCTAGCTATACAAGTAGATTACTTTCTGCAGAGAACATGCAGCCCTCCAATCCAGTTCAAGAACTTCAACATTTGTCTCAGTTAGTCAATGTCAATAGACAAAACTCATCATTATCAGAATAAATACCTTTGACTTCCTCCACGAGAACTGGAATGGGGAAAGCCTGAAAATTAAGCCATCTCCAGTGTTATACTTGCTGATGATAAGATAACATTGTGAATCTTGCATTTCGGTCTTACAGTGTTAGGATTGTTTATGCAATCAAACTTCCGTTCAGCTTCTTTAAACCTTAACCATCCCATCACCATCCTACAACAGAAAAGAGCGTTGCAATAGATCCAAAATAAGGACATATCCCAAGAAAGAAACATCATGAATGTTATCGAGTCTGCCCACCCATTTCCAACAGATACCTGCAAAAAATGAAATTCTATGCCAAGTTTACATATGTTGAAAGCTCTTGACAACACACTGGCTGGGAGGACTCAACATCATTGAAAACTCAAAACTCAAAACTCATGGAGGGGGTGCCCTTTCAAATAGTTACTATTCCTGACAATAAAACCTTAAACAGATACTACATATGATAAAGTTGACAAGGATCATACGTCTTCGATAGGCAGAGTCAAGGTAAAGCAGACAAAACTATTAGTTCAAGTGCTAACCACATTCAAGTTGTGCCGACTACACTGGAAAAGGATGCATATATCATTGATTGCCCGGTCTACAACTGACTGGGCTGCACGACAGAGAAAACGAATGTTACTGGGAGGCAAAGGACTAATGCCAACTCTTAGTGTAAACATACCATAGAACAAATTTATTATTTCTGAGATTGTAGGCATAAATTATTAGGAAGTTTTTCGTTTCAAACAAAAAGAACAAACTATCCTATCTGCTTTACCAGTGAATACAGATGGATGCATGTAATAGATATCCCGTTTTGACCCATGTCTGTTTTCTTGCAAAAGTTGTCGGATGATCAATAATACCCTTAGCAAAATATCTGAAGATAAATATCTGTAAGGATATTGCTTAACGCGATCCCAAATACGGAAAGCAATAAAAACTGTCCAAATTGTCACTCAAAGAGAAATGGTTCACCAATTCTGTAGGTGTGGGTTTCCCTCGTAATTGTTAGAATTTCCTGTCCCTTAGGTTCGTCGGAGCTGCAAAAGCTGTAAACAGGGGGATGTAAAAAAAGGATAAATGAACATAATTGGTCTAAGAATCATAACTGGAAGCAAGTCTAAAGAAAATTAAGACAACAAATCACAAGGTTCTTTTTTTTGTTGGCTACTCTTTTTTCTCTGCATGACATTGCAAGAAATCGATGTTCATCAGTTCAGATCCTTGATAACTTTTCATAACGAAAAACAAGCATGCATGCTCATTTCGACCTAAGAAGTTGCCTGAAAAGACATCAAATCACCATAAGTCACTGGACTTTTCAGGATCTTCTCTCTCCCAAGGCAAACAGCCGGATCCACTCATCACAATCAACATTCCACACCACATAGAAACCGAACACAGTGAAAGAAACCAAAAACTAAAACCAGACCACTGCTTTGACCAGTATGATGGCAACCCTCTTTGGAATAACAACTCTATTGATACATCAGGCACCAGTCCAGAGGAAGTAAGACAACAAAAGGAAATCCAAACACAATGATTTCATCATCCAGATCTCAGAAATGTAATCACACTTCTTCTCAACATCATATAGTTATCCGTGTTGACCTTCTTTTGTTGATAAAAAAATCAATGAAATCATCCGTGAAAAACATAAGGAAACCACATTAAATAGGTGAAAACGAACAGCATAGATCAAAGGGAAACGAACCAATTCGCTTCTGGATTCATACAGTAGTTCCTGAATCGATTGATGGAGATAGTTGGAGACCGTCCCCTGGCGAGATCTTCAATAATTGATCGAGTAAAATCTGCCCCCAAAACATAACATATGGCGATGAACAGCGACGAACAAGCAAAATCATCTTTCAGAAATCGATTCAGAGGGAAACTCTCATATGATCGGAAAAAGATTTGAATTAATGGTTGGAAATATCATTTACCTTTGATCCTCTGAAGCAATTTTGCAGCATCCCAGTTTGAAACTTTTCCCGCCATCTCTCCTGGTTCCTTGGGTGTGTAATTCTCAACCCGAGAATGAAATCGGTGACAAATTGATAAGCATTGAACTATGAAAATGCCTGACGTTTTCACATAAAGAGATGAATCTGTGCGTCGTTTCTATTCAAAGCTCCAGATAAAAAACGTCAGGACGTTCATAATGACAAGTCGCCGACAGACGTGCTGTTTTTATTGTTCCGAACGAAACTCCGCAGCGTTTTGTGTACACGTTGCCGCATTTATTGTATCCGTTGATGCCTTGGAGTAATTTAATTTTGAACTTAAAGGGTAATGATGAGATTACTTGAATAGTTTAATTTGTTGATGCCTATATAAATGTATTTAGAACATATAAGCTCGGACACATGAGAAGAGGTACAGAAATATACGAATTTTATGCTTTCTAAAATTATTATTATTTTATCTCATCTTGTTTCTTTAATAGTCCACGCACTTGAAGAATCTAGATGACAAAAATCTTCATTTTAAAGGCATATTCTTTTATTTTGATTCTGGTCAACAAATTATATGTTTTGCTTGGTTATATTGTTTACAAGTTTTAGATTAATTAGTTCGTATATATTCAAGTCCATAAAAACATTTTTTTTTTCAATCTTAGATTGACGCTCGGTTTAGATTTTACCGTATAGTATTTATTAAATTCACCTATGCAATAAAAAAATTCCAAAGATAAGTGAGATTTGTTTGCCTCACATAGGCCCATAAATTCATTATTTTGCCAATTCAACGTTTTCATTTCTAAAAGCTGTCGGTGTTTGGACTTTCTAATACTCCGAATTTTGAATTTATTAATGTAACGGCACGAAATTTAAGGTTTTCGGCAATATAAAACTCTGCAGTCGAATATATTCGAATTCCGATAACGTTATAACGTATATAATAAAAATTGTAATTAAAAAAAAAAACACTAAGCCTCGGCGCCTACAAGAATAAAAAATAAATAAAATCACGTAAATCAAGATTTATTCTCCGTAAATATTACATTTTTTAAAATTTCTCTAACATTCCCAAAAAAAAAAAAAGAGGAGAAACAAACAAACAGATCACGTGCAATTCAAACTAGTCGAGATTAGCGAAGCTGGTGTGGAGGAGTGGCTCTTCGAGTTCACCGGAGACGACGTAGTCGAGGATGCCCTCTGCCGCGGCCTTGAAGGCGAAGCTACCTTCTCCGGCGGCGGAGGAGGTCGCCGGAAAGTTACCGGAGGTGCGAGCGAAGAAGAGAACGGCGGCGAGGAAGAGAGCAGTGGAGAGAAGGAGAGGCCAGAAGTAGGACAAGACGGTGAGGAAACCGGGAGAGTAGGTGACGAGAGAGAAAGTGAGGAGAGAGAAAACGAAGGCGAAGACGATGTGGAACCTGAACTTGAGGAGCTTCTCCCGAATCTCCATCTCCGGTAGCCGGTGAAGTATGAACGTGATGAAGAAGAGGACGGTCTGCTTTTGAAATCTCTCTCAGAGAGAGGGAGAGAGAGAGAGAGGTGGTGATGATGATGATGAAGATGGTACTGTCTCTCCTTTGGACGTAATAAAGAAATGAGAAAGATTCTCTTCAGAGAAGGAAAACGTCAAAATTTGAAGTTTGATGTTCTTTTTCCCGTCCTATTCTATATTTATTATTATTATTATTATTATTGGTATGGTGTCTCATATATATTCATGATTCAATGTCAAAAATTGTAAATATGAGTT
This sequence comes from Tarenaya hassleriana, assembly GCF_000463585.1. Lineage (NCBI taxonomy): Eukaryota > Viridiplantae > Streptophyta > Magnoliopsida > Brassicales > Cleomaceae > Tarenaya > Tarenaya hassleriana. Next base: position 323,232 of record NW_010965216.1, read on the forward strand.
TTATTAGAGATTAATTTTAATTGTCGGAGACAAAATTCTTATATATTTTTTTCCTGAATATTTGAGATGTATAGTAAATGTTTTAAATATAATCACATGAATTGGAAAAAGAGGACGGAAAACAATCGTCGGCGAAATAATTGTACGAATAAATGATGAAAGCATGTTTCCTATGGGTTTGTCTTTTATTGCATGATATAAATCTGTTCACCCAAAATGCGGACGATATACAGACTTGGAGGCCCATATTTACTGGACCGACCATGTAAATGACAATTTTATTATGGGCGCAAGTAAATAAAATAATGTTAGTTTATATTGCATACATACATACATACATACATACATACATACATACATACATACATACATACATACATACATACATACATAGAATGTAGTGATCTTTGCTAGTAATGGTAGACTGCATTGTTCTTTTCCAGGTTCATATCGAATCTCTAATACAAACTTACAAATCAATGATGCATCCAAGCAGTGCTTTTTATGTAAACATGTACGTACACTCAGTGGCGGGTCCAAAAACAATTGAAATTAGGGGCAAATTTAATTTTATCGTGTGATGAATTACATGTTACTAGGTTCATTTAACAATTTAGTTTAAAATTTTACATATTTTATAAAAAATTTAAAATTTTTAATTAAGTGAGTGGGGAGATTAATGTAGGTCCGCCCATCCGCTTGCACCTTTTTAAGTTTTCCGAAAAGTAATTAGGTAAAAAAAAAAATGGCCGTGATTGGTGTATGGACCGTACCGGGCCCATTTAAAACAATAAAATCCCATCATTAGGCCCAACATTAAAAAGAGTACAGTAATTTGTGTATTGTCGGTCCATCCATACAAATCCGAAAAGATATATTTGTATAACATAAGGTATTTTAAGGTATAATGATTAAGGCATCTTTGAACAATAGTATATAAAGAAAACTATCCGTTCTCTTCTCGAGGAACGTGATTTCGGAAATTAGAGTGCGATAGTGTTACTGTACAAGCACGGCAATGAATGCCTTTTGCACATCAGCGACACAAAAAGTCCCCTCTTCCTCTCAATAATTGCATTTGCACTCCTCTCTCCATTTTCATTTTTCTTTGTCTGTTGTCTGTTGTTTTCCCTTTCTGCTGTATCTCCGGCGCCGGAAAACTCGATATTCTCCGGGAAGAGAGAGAGAGAGAGAGAGAGAGAGAGATTGTGACGTTCGAATGTGTTCGGCTCTTTCTCAGGACGCAACTACAGTTCGTCATATGTAGAGTTTCTGGTTTTGTAGGTAATTCTTTTTTTTTTTTTTGTTATTGGGGAAAGAGAGAACTTTTCCCCGGACATCCTCAGAGATTCGTGATGGACTGGACATTTGCTTTCTGGGTTTTGTCGTTTTGATTGATTGAATGAATGAAGAATGATTTTAGCTATTTGGGGGTTTCTGCACTTCGCGTTTGATTATAGGAAAAATGTTGAGTTCTTCGTCTTTTTCCCAGTTTCTTTTGTTTATTTTGGCTCTGAAAACTCGTCTCTTAAGGGTTTTCTAGTATGTCCATTGCAAATCCCTCGGCTTCTGTCTCATTCCTTGTCATGTTTTGTCTTTGAAACGTTATGATGTTCAGCAGAACTGTAGTCGGTTCATCTGCTTGATGTGTGTTTCTCGTTAAAACGTGTAGTCAAATTCTCTGATCTTACTTTGTATAGCTAAACTCACGCTTTCATAAAGAATGTTTTCCCTTCCTTGACAATTTTCCTGAGAAAAGCTCATTGGTTTTGTCTCCTGAATCTTCAGGGTCTTTTGTCTCCAGAACTCCATCAGCACTGGAGCAAAGAAAAAAAAGGGTTTATTCCTTTGTCGGCTCAAGGTTCTTTTCTTTGAGAATTGAATGCCTTACTCTTACCTTAACGCGTAGAGAAGTGTTTCTTGCTTGCTTATTTGCAGCTTAACGTAGAGGCTGGCAATATGGCTGCAAACGCTAAGGGAGAGATAGACACAAGTGCACCATTTCCATCTGTCAAAGACGCGGTTATGCTCTTTGGCTCTGGCCGTACATCGTCTCCAGCCGTCGAGAGGCCCAAACCAGGTTCCAAAGAGGTGCTTCGGTTTCTCAATATGCATTTCCTGAGAGCTGAGTGTCACATTTTTTTAAGAAACAAACGTATTATGGCCTGTAAATCTTTGTGGCAAAACCGATAAAAGGGGTATGAGATTTCAGAGAGGATACAAGAAAGGTAGGAGGAATTGTGTCTGTTGTGATTCAAAGAGCCTAAGCTGTTTAAGTAAACGCGGATCATATTGATCAGAGAGTGTGTCCTCAACATGCCACCTTGTCAAACTTCTTTTGTGTTATCTTCACCAAACTTTAAGATTAAGGAACTCTGAAGATCTCCTTCACTGCACTGCATATGTGGGTAAATTACACTACATGTGGGTTTTGTGCTGTTACTGCAGATTCTGTGTCAGTATACTAAATATGTCTTTTTTTGTTACAGAGAGTATTGACAAAGGAGAGAAAGCTTCATCTTGCACAGAAAGAGTTGAACAAGTTGAAAGAAAAGATCAAGAACGTCGAGACAACAAAGGCCGAGGCGCTGTTGGAGCTCGAAAAGGCGAGAATAGCTGTTGATGATCTCTCTGACAAACTAAAAGTCGGTGGGAATCTGGGAAAACAGAAGAAACGAGCAGATTCTGCTCGGAAACAAGATCCGGAATTGGCCTCGGAGGATCAAACTACTATTTTTAGCAAATTCGATCAGAAAGAACAAGAGCTTGGGAAAATCTGTCAGAACATGAGAAATGAGGAGGGTCTTGATTTGGATTCTGTGAGAGCTGTGACTTCAAACCTGGATGTTGCCAAAGAATCGCTTCAGAAGGTAGCTGAAGAGGATCGCGGCTTATGCAAAACGTTAGAGACCCTGGAACTCGAGCTTAAAATCGTGCAGGACGTACATGCACAGCTTATAGAGAAGGAAAGAGAAACGGAAGCCATTGCCAGAGACCTTCAGGCCCAACTCCAAAAAACCAAGACTGTTCTTGAAATGTGCCTTGTTGAAGGATTCAAGGCAAGTGACGCTTTAGGAGAAGCAGAAGCAGAGGAGGAGCTGAGGAAGGAAGCTGAAGACATAAAGATTGAACTACGAGGGCTCGAAGAAGAGCTGGAAACTACTCTATTTGTGGCTGGAGCAGCAAGAGCTGCCGAGGAACGTGCCCTTGAACACGTCAACAGATTTGCCTTGTCTGAGAGGGCTGATGTTGAAGAGACCTCATTTTCAGCGCCCGTTGCCAGAATAACGATGTCTCGGGAAAAGTTTGAGTCTTTATGCCAGAAAGCTGAGGAATTCAACAACTTAGCTGAGATCAAGGTGGGTGCGGCCTTAGCTCAGGCAGCTGCTTCAACGGTTTGCAGGGATGAAGCGCTCGAGACATTAGAGATGAGTCAGAGAGAGATCAAGGATTTACAGGCTGCGAGAATGGAGGCGCTGAAGAAGGCTGTAACAGCTGAAGGAGCCAAAAGAGCAGTGGAAGCAGAGCTTAAAAGATGCATGGAAATAGAACAGAAGAAAGCAATTGAAGTAGCAACCTTGATCTTGGCGGAAAACGAGTTTCCTGTCAAATCATCACCTCGTGGGCATGTCTCAGAGGTACTGAAGAGGAACTCTGAAGAGAAACCAAAGAAGTCGAAAACACAGGTCTCTAAGAAAATCCGTTTGCCACGTGTTGGTGGAATCTTTCATCGGAGAAAGAATCAAGGTGAAGCCAGATTCGCTTCTTGTCTTCCAAGTTAGAAACTTTTCTTGTATATAATTTCTTAACCTTCTTCCTTAGTCTTTAGCAACGTGAAAATCTGTGTTTATGCAGCTCTGTATAATTCAACAAATGAATGTAGTGGAAATGAGCTCTATATATTAGAATCATTGATGAGATCCATCCCAAGGAAATGGTATGTTCTATAAACCCTGCATCGAGGTGATGCAGGCAGGTATAGTTATGTCATATATCCGAGAAGCTGAATGAGCAAAGGTGGTTGGCATCTTGATACTGCTAATAAACAGAGCTTGCAGCCAGAGAAATGCCATGTTTTTGCTGAAACAGCAGAGCAATGATGTCTCTCAGGATCTAATCATCAATAGGAAACCTTGACCGAGAATTCAGACAGCCTTGTGGTTACCACCAAGCTTCTGGAACTCAGACTCTATGGTCTCAAAGATCTTGGAATCTTCTGGAGCTGGTTCTGGGAACTTCACATGAAGTGACCCTTCTTTGATCAGTGCATTTGACTCTGAAAGCATAGCCTGTTCCTTGACAAAATTGTATAGCTCTTGATGGAAGGAATGGTCCAAAGAGAAACAATTCTCTACTGTTCCATTTGGGGTTTGCCTACCGGATCCCGACCCTTCTCTTTTACAGAAATGTGGGAGAGATTCATAGTCCATTACCTGCAAAACACCGCAAAAAAAAGGGTCAAAAGATAATTTTTTTGCAAGAGATGAAGAGATACCACAGCTCAGAAGATCATGGTTTTTCACGTTTCCATGGTTCACGACTCATGATGACATGAAAAAACCAGGAAAAAAGCGCAGAAGCATTCTTGTGCAACAAACATAAATTTTACAAAGCCTTGAGCAATTGAATGCCAACTTTTAAGAAAAGAATTGGGAAAGCAAATGGCTTACCTTTAATAACTCTTCTCTCCCACAGCCCTTAAGAACCTGAATCTTCCTCTTCGTTCTCTCTTGCAACAGAGGCTTTATTGTCTTCCAACAAGCAGAAAAGATATACGGAGCATTGACAATATAATATGTCTCCGTCTTCTCTGGAAAGTTCAAGTCATCTATCGTTGTTATAGCAGTCATTAACTGCATGAAACAGACAAGGAAATGGTGAGGAAAACAATGTAGGTCATAAAATTGAGGATGGTTTTAGTGATGTGCATCACCTTGATGTGACTCAAGGCCGAAAGCTTCAAACCAGTCATATCCAAAATCTTCAAACATGTACAGATAGGCCGCCCGAATTTCTTTGAGGCAGATGGCTAGAATGAAAGTTATACTCTTAAGATCGAGAACTTGAATGAATATAGGAGGAGGGGCATGCAGCAAAAAAAAAAAAAGTCTCTTCTTACCAATATTACACGATCCCGGTACTCATTCATTTGGATGTGGGACTGCACATAATAGTGAACCTAAATGAAGAATCAGAAAGTTATAGTCAAACATGCAACTTTACGTGAAGTCCTTTGGCAATACCCTTACAAGAAAGTTGGACAGAAGAATGAAATGACATAGATACACTTACAGAGGCTTTGTCGTATGTGCTAAGCCCCACACCAACAGCAATGACAGGGCGACCCTATAACATGGAGATGAGAAAATGAAGGTTGGATCAAACAAGGTTGTCAGACACTTCATTTACAGATTCAGTGTTTAGGTTTTCACATTCGGGTCAAGGATGAGGTAAGTGATTGAGGATGGTCTAATAAAAAAGAAAAAACAATAACAGAAGCATGGCAAGCTGGTTTGACTGAAAAGAAGATCAAACACAGAAATAGGACTACCTCTTTTGAATAGCCGGATAATCCTACAAGCTGTGTATCCCGGATTGCTCTGTACAGATCAACAGGAATGATGGGTTTCTGAAAAAAAAAATCGATTAAAACAATCATGAGAGGAGAATCGAGAGTATTTATCTTTGCACTTCTATAAAGAGAGTGGAAACTCACAGTGAGCATCTTGTCAATCTCATTTTGCTTCCTCCATTGTAAGCTATCTAGCAACTGGAAAACACTTGGGAGTGTCATTAGTTCAGACTAAAGAATGGTGCAAGAAGCAACAACATCAAAAGATAATACAGGAGAAAAGAAAGTGAATCAAAACCATTCTATGGGCCTTTTGTACGTTCCATTCCCTCGCTTTAAGAAAACGCACGAAAGTCTCGGTCTGGTACCCTTGATGGACGTTCTACAGAACACAACACCGAACAAACTTCAGTAATTCCCTTTTGTAACGATCGATGTAAGTATAGATTCAACCGTAAGTATAGATTCAATGGGAAATGGTAATGGATAAAGGCGAGATTTTGAATCCTTTACTAAGCTCCAAGATTCATTCACTTCATTACACACATATATATTGTCCATAAAAGCAAACAAGGTTCTAACTTGACTTTGCATTTGCCAGAAGATCATATGCTTAATCCTCGGAAGTCCATAGATCGAGAAGAACATTGAATTAACAGGAATCAATTACACTACTCTGTACCGCAAAATTGCAACTTATTGAGACGAGAACAGATACAGATCGGAACAAGGGGAATGGAATTTCTATGGCGGATATCTAATCTACAGCAAGAGCTTAGCTCCAGTTTTACAAACCCTATTTCCTCAGCACAGCAAACGATCCACTAAAAATTTTCTCGGCATCCAAACAGAGAAAGAGAAAACAGAACCGAATGGGGGAACTTCACTAACCAGAAACGAATCTTTCAGTGAATCGTCCACTGCCAATACCATCAAAAAGTAGGTGAGATTAGCTAAAAAAAATTGCAACTTTTCGTGACGATCTTCGAATAAACTAAGCAAATGAACTAAATGTCTTTTTTCCCGGAGGAAAAAAATCGTACCATCTTCCATTAACGTACGGAATTGCTTGACTGCTTCCTCATTAACGATGCCCATCTCTCTCTTACAGATTTTTGAGCTCATGGATTCAAAAAAAAATCTGAGATTCCGGGTAATAAGAGCTACTGCATGGAATCCGGGGAGGGTTGATCTCTGGACTTTCTCCGAACATATAGCAGTGAGGGGGAAAAATGGTCTTTTTTTTTATAGGGGCGAGAAGAAGAAGAAAGAGAGAGAAACCGAGTCGTCTTTCAGAGGCACGAAAGCCTTATATTATTGTAATAAAGAAGACAAGATAGCAATAGAGGAGCTAGCTTTGGATCCAGCCATTTTTGCCATGCGTCTTTGCTTTTCCTTTATTCAAAAAAAAAAAAACATTAAAGTAAATTAGACAAAATTGAGACTCTCTCTCTCTGACTTGTGCCCAGAAAAAAGAACGTGATATTTTATTTCCATTGTTTTTAGGAAATCTCCACTCAAACATAATACTGTTCATGAAAAGTCAGAATCAATCTCTTTTTCTTCCACTCGCCCTCTCTCGAATTCGTATTAAGTCTCTAATTAAACAAAACTATGATGGAAATTAAGCCTCTTATGTTCCTCAATATCTGGATGAATAATATTAATTCATGATTTTGGAAGATGGTAAATTTGAAATCAAAGCACGATATTGAAATCCAATCAGAAAAGGAAAGACGAAATTCGGGATTGTATGGTTGTTTAATATTCAATACAACACCTTGCAAAAAAGAAGAAGAAGAAATGAGATTCCAACCAACATATATGCATATAAAAGAATATGAATTCCCAAAAATAATAGATCTATAAATATTTGATGAGATACCCTTACCAAATTGATTATAAAACTTGTTAATTTTGAAATAGAATAAGCATAATTCTTTCATGAATAGCCCTTGAATACCCTTTGTCATGTGTTACTTCTCCTTTTTCTATCATAAATATTCAGACAAATCAGACCCCACATGTTAGCGTGTCACATCTTGTGCTTTTGATTTAAAACTAGATTTAGATCTTACGATTTAAATTTCCTTTGGAATTTATTCCCGTTTTCCATGTTTAGACCGATGAGCTTTAAATGAACTTTGAAATTTCTTCATGGACAGGAGAGCATCATAAAAACCGCGTGCGATAAAAATTTTGTTCGGAATAAAAAGGATGGCCAAGAAAATGACAAATTTTCATTAATATATGACAGAAAAAATAGATAGTTTGAATATGGTTAATGTAATTTATCAGCATCACCAAACAACATTGATGTTATAAAAACTATATAATTAAAGCATATATATAAACGCTTGACAACTAAATTTAAGCGACCCGTTAGTTGAAAAATCCTGGTTTTTGTTACTTCAAGTTCAAAGTTAATGATTCAACAGAGATCAAAGGTTAAACTTCTGGTTTTAGAACTTCAAGTGCACAAGCAAGGAATATACACGTAAGAACGTGTGTATGTGTGTGTGTATATATATATATATATATGTATGTATACATATTATATGGAACTTTGCATGTACTTCGAAATTCAGGGGAAAAAAAATCATCTGGCATATAGCAATTCAGAGAAAGACGAGCATTTCTTACATCTTTAGCAGCTTTTTCTCTAGATTACATTTCCCCTCCAACCCTTACATTTATGCTCGCATGATTCCGACACTATATTCTCCTCTTGATCCATAAGAGACGACTCAAAGAATCAATTTTGATGCTTCCCCAAGACAGCTCGGCCGAAATCGAACAGGGTTTCCATAAAAGATTAAATCTTTTCAAGAGAGTTCAGTGATTACACGTTCACATTTCTCTTCCAAGATCTTCACGGCTTCGGTGAACAGAATTTCCGGAGGCATCGATCCATCGGATTCAATGGTGACTAGAAAACCACAGTCAAGCCAGAAAACTCGGTTAGAATCTCGATCATGGCGTTTGATTTTACGGTAAATTTCCAAGCGAAGTAATGGGTTTTTTACTTACATATGAAATGGTTTCTAACACGACGTAGAGCCACCCGATTTTCCCAGCCATCTTCTCTTATGCATTCCCTGCATAACGTGCAAGCACGCGGTCTAGCTACCGTGGCCCTTTTCCTACCTGCATTTATTTTCTCTTCAGTCAGTGAAAAAAAATCACAAAGTGGAGTTTTGAAGAGGGAAACAAGGAAGAAATACTTCACCTTTGCCTATGTCTTCAATGTCGAAAACATTAAGGGGGCATGTCTTTACTAGTTGTTCAGCGAGCTCATCCTCAACTTCCTCTAGTAAAACTACCTATAGTATAAACAGTGCGGTAAAAATGGTAAAAAAAAAAAGACATCACAAGGCAAAACCAAGAAGCCAAACCCAAAAACTGCTTGAAAAAAAAGAAAGTAACTTTCACCTCAGGAAGCATCCGGTACCAAGCAGTGGCTACTGGGGACCATTTCGCATGTGTTTTTCCGATGCCTTTAACTGCATGAGCCTCTAGTTCAATTTCCTGCAAGAAATTGCAAAGAAAAGGGACTAGAACAGTAACCTAACCAGATTTTGCTCAAGCATTGTTGCCACTTTCCTGATCAGTAAACTCTTCAGGAAATTTTATGTACGGAATCCAGTCCAGATAGCTACAAAACCCATGTGATATTGTTACCTGACCAGGGCCAAGTTTCGCTATTATGATATCGGAATGCCTTGGGGCGATGGGATTATTAGCAAATTCTGGGAAGGAATCTTGGCTTCGACTGAATGAAGTGTAAGTTTCTGTCTTCGAAGTTGAACCTCCGGAATCTTTAATAAACTCACTCCCATTTGGTAACCATTTCAGTTCGTTGGATTTGACTAAGAAAAATGTCAAGCTTCTGCGTCAGCTAATGAAAGATAGAATTTCCACAAAAAAAAAACTAAGGATTTTAATGTGAAGAAACAGATACTATACCTGTAAGACGTGGTCCGCCTTTTTCACAGCGGACATGAAGTTTGAAAACAATGGTATTCTTTTCATTTGGCTGATCATTTTCTATCACACAGAAAACCAAATGAGAAGGTCGCACATAAAAAAAAAGGACCTATACTGCTGGAAATAGTACATATACCATTGAAAATCTCTTACCAGATAAATATTCGAAAATCCTTGCATCTGCAGCGACGGGAATTAAACCCAATCTATGTGCAAGAACTTCATCTTGGATAAGAGACGTGTTGTTTGCAATAAACACTTTTTCGATAGCCATTGTGGGAAGCTGCAGAATGCAGACATGAATAAGAACAAATACTAAAATGATCTAATATTCAGACATTGATTGCGACATTCAAAAACGCAAAGTAGATTTGATACCTCAGCTATAAGGATTCTTCGGAATGAATTGGCCATTGCTGCATCGATACCGATCATATCAAACTCGAGATCATCCTCTGTTAGCCGAATCACTTCAACTCTGAAATTCTCGCTGAAGTTCTCTAATCTCATACTGTTGTCCACCCCCATTGACGCATATGCACCCGAGTAAGTTATACCTTCAGTCTACATAAACACAACCTTGCAGAACTGAATTAGGCAATCCCGAACGACCAAACCCACCTCCTAACCATAACGAATGGATTAACTCTAGAATAAAGTTTCGAAATTTTGTCCGGAGCGACACGAATGCGATCGACCCATTAACTGGGAGCTCAGTTGGAGAAAGATAAACCACTAAACTGGGACTAAACTGAATTTGAGAAGCAAAAAAGAGCACTAAGCAAGCCGACGGGAGTTCTTACGTGAATAGGGGCATCTTTATTACAGACAACTCGAGTTCGCTGGAGCTCAAGATGCGGCGGAAGTTTGCTGGGAACGTCGGGAAGATCCCATATGTTGAATTTCTTCGTGGTGTTGTCTCCTTTCTGTTCTTCTTCCCCAACCATTGTTTTCTTAAGTTTTATCACCGACCGATTTGGAATTTGAGTCCAGTCCGAATCCGTTCGTTCTGCGCTTGATTCGAGCAGAGAACGCGAAACTCAAATGACAGAAAAACCCTAATAGCTTGTACAAGTCGACGAGGAAGACACGAGACTAGGGTTTTAAGGATTTACGACAGATCTTCTCTGTTTCATTGGGCCAATGTTAGGTACATTGTATTGGGCTTTAATTAAAATTGGGCCACAAGAATGATGGTTTTTTTTTGTTGCAAATGAAAAAAAAACGGATTAGGAACGACAATTATAATATTCTCATGAAAATAATCACAGTAAACATAATTATTTAGCAAATAATTTCCGAGCCGAGCTCGAGCCCGTATTTAGCCCGAAATCTCCGGGCCAGATCGGGCTTGCCCGAAAAATAAACGGGCCTCATTTTATTAAGCCCAGGCCCATACAATTTACGGACGGGGTCGGGCCGATAACGAGTTTTGGGCTTTTTGGACACCCCTCTTATTTACCATTCGTGTGTGCTTTTTATTTGTTTCCCTTGATATGTCTGTCGGCGTTCTTTTTTTGTGTGTAAATACAAGTTGCTTTCTCCATATGATAATAAATCAATTAATTGTCAAAATGAAATAAGATTTTATTATATAAATGTGCGTCTACTCTACATACGCATTTGCGAAGACTTGTTTTCTTGTCAGCCTCGCGTTCTATTCCTCTCATCGGCGTTTCTTCTTTGGTCCGGGCTTCTTTCGGATCGGGATTAGGGTTTTCCTGAAGATCAAGCTTTGTGATCGCAGATGACGACTGCTGCTCGGCCTACTTGGGCTCCCGCCAAGGGTGGCAACGAGCAAGGTGGTGCTCGGATCTTTGGTCCATCTCAAAAGTACTCATCCAGAGATGTCGCCGCTCATACCACGCTCAAGCCAAGGTGGGATTTCGATCCGGTTCTTTCCCGTGTTGTGTCACGGATTTAGATTTTCTGCGATTATGTAATATCTAGTGTTTGCTAGGGTTCCTCTTGATAGAAATGATTGGTGAGGTTGGCTAGATTTATAGGGTTTACTGCCGCGGGTCATGAAGAGATTTTGCGCGTATCTTATGTTCTTGTTAAATTTGATGAAATTGGCTATCTATTGATACTTATTGCTGCGGAGATAGGTTGTTTCGTGGTTTATATGTTTGTTTGCTCCTTGTCGTTGCTTTGTGGATAATTGTCGTAAGTCTGTGCCGCAGTTGTTACAGTTTTGATCTTTCGGCATCCTGTTATTGGCTGAATATCATCGTCTTTTTTTGTTCGTTTTGTTTTCAGGAGGGAAGGGCAGCACACTCAAGAAGAATTGCAGAAGAAGAATCTTCGCGATGAGCTTGAGGAGCGTGAGAGGAGACATTTCTCATCCAAAGACAAGTCTTACAGTGGTAAACAAGATGGTTTTTGAGAAAATATCCAGCGTTCTTCTCACTGTGATGATCTTATTTAGTTTCTACCATTTCTACTGCTGCAGCTGGATTGATGTGTATTGTTGTGTCATTTCAGATGATAGAGATCGCAGAAGGGGAAGTCATCTTCTACTAGAAGGTCCATTAGTGTCATTTATGAATCACAATAGACTTTGTTCAGAACATTATCTGACATGGATATATTGTCTTTAGGTTCTAAAACGGATCCTGAACACCGGATTGTTCCTCGTAGTGCAGATGCTGATGATTCTGACATTGAGGCCAGAAGTGCAGATGATAGGTTCGCTATTTCCTGATGTGTCTTGTCTTTGCTATTTTATGTTTTCTTCCATAATCTGATGGTCCTTTTGGATTACTTTATATCTGATTGGGAGGATCAAAATTATAGTTGTACGTGCTGCATTTTGCTATGATATGCTAATTATTTTAACATGTTTCTGAATGGTTTTCTATTATCTGCATTCTAGACTTTTTCAATAAAAAAAAGATGGTCTGTTCTATCTATTTGTTCTTTTGGTTTTGTTTCATACCAAGTCATTTTGTAGTACTAACTTGTCATCTTTATTGAGTGGCTATGTGATTCGTTGTAGATAAATGACAAGTCTTGGTTGTCATTTCTCTTTAAATGTGTTTTTCGTGACTCTTTCTCCAAACTAAACTCTTTAGTCCCTTTTAAATCTTATTTCGATTTGATTATTGTGTTAGTGATGAAGAAAGTGACGATGACGATGAGGATGACACTGAAGCTCTTTTGGCTGAACTTGAGCAGATAAAGAAAGAAAGAGCAGAGGAGAAGCTCAGGAAGGTAAGATTAGTCTTGTCCGCGAGGATATCTGCGCAGATACTGTTTTCTGGATAGCTTGGAAATAATTTGTTTATAACTCTCCCACATCCCCATTTAATTGGGAAATCTATTGTGGTAAAGGGTTACTTCGTCTTGTTGAACAAATTGTATGACGTGAGTTATCCAGGAAAAGCAGGAACAGGAGGAAGAACTAAAAGTTAAGGAAGAGGCGCTTCTTCGAGGGAATCCACTACTTAACACTCCAACCTCATTCAGTGTCAAAAGGAGGTTAGTCAATTTTATGATCTTGTGATTGTATTTAGTGTAGGAGGCATAGTTTAAGATTCCTTTTCCTCTGGTCAGGTGGGATGATGACGTGGTTTTCAAGAATCAGGCTCGTGGGGAAACAAAAACACCTAAGCGCTTCATCAATGATACGATCAGGAACGACTTCCACCGAAAATTCCTGCATAAATACATGAAGTGATTGAACCGAGGGTTGTTATTACTTGATTGTGTGATGAACCAAGGGTTTATATTCTGTCTTGGTTGTGGTGTCCTTGTACTAAAACAAGAGCAGAGCAGACTGACAATTGTATGAAGGTTTATTATATCGAGCCCATATGCTCAACTTGAATGCTATTTTCCTGGTTTCTGTTCAGCTCTTGCCCATCATCTAACATCTTGAGACTTCAAAACTGGAGAGAGCTTGATGAATCTAATCCCATAGTTGCTGTATGAGCTTGTATATGTTTTTGGCTCACGTCTTATTTTCAGATATGACAGATATTGATTCTCTTTCAGACTTCAGAGGGAGAAGTAAACACAGGCGGTAGCAGAAAGCCATGGAAAGCAGAATCCACAAATCATGCAAGCCACCATTCTCTTAGTGCACCAAACTGAAGCTCCTAGGAAATCTCCTGCATCCTGATCATTATGAGGCAGAAACTAGTCTTAATCGCCTGAAAGAATCCTTGGAAAAACAATGGTATAGTCACTCACCCCGTTTTTTCTTGGCTTACTTGGCGTGTGATGGCTATTAATAGTATTGTGAACAAGGTGAAAAGGAAGCGGGACAGGCCTCCTAGATCCAGCCACAAAGTAGACGATGACCATAAAAAATGTTAGGTAGAAAACGTGTGCCAACATATCACATAGTGTATGGCATCCGTACTATATGCTTAGTCTGTACATGTCAGCTTTTCATCTTTCACTTATGTAGATTTTCTCAAAGGGGTATACATTTACTGTTCTGAAGATGTACGAAGATGTCCAGAAGATGCAGACAGCAAAACATCAAGCCAACCTGTCGGTAGGAGTTATGAAATAAGTAAGAGTTTTATAAGCAAAAAGCTGGCAAAGAATTGTGAAGAAGATGCATTGGGAATCATAAGAATCAATCATGAAAAAGTTGGTGTCTTAACTGCTCGAGTGCTGAGATTTTTTTATGTATGACATTTACATTCATTCTCACTGAAGCATTATTTTCTGGTTTTGTGCTCATCTGCAGGTCTGTTATACGTATATCTTATAAGTGGTTTTCTTTTAGATTTTTTGGGAGGCTTACCAAGAAGAATGATGAAGCAAAACCTTCTGATGTAAACGTGGCTGGTGGTCCGAAGACAGATGAAAATAATTTTCGATGTACTTCGGATGACAGGGAGGTGAAGAACGGCAATGAGACATTTGATATGCATAAACAGGAAGTTGTAGCTGTCCTAAAAGATCTTAAACCATCTGCTGAAATCTGTCATGAGTCTTGTGTGCAAAAGCTTATCCAATGATTCTGTTGATGTTGATCTCTCCTTCCATAGGGCAGATGATCCCGGTGTAAGTGAACCATTGGACCTTTCTTTGAGACTGGCTTCTGGGAATGAAGAGATCTGTTCTCAACTGCAAGGTGACTGTTATCCAGAGTCAACAGACAATACGACTTCTGAAGATTATTCTCCCAAGGTATCGGTCCCTCTCATTGATTGTGTTGTATCATTTTGGGGTATTGGGTATTGGGTTAGAGAACTTCTGTTTTGCATAATTACAACAATGATGTCAACGACTTCCAACAGTGTTGAGTACTTACACTTGATCGTTATCATTCTGTGTCGGTGAGGTGTGAGACTGTTTTAAGTTGCAGAACCAAGAGAATGTGATTTTGGAGGAACTATTGTCTGGATCTTTAGCTGCATAACCTTGGCAACGAGCTGGAATTTTTCAAGGCAGCTGTGGAGAGGTTATTTGACGACAAGCATCCTGTTGAATTCTGTCTTGGACAGCTTAGTCAACATTTACCATTTACCAGCTGGAAGGCGTAATAACATGGATCTTCAAAGGCAAGGGAATAAAACAGTATCCAGTTCTCCTTGAACTTAAGTTGTCTATTTTTCTTGGGTATGTGGTAATTTTATCAGGGATGATGTAAGGTTGTTAGAGTCCCAGATCGGAAATATGTGGGAACAATTGAGTCAATATAATACCATGGGCAGCCTTCCCCAATAAGCTAGCTTTTGTGGTGGAGTTAGGGTCTTAAATCTTATTAATTGGTATCAGAGCCTAACTCTCTACTTTCCGGTGGGCCTTTGACGGACCGTTTTCCTGCGGACATGCAGACGACGCGGTGGGAGAGGAACGGTCGGGAGAGGAGCACAAAGGGTGCGTAGCCGCCAGCGACGCGGCTACCGC
>NW_010965216.1:338737-360294 GCF_000463585.1 Tarenaya hassleriana
CTCACCCTTTCCACTTCAAAGACTTTGTTGGGTCCATTATTAATGGGTGGGCTCTATCAAATTGGTATCAGAGCCAATCGATCCTCGGACATGCAGACGACGCGGCGGGAGAGGAACGGTCGGGAGAGGAGCACAAAGGGTGCGTAGCCGCCAGCGAACAAGAAGCCGCCAGTGCCGTGGTCGTCGCTGTCTAAAGGGGGCGGTATTGTTAGAGTCCCACATCGGAAATATGTGGGAACAATTGAGTCAATATAATACCATGGACACCCTCTCCCAATAAACTAGCTTTCGGGGTGAGTTCCTATGCACACAAGCCTGAAGCTGAAAAGAAACTCAAAAAGTTGGGAGTAGATGGAGCTGGAAATACAATTTATCAGAGGGGCTGTTCAACTGGCGTTGGTTTTGAAGGTATATAAACGAATCAAGTTCATGACCTGCAGAAGTAACCTGTCAGCAGTCAAATGCATGCTCTTTTAAAGTATTTTTTTAATAATATTTTTTATCTTCTTTATGTACTACTATTCATCTACAGGAAAGAGTTGTGTAAACTACGTCTGGTAACTTGAGAGGCAGACCAAAGTGGCACCTCAGAAAATCATATTTCCAGAGGATTAAAGAAAAACAAAAACAACCAGCCGTAAGCTGGACATTGACATACATTAGAACTTGAAGAAACCTGAGAGGTCCAATTAGAGAGTATTGCAGTCCAAGACCAATCTACATTTAGCGTATGCTGTTGTGGATGGATGCAATGGTTTTTCAGGTATGAGATGTTTCGGAACTTATCATCTTAACTTTCGCTGCATCATCTGGTCTCACCACAAAAAGCCAGTAGTTTATGTCAGTTGTTTTTTATGCAAACTATAAAACCTATGAGTATTAGTCAGCATGAGTTTGCGATTGTCACTTTTTCCTTAACCATCGTGTTAAGTTGGTAGTTATCTGAGGAGAACTGACGCAAGAGGAAGATTCCCGGCGTTACTTACGAGCTTGAACTGAGGGAAATGAACTTTAATCCCGGGAGCAGCAGCAGCAACTACTGATGGTAAATAAGACTGCAGAGGAAATCCATTTGGGATCAAGAACTGGTGTATGTATGGATGTGGCACATAAATAGGTGGAAAATAGGAACCGGAAGGAAAGAAGTAGGGAGGGTGTTGTTGCTTAAAAAGATGAATAGAGTGTTGAGAGGATGCAATGGCACTCTCATCGGTAGACATCGAGTATGGGATAGTTTGAGGCTTGGAATGTGCATTCTGCAATTCGAGAAAAGCCTCCTTGTCGTCCTTTCGAAACTTCGACAGGAGAATCAACTAGCTCAGCCCTTTGTCTTGTCTTGGGCCAAGGTTGACAAATCCTGGCTGGAAAAGAAATTCTTTAGCAAGGTCAAGGTGACATAACTGAGCCACAACAAGCAAATGGGATTTGTTAATACAAAAAGGAAAAACTCTCTTCTATGGTTTTGTCTCTCAAATCAGTATCAAGACAGAAGGTTGCTGAATCAATATCAAGACAGAAGCAGGTCAATAGCTAACTCAAAAAGTATACCATTCACCGACCTAGGAGGAGCCTCCTCAGGGACATGAATGTCATCATCTCCGTCCATGTTTGGACGGTCACCCTCAATAGAACCGTTGTTAGAAGAAGAGGTCTCCTCCGTGGAATTGCAATCAAAGCTCCCAGAAGTCAGGCCATTTCCCAATGCCTTGGGGACTTGTGGCCGTTCACCAAATATCCGACTCAAGAGGTAACTGGGTTTTAGAGACTGTTGGAACAAAAAGTGGAAAAAACGAAACATAAGCTACATGCCAAGCCCAATCATAGCCCGCAACTGAACTAAAAAACACAAGTAAACCGGTCCTAATAAAATTTGATTAAACCAATGATCAGTGACAGTGCGTCGCAGAAAGCAGCTATACAACTGACTGACCAATGCAATTCGACGTAACAGACAATGAAGGATCCTGCTTGTTCAAAGAAGATGATTTCACCTTGGCTGGCTGGTTGTCCACAACAGGCTTCAAATATACGCATGGTGTCTAGTAATTTAAAAAATAACAAGAGGGTTCTTTGTTAAAGCATTGGGAAATTGATAAAATATTTTGAAAAAAATGGGAATGGGAATGCTAAATGTTTAATATTTAAAGAAAATGACACAAGATAGAGAAAAATAAAAACAGTGGGCCTTTTTATTAGGGGTGGGCGTTTCGGGAAACGGTTCGGGTTCGAGACGGGAATAGATCGGTTCGATTCTTCCGGTTTTACAAAAATAGGTACCAATCGGTTTTTATATTGTATTCGGTTCGGTTCGGTTCTGGGTTTTATTAAAAAAAAGATATATTTTCTTTAAAAATATTCGGTTTTTTAGGATTTTTAAAGTTCGGTTCAGTTTCGGAAAAATTCGATTCTCTACAAATGATACCGTTTAAGAATTAAAAACGGTTTCAGATAAAAAAAAAATATCGTTTTTTCGATTCGGTTCGGTCTGCTTCCGAAGAACCGACGTCCACCCTGTTTTTTATGGCCGCCGAGTGAGTAAAGAACAGTGGGTTTGGGGCTTATTGATGTACCAGTTTTAGATTCCCACGCGCATGTTACACGCGTTATCTACACGCGCTTAAAATCCCTGGGCTATTAAGTATTAACCCCACATATTTGTTCAATTTTAAATTTTTGAGAATTTTACCGCGTGGGACTTCTCATACCTAAATCTTACTGACTGACTGTTATTTTTTGTTTTTTTTTAACCTCCGAGGCTGCCACCGCCATTTTCGGGTTTGTTCAAGATACCCAAATGGCCCGTCTTATTTATTCTCTCATTTCGGCCCGGCCCATTCGGTTTATTATTCCTCTCGCTTTTTTTTTTTAACCGAACAGTGGTGACAAGAAAAAAGTAACATATCATACGTAGTAAATATTTTTTGGTATTTAACAAACAAGATTAGGAGCGTAAAAAATAGTAGAAATGAAATTTAAATCAGACCTCTTCGTATATTTATAAATGTGTACATATTGATTTTCGAATGTTTCAGATGTCGTTAAAGTATCACAGGAAGAAAAAGGAACGCATATATATTATGTAAATTTTAATCGGATCTGTTTGATTTTAAGCAGAAAATAATTTAAAAATACAATATTCTAAAATGAATATGTAAATATGCGAATGATATGATGAGCATAATGTCGAATAATTAAAAAAAAAAAAACGGTTATCAATACAAAAATTAGAATCCAATTGAAATTTGGTTGAGTGATTTTGGATAAGAAGGGCAAAAGATATCTTTATTTTAAGTTATATGTTCGAATGATAGTTGGAAAGGAGAGGAAGTATATAATTTAATTATGACATATAGATTGTTTTGGAATATATAGCTGAGTCAAACTTTTAAATTAAAAAACAAAAGGTTATGAAATGGATAAAATGTTAGGAACAATGGAAACGAAGGGCCAGTTTTTGTTAATACGCAAAGAAAATGAGACACACTAAAACGGGCCTATTGGGCCCTCGAGAGGAAAAAAATGGATCAATTAGGCCCATCCTAAATCTGTCGGTTGATCGATGAGTGGGGCCGTTATGGCGGGTAATCAATGTGACAGTTTTAGATTCCCACGCGCATAATGCGCGAGTTATGGACACGCGCTCCAAGTCCCTGGATTTTGTTTAAAATGGCCAACTGGCACTGGCAGGCCGGCCCATTTGTTTATTTTTCCTCACGTTTTTTTTTTACAGAACGATATTAAAAAAAAAAAAATAGGAACATATCAACTAGTGATGAATATTTTTTTGGTCTTCAGCAGAGCCGAATTAGGAGTCGTAAAAAAGTAGAAACATAATTGAAATCGAATCTTTTCGTAGATTCATACAATTTATGTGCATTCTGCAATTCGAGAAAAGCCTCCTTGTCGTCCTTTCGAAACTTCGACAGGAGAATCAACTAGCTCAGCCCTTTGTCTTGTCTTGGGCCAAGGTTGACAAATCCTGGCTGGAAAAGAAATTCTTTAGCAAGGTCAAGGTGACATAACTGAGCCACAACAAGCAAATGGGATTTGTTAATACAAAAAGGAAAAACTCTCTTCTATGGTTTTGTCTCTCAAATCAGTATCAAGACAGAAGGTTGCTGAATCAATATCAAGACAGAAGCAGGTCAATAGCTAACTCAAAAAGTATACCATTCACCGACCTAGGAGGAGCCTCCTCAGGGACATGAATGTCATCATCTCCGTCCATGTTTGGACGGTCACCCTCAATAGAACCGTTGTTAGAAGAAGAGGTCTCCTCCGTGGAATTGCAATCAAAGCTCCCAGAAGTCAGGCCATTTCCCAATGCCTTGGGGACTTGTGGCCGTTCACCAAATATCCGACTCAAGAGGTAACTGGGTTTTAGAGACTGTTGGAACAAAAAGTGGAAAAAACGAAACATAAGCTACATGCCAAGCCCAATCATAGCCCGCAACTGAACTAAAAAACACAAGTAAACCGGTCCTAATAAAATTTGATTAAACCAATGATCAGTGACAGTGCGTCGCAGAAAGCAGCTATACAACTGACTGACCAATGCAATTCGACGTAACAGACAATGAAGGATCCTGCTTGTTCAAAGAAGATGATTTCACCTTGGCTGGCTGGTTGTCCACAACAGGCTTCAAATATACGCATGGTGTCTAGTAATTTAAAAAATAACAAGAGGGTTCTTTGTTAAAGCATTGGGAAATTGATAAAATATTTTGAAAAAAATGGGAATGGGAATGCTAAATGTTTAATATTTAAAGAAAATGACACAAGATAGAGAAAAATAAAAACAGTGGGCCTTTTTATTAGGGGTGGGCGTTTCGGGAAACGGTTCGGGTTCGAGACGGGAATAGATCGGTTCGATTCTTCCGGTTTTACAAAAATAGGTACCAATCGGTTTTTATATTGTATTCGGTTCGGTTCGGTTCTGGGTTTTATTAAAAAAAAGATATATTTTCTTTAAAAATATTCGGTTTTTTAGGATTTTTAAAGTTCGGTTCAGTTTCGGAAAAATTCGATTCTCTACAAATGATACCGTTTAAGAATTAAAAACGGTTTCAGATAAAAAAAAAATATCGTTTTTTCGATTCGGTTCGGTCTGCTTCCGAAGAACCGACGTCCACCCTGTTTTTTATGGCCGCCGAGTGAGTAAAGAACAGTGGGTTTGGGGCTTATTGATGTACCAGTTTTAGATTCCCACGCGCATGTTACACGCGTTATCTACACGCGCTTAAAATCCCTGGGCTATTAAGTATTAACCCCACATATTTGTTCAATTTTAAATTTTTGAGAATTTTACCGCGTGGGACTTCTCATACCTAAATCTTACTGACTGACTGTTATTTTTTGTTTTTTTTTAACCTCCGAGGCTGCCACCGCCATTTTCGGGTTTGTTCAAGATACCCAAATGGCCCGTCTTATTTATTCTCTCATTTCGGCCCGGCCCATTCGGTTTATTATTCCTCTCGCTTTTTTTTTTTAACCGAACAGTGGTGACAAGAAAAAAGTAACATATCATACGTAGTAAATATTTTTTGGTATTTAACAAACAAGATTAGGAGCGTAAAAAATAGTAGAAATGAAATTTAAATCAGACCTCTTCGTATATTTATAAATGTGTACATATTGATTTTCGAATGTTTCAGATGTCGTTAAAGTATCACAGGAAGAAAAAGGAACGCATATATATTATGTAAATTTTAATCGGATCTGTTTGATTTTAAGCAGAAAATAATTTAAAAATACAATATTCTAAAATGAATATGTAAATATGCGAATGATATGATGAGCATAATGTCGAATAATTAAAAAAAAAAAAACGGTTATCAATACAAAAATTAGAATCCAATTGAAATTTGGTTGAGTGATTTTGGATAAGAAGGGCAAAAGATATCTTTATTTTAAGTTATATGTTCGAATGATAGTTGGAAAGGAGAGGAAGTATATAATTTAATTATGACATATAGATTGTTTTGGAATATATAGCTGAGTCAAACTTTTAAATTAAAAAACAAAAGGTTATGAAATGGATAAAATGTTAGGAACAATGGAAACGAAGGGCCAGTTTTTGTTAATACGCAAAGAAAATGAGACACACTAAAACGGGCCTATTGGGCCCTCGAGAGGAAAAAAATGGATCAATTAGGCCCATCCTAAATCTGTCGGTTGATCGATGAGTGGGGCCGTTATGGCGGGTAATCAATGTGACAGTTTTAGATTCCCACGCGCATAATGCGCGAGTTATGGACACGCGCTCCAAGTCCCTGGATTTTGTTTAAAATGGCCAACTGGCACTGGCAGGCCGGCCCATTTGTTTATTTTTCCTCACGTTTTTTTTTTACAGAACGATATTAAAAAAAAAAAAATAGGAACATATCAACTAGTGATGAATATTTTTTTGGTCTTCAGCAGAGCCGAATTAGGAGTCGTAAAAAAGTAGAAACATAATTGAAATCGAATCTTTTCGTAGATTCATACAATTTATGTGCATTCTGCAATTCGAGAAAAGCCTCCTTGTCGTCCTTTCGAAACTTCGACAGGAGAATCAACTAGCTCAGCCCTTTGTCTTGTCTTGGGCCAAGGTTGACAAATCCTGGCTGGAAAAGAAATTCTTTAGCAAGGTCAAGGTGACATAACTGAGCCACAACAAGCAAATGGGATTTGTTAATACAAAAAGGAAAAACTCTCTTCTATGGTTTTGTCTCTCAAATCAGTATCAAGACAGAAGGTTGCTGAATCAATATCAAGACAGAAGCAGGTCAATAGCTAACTCAAAAAGTATACCATTCACCGACCTAGGAGGAGCCTCCTCAGGGACATGAATGTCATCATCTCCGTCCATGTTTGGACGGTCACCCTCAATAGAACCGTTGTTAGAAGAAGAGGTCTCCTCCGTGGAATTGCAATCAAAGCTCCCAGAAGTCAGGCCATTTCCCAATGCCTTGGGGACTTGTGGCCGTTCACCAAATATCCGACTCAAGAGGTAACTGGGTTTTAGAGACTGTTGGAACAAAAAGTGGAAAAAACGAAACATAAGCTACATGCCAAGCCCAATCATAGCCCGCAACTGAACTAAAAAACACAAGTAAACCGGTCCTAATAAAATTTGATTAAACCAATGATCAGTGACAGTGCGTCGCAGAAAGCAGCTATACAACTGACTGACCAATGCAATTCGACGTAACAGACAATGAAGGATCCTGCTTGTTCAAAGAAGATGATTTCACCTTGGCTGGCTGGTTGTCCACAACAGGCTTCAAATATACGCATGGTGTCTAGTAATTTAAAAAATAACAAGAGGGTTCTTTGTTAAAGCATTGGGAAATTGATAAAATATTTTGAAAAAAATGGGAATGGGAATGCTAAATGTTTAATATTTAAAGAAAATGACACAAGATAGAGAAAAATAAAAACAGTGGGCCTTTTTATTAGGGGTGGGCGTTTCGGGAAACGGTTCGGGTTCGAGACGGGAATAGATCGGTTCGATTCTTCCGGTTTTACAAAAATAGGTACCAATCGGTTTTTATATTGTATTCGGTTCGGTTCGGTTCTGGGTTTTATTAAAAAAAAGATATATTTTCTTTAAAAATATTCGGTTTTTTAGGATTTTTAAAGTTCGGTTCAGTTTCGGAAAAATTCGATTCTCTACAAATGATACCGTTTAAGAATTAAAAACGGTTTCAGATAAAAAAAAAATATCGTTTTCCAAAAGCAATCATACATGGGGGTGGTAGTAGCCACAATCAAAGCAAAGGTTAGTTTTGCTTGTCCGATGACAGATATGAGAAATGGAAAGATGAATGTGATTACACTTGCTAGAGGCCGAAACCTTTCCATTGTGAAGAACAATAAAATACAAATATTTGGTCTTTGATGTGAATCTTTTTTCTTTTTCCCTTCAGCCGCCGAAAAGAAACCCGGCGGCTTGATCTTCGTTCCCATTAAACAATCTCAGAGCTTGTATCACTGCTTCACGACCAAACCCCAACTCCATCAGCTTTGAAACCTTGCCTTCAAAATCAGCTCCCTGTCGGAATGCAATGGTGGAGTTATGTCATGGTGAGATTATAGAGATCAAATCAAACCAGGACAGCTAACAAGAGGTGTAACTGAAGCACACAGCTTTTGGAGATAGGCTTACCTGTGAAGTACTGTGCTCTGTGGCTCCTGAGAACAGCAATCAATCATAGTTAGAAGCAAAGAATTCAGAACTCGATTGAAGGTTTTCTTGATTTAAGGGCTTGAAATGAGGAGATTCAACAAAGTGGTTCAGATACTGGTCGAGAGAGTTAAAGTCTTTCAAATTGAACTGAAACCCTACCAAAGGAATGTTACCAGATTCTAAAATCTGACCTGAAGGTTGACTTGCTGGGGTCGCATCGGTATTTTTCTTCTGTGTTAATCCTGACGATACCTAAAAGAATTTGATGGTAAAATTATTGCAGATGGTAGATATCCACTAAGTTGCTTCACAATCACATTGTTAAACTTGGACTTGCTCGCTAGTGCAATTTCTTGCTTCAACCAAGATCTCATCAGCTGATGCTGAACATCCATTAAAGAGAGAGTAGCTTACAGTTGCTCCTGAGCTAGACGCTTCATTCAAAAGACGTTCTTCATCCAGAAATCGAGAAGGGATGTCTTTCTCTGAAAAAAAAAACCCCACCCACATAATGTTATCATGTTGGTTTTCAATTACACAGATAGATATACAAACAACGTTAAGAACATCCAAGTCAAAATTTGCAGAACGAGAGGGTAAAATAACCTTGCAAAAAGGGAACTGAAACTTCCCCTCCTCCAACTTTCAAGACATTATCCTTCAAATCAATGGTGCACTACAAAAGGAAAAAGACAAGTATTTTGGTAGAAACGGCTCAAATTACTGCAGTCAAATTTATTGAGCGACAGATGTACAGCACAACGCGTTGCGATTAGCGATGTTACCTGATGCTTACGAAGCATATCCAGGCCAAAGAGGAATTCCATGTTTGGCGAGTCCAGCACCACAAATGAGCATGGGTAAAAATTATTCCCAATCTACATGGAAGGATACTTTACTTCCTCTTGTGAACCATAATGAAACAGTAATAAATGGGCAAACAAAAAATAGAAAGTAACTAGTTCCGATGAGAGATAGTAAGCAAATGCAGGTATTAACCTTTATCGGAGCAACATGAATGCGGCCCAGTATCTCTGATTGACCAACACCATGAGCAATACCTTTATAACGTTGATCCAAGAGTCTCAGCAATCTGAAAGCATTCCATGAATAGGTTGCAAAAGAAGTTCCACAACAACTCAATTCTTGACAACATAACCGGAAAAAAAAATTACTAATCAAAAGCCACAGTTACCCGCATTTCTCAGCACAACTCTTGGATATAATTGTTGATTGTGCACCACTATCAACAAAAGCCTGAAGCAGAAATGGTGTTGTAAACGTGTTTTTAAATATTCTTGGTCAAAGAATCAGTAACACAACAGACTTTATTCAAGAGCGAAAAGATAAAAACGATTATGTTTTTACTTCGATAAGAGAGGCAATAAGTTAATGAAGGGAGATCAAACTAGTAAACTGAATACAGGTTTTATTTTGGTTTCTATATTTGTTACCTTTAAAGGTATGCCATTAACCTCCATATCCACATACAGCATTACCTGGAGAGATGGAAAAGAAACTATCATTTTCATGCGAAAGAAGTTTACAGGATTGCAGAATCATGTACTTGATACATACCACCCGAGCGAAACCTTCTGGATTATACTCAAGCGCAGCTGCCCAGTTCTCATCAATTCCTTTCTGAGTGTGATATCAAGACAACAAGGATAAGTCAGAAATGACACAACAAGATCATTGGACACTGGACAGATAGGAATAGGACAATAAGCTAGGATAAAAGAGGAATTATATCAGAAAATTAATTAAAAAAAGCATTAAGAGCCCAGTATAAGCAACGTTACAAAGGAATTGTAGTATTCCAGAACAAGTGCTGCATGTCGAGGTAATAACAAAAATGCCAAAAAAAAAATCAATTACCTGCCGTATTGCAGCTTCGATTTTCCGTTGTGCTTCTACATTAAAAGGATCCGCATAAAGAAGGGCCTGCAGTGCCACAGAAAATGCAAGTGTAAGTGCTAAGCTTCCATTGTAATAGCGGAACTATATCTCAACATCCAAAGCTCAGCAAACTGAAAGGCTAGAGACTCCCTCCAAGCCAAATTTAACTGAAGTTTTGAAAATCTTACAAGCTCCTCCTCCTTCTGACGTTGTAATTCAGATCTCTGGCGATGCCTTGAACGCAAAATATCTTGCAACTTGTGTAAATTGTTGCCAGAAATAGCTTGTGAAAGGTCAGGATCGGTCTGCAGTTTACATTATCAGAGGAAAAAAACAAAATAAAAAAACATAGACCAAAATACTAAACAATTTATTGGTTTCACCATGGCAGCACAGTTATCTCCAGACATGCTCTAAGGCTCTAAGGAACAATACGAAAAACAAAAGGCACAAGGAACAAAAGATATGATAAACCAACCGACAGTGTTCTTTATAATATTAATTTGCAGTCAAGCTTCTGTACAAAAAACGAACTTTTTCACTGAAAAAAACCTGAACCAGGAAAACATATCACAGTTAAAGCCAAAATCTTGGAACAGTCAAGGTACCTGAAGTAGCTGTGCCATAAGACCAGAATCGCGTTGAAGATGTTGCTGGAAAGCTGCAGGGTTAACAGCTGACCCATCGGGGTTCAAGCGTAAGTCATTTCCAGCCGCGCTGAGGGAGCAGCAGAGAAGACAATTGTTGAAAACTAAATTTAACAAATTCACAAGACCTAAGTGTAGATACTGTGAAAAAGTTTTACTTATAAAACCCCAAAGAGAAAGAAGCAAGACGGCAATTAAACAACTTACCCAGATGAGGCACTGGAAATCATCATCAATAAATCCTCGTCCTTAACACCCAAGGCACTCAATTTCTCAGAATTTCGAGTTTCCTTACCATTAAACAACAGCTGTTGCTGCTGAAGCGGAACATTTGTCTGCTCATTGATGCAAAAACACAAAGTCACCACAAAATAGTACATAAGATGCTAGATAAACCCCCAAAACCCTAAACCCCCCACAGTAGATTTCAGTAGAATTCAACTCAAATTCAGCTCCAGCATACTTTGACTCGGCACCAAACTAAAGAATTCGAACAAAAATCTCGAGAAGAGTGATACGGAATCCCTTACCTCAACCTCGAGCAGCGCCTTAACATTTTCAACCTAAGCCAAGAAATCCCCAGAATCAGCACAAAGAGAAGACATGGAAACATCGACAAATCGGAGAGAATGGTGAAATCAGACAATCCTCATCGAACAACTCGAGAGGTACATTGTGATTACGAACCGAAGTCAGGAAAACTAGGGTTATGTCAGAAGAAATCTTACAGTCTCATGGGGATCAACATCTAATGAGATGATCTGTTCATCGACCGTCATTACAGCGATCCTCATCTTCTATTCGTCTTTCCGATCTCCTCAGTCGTCCTGCTATGGTCAGGAATCTCCGTTGCTTCCGAAGTAAGGCTTTCGCTCCTGTATATTTGTGTGAAACCCTCTTACCCACTCAGAGGGTCCTTCAGCAATGACGGAGGCAGAGGCAGAGGCAGAGGCGAGGGAAAAAGCTTACTTTATATGGTTCATCAAGATATATACCATACCATTTGCAAAGCAATTATCTTACGGATCCTATTTTTGGAATGTAAAGGGTCTTCTCCAGTATCTTTACATACATTGTGTCCCGTTGTATCTATCGATTCAACAAACCTTAGCTCCGGCGATCTTGAATCTGCAAAACCCATGGCGTCTTCACCTGGTAACACTAACCCTTACCCTCCTCCGTTCGATGTCAGTAATTTCATCAAACCCTCTCCAAACCCTTATCCTACGCCCCCGGCTTCTTATCCTCCACCCGCCGGACCTTTCCTTCACAACCAGTACCACCAG
Source organism: Tarenaya hassleriana (assembly GCF_000463585.1). Classification (NCBI taxonomy): domain Eukaryota; kingdom Viridiplantae; phylum Streptophyta; class Magnoliopsida; order Brassicales; family Cleomaceae; genus Tarenaya; species Tarenaya hassleriana. The sequence goes on from NW_010965216.1 coordinate 350,740, forward strand.
CAGCTCTATATGCCTCCCGGAATCTCCGGTCAACCATCTCCGGCGTCCTCCGCGGCGACTCAGACGCAACAAGAGCCGCCTCCGGCTTCCTCCTCGTCCGCTGCTAACCTGCACCCGCAGAGATCGCTTTCGTATCCTACTCCACCTCTCAACCTTCAATCGCCTCAAGCGAACCACAACCCTGGTACGCAAATCCTCGCTCTCCTCAACAATAACAATGGGGGAAGCGGCAACAACGGCGCCACGGCCAATCAAGATCCGTCGCTTCTACTGTCGGGACTGCATCCACACGAGATTGCACGGCCGTTCCCGGGTGGTTCGGTTCCAGTCCGTGCCCAGAGCCGCAAGATGCCCAAAGGAAGGCGCTTGGTCGGTGAACATGCTGTGTACGATGTGGACGTGAGATTGCAGGGAGAGATTCAACCGCAACTCGAGGTGACTCCGATTACCAAATACGGGTCGGATCCCCAGCTCGTAGTGGGTCGACAAATCGCTGTGAATAAGGTCTATATATGCTACGGTCTGAAGGGAGGGAACATTCGGGTTCTCAACATAAACACCGCATTGAGATCTTTGTTCCGAGGCCATACTCAGGTTGTTCTTCTTATCCTTTCTCCAGCCTATTTACGTAGGTCTGGTTGGAACTTGAGCTTATATTTACTCAAATAAGAGACACTCTTCTGTACGTGAGTGTGGTAATTTGTAAGTTTGCTTCAAAGACTGGATTTACTTATTGAAGTAGCCATCTAGTTGATGTTGTCATTTCTTTGATCAGTTTCCCTGTTTTCGACCCATCTAGTTTAACAATCTTGATTCACACTATTCTCATTTTTAATGTTTGGTTGCATTTTTCAATCATGTATTCCCTCCAATTTTCTAACTGTATCTTTTGTCCAGAGAGTAACGGACATGGCATTCTTTGCTGAGGATGTCCACCTGTTGGCTAGGTAGTCTTCTACAACTCTAACCAGTAGCTTCGACATTTTGTTTGAGCTTTGTCTCCATATCACAGTTAAAGCCAAAATCTTGGAACAGTCAAGGTACCTGAAGTAGCTGTGCCATAAGACCAGAATCGCGTTGAAGATGTTGCTGGAAAGCTGCAGGGTTAACAGCTGACCCATCGGGGTTCAAGCGTAAGTCATTTCCAGCCGCGCTGAGGGAGCAGCAGAGAAGACAATTGTTGAAAACTAAATTTAACAAATTCACAAGACCTAAGTGTAGATACTGTGAAAAAGTTTTACTTATAAAACCCCAAAGAGAAAGAAGCAAGACGGCAATTAAACAACTTACCCAGATGAGGCACTGGAAATCATCATCAATAAATCCTCGTCCTTAACACCCAAGGCACTCAATTTCTCAGAATTTCGAGTTTCCTTACCATTAAACAACAGCTGTTGCTGCTGAAGCGGAACATTTGTCTGCTCATTGATGCAAAAACACAAAGTCACCACAAAATAGTACATAAGATGCTAGATAAACCCCCAAAACCCTAAACCCCCCACAGTAGATTTCAGTAGAATTCAACTCAAATTCAGCTCCAGCATACTTTGACTCGGCACCAAACTAAAGAATTCGAACAAAAATCTCGAGAAGAGTGATACGGAATCCCTTACCTCAACCTCGAGCAGCGCCTTAACATTTTCAACCTAAGCCAAGAAATCCCCAGAATCAGCACAAAGAGAAGACATGGAAACATCGACAAATCGGAGAGAATGGTGAAATCAGACAATCCTCATCGAACAACTCGAGAGGTACATTGTGATTACGAACCGAAGTCAGGAAAACTAGGGTTATGTCAGAAGAAATCTTACAGTCTCATGGGGATCAACATCTAATGAGATGATCTGTTCATCGACCGTCATTACAGCGATCCTCATCTTCTATTCGTCTTTCCGATCTCCTCAGTCGTCCTGCTATGGTCAGGAATCTCCGTTGCTTCCGAAGTAAGGCTTTCGCTCCTGTATATTTGTGTGAAACCCTCTTACCCACTCAGAGGGTCCTTCAGCAATGACGGAGGCAGAGGCAGAGGCAGAGGCGAGGGAAAAAGCTTACTTTATATGGTTCATCAAGATATATACCATACCATTTGCAAAGCAATTATCTTACGGATCCTATTTTTGGAATGTAAAGGGTCTTCTCCAGTATCTTTACATACATTGTGTCCCGTTGTATCTATCGATTCAACAAACCTTAGCTCCGGCGATCTTGAATCTGCAAAACCCATGGCGTCTTCACCTGGTAACACTAACCCTTACCCTCCTCCGTTCGATGTCAGTAATTTCATCAAACCCTCTCCAAACCCTTATCCTACGCCCCCGGCTTCTTATCCTCCACCCGCCGGACCTTTCCTTCACAACCAGTACCACCAGCAGCTCTATATGCCTCCCGGAATCTCCGGTCAACCATCTCCGGCGTCCTCCGCGGCGACTCAGACGCAACAAGAGCCGCCTCCGGCTTCCTCCTCGTCCGCTGCTAACCTGCACCCGCAGAGATCGCTTTCGTATCCTACTCCACCTCTCAACCTTCAATCGCCTCAAGCGAACCACAACCCTGGTACGCAAATCCTCGCTCTCCTCAACAATAACAATGGGGGAAGCGGCAACAACGGCGCCACGGCCAATCAAGATCCGTCGCTTCTACTGTCGGGACTGCATCCACACGAGATTGCACGGCCGTTCCCGGGTGGTTCGGTTCCAGTCCGTGCCCAGAGCCGCAAGATGCCCAAAGGAAGGCGCTTGGTCGGTGAACATGCTGTGTACGATGTGGACGTGAGATTGCAGGGAGAGATTCAACCGCAACTCGAGGTGACTCCGATTACCAAATACGGGTCGGATCCCCAGCTCGTAGTGGGTCGACAAATCGCTGTGAATAAGGTCTATATATGCTACGGTCTGAAGGGAGGGAACATTCGGGTTCTCAACATAAACACCGCATTGAGATCTTTGTTCCGAGGCCATACTCAGGTTGTTCTTCTTATCCTTTCTCCAGCCTATTTACGTAGGTCTGGTTGGAACTTGAGCTTATATTTACTCAAATAAGAGACACTCTTCTGTACGTGAGTGTGGTAATTTGTAAGTTTGCTTCAAAGACTGGATTTACTTATTGAAGTAGCCATCTAGTTGATGTTGTCATTTCTTTGATCAGTTTCCCTGTTTTCGACCCATCTAGTTTAACAATCTTGATTCACACTATTCTCATTTTTAATGTTTGGTTGCATTTTTCAATCATGTATTCCCTCCAATTTTCTAACTGTATCTTTTGTCCAGAGAGTAACGGACATGGCATTCTTTGCTGAGGATGTCCACCTGTTGGCTAGGTAGTCTTCTACAACTCTAACCAGTAGCTTCGACATTTTGTTTGAGCTTTGTCTCATTGTCTACTTTTTCTTTTATTCTGAACAGCGTTAGCCTAGAGGGAAAAGTTTTTGTATGGAAAATTTCTGAGGGGTCAGAAGGAGAGGATCAACCCCAGATTACCGGAGGAATAGTTCTTGCTGTTCAAATACTAGGGGAGGAGGATGCAAAGCATCCACGTGTGTGTTGGCACTGTCACAAACAGGTGATGCAGTAACTTTCTTTTGCAATGCTTGATTTTTTTCCCCCAAAGAATATATATCCGAGCGTTCCTTTACAAGTTTCTCTGACGTATCTATGTTTTCTGCTTGCTTAAAAATACATCTTTTAAAAGGAAATTTTGGTGGTTTCAATTGGAAAACATTTATTGCGGATTGATACTACCAAAGTTGGCAAAGGTGTAGTGCATTCGGCAGAGGCACCTCTTCAGTGTCCCCTTGATAAGCTGATTGATGGCATCCAGCTTGTTGGCAAACATGATGGAGAAATTACGGATTTGTCAATGTCCCAGTGGATGAAAACTCGCTTGGTTTCTTCTTCAGTGGATGGCATGGTTTGTATTTGTTTGCATCATTTTGTAAATAGTTTCCATGATATGCGTTTGAATGCTTTTTTTTCTGGAAATTGAAACCAATCTAATTCTGCGCTCTATATTTGCTTGTTCCCCCAGTTTGCTGGAATCTATAAGCCTGTTCAGAATGACTGTGATTTTCCTGCAGAATGTCATGTTTATTTTGTTTAGTTGTTGAAAGAGTGCATGTTCTGTTAGATCTTCTTTGCATTCTCTTTTGAAATGATGAAAAGAAAATGCAGCTTCTGTGATTGTACAGGTCTTCAGCCAAAGCTTTTTTTGGGTCTGCTAGTGCATCTTGCCTTTAACTAAATATCTGTAACTGGGAAAATCGATTAGCATATTTCTTGTTCATCTGTAGTTATGCTTTCCAGTATGCATTGTATCTCATATCATTTTTTTAAACTACACATTTTGCGTGAGTTTGGCTTTTGTACATACATGATGGATATGCTAACCCTGTGCACCCAAATTCTCCCTACAGATTAAGATATGGGAAGACCGTAAAGCACAACCACTTGCAGTTTTAAGGCCACATGATGGCCATCCGGTCAATTCAGCCACATTCATGACAGCTCCTGAGAGACCTGATCACATCATACTTATCACAGGGGTAATTTCTTAAAGTGTTCTAGTTAACTTTTCCTGGCTTTATCAGGTGTTAAAGGCTCACTCATTTCTCTTTCGCTTTTTAAATCCTACCTTTCTCTTTTGCTTTACTCTGAGAGTTTATAACTCTTTTTTCCCATAGGGTTCTCTAAATCGAGAAATGAAAATCTGGGTCTCAGATGGTGAAGAAGGGTGGCTCATACCTACTGATGCTGAATCATGGAAGTGCACCCAGACACTTGACCTACAGAGTTCAGCTGCGCCACGAGCTGAAGAGGTGTTTTTCAACCAAGTTATAGCATTGTCTCAAGCTGGCCTGCTTTTACTTGCAAATGCAAAAAGGAACGCCATTTATGTTGTGCACTTGGGCTATGGTTCTTGTCCAGTTGAGACAAGGATGGATTACTTGGCAGAATTTACAGTCACTATGCCTATATTGAGTTTTACAGGGACAGATGATCCTCCTGAAGAGCACATTGTTAAGGTTTACTGTGTTCAGACTCAAGCTATCCAACAATATACTTTAGACTTATGCCAGTGCCTGCCACCTCCTGTAGAGAACGTGGGTCTGGAGAAGTCAGATTCAAGTGTCTCACGGGAGTTGAATCCTGCTGGAGGCACGTCAGATGCATCTGGACAGAAGCCTACCGAAATACCTCCAGCTGACTTGATGCCCAAACAATCTGTTCAAGTAGGTAGATCGGAAAGTGCAAATGCCATTAGGTTTTCAGGGAGCTCTGCTTCAATTGAAACCACAGCACAAGAAGTTGCTCCGACCAATGGTGAACCTAAAACTTCTGGCCTGGTATCTGCAACCAGTGATACTGATATTAGGTATGCTCCTTCTCCACCACTTCCTCTTAGTCCTAGGTTGTCCCGGAAACGTTCTGGTTGTCATGCTCCAGGAAATACCTTTGAGTCAGCAGTACCTCAGGTTGATCTCGGTGGTAAACCACCAGCCACTGATTATTCTGTTGACAGTCAAATGGAGGCTAATGTGTCCTCTGCTGATGATGGCTCGAGGAGGAATGATGACAAAGTCACACACGATGATGCATTTGTAATTCGAAACCAACCGGTTGTTTTCAAACATCCCACTCATCTTGTAACTCCTTCGGAGATATTGATGGGTGTTTCATCTGCTGAAGCTACCAGTATTACTGAGGGCAAGAGAGATAGAGATGCAAATGTTCAGGATGTTGTGAATACTGATGTGGGAAGCGCAGAGGTGGATGTTGAAGAAGCAGGTGAAGGGAGATCATCTCAGAATGACGAAGTTAACTATCAGGAAGAAACTGAGAACCGTATTTCAGAAAACATAGAAAAAATATTCTGCTCCCAGGCCTCAAATCTCAGCACTGAAATGGCAAGAGACCGTCATGCTGTTATGGAGGAGAGTTATGTTCCTGAGGAATCACAAACACGTGGCCAATCTTCAGAAGCTGGGGAGGAAGGAGGACGTGATGCAAGAAGCGCATCTGGAAAATTTCCTGAGGCTTCACCATCTGCGCTGCCAAAGCCATCAGCTTCAAATAACAAAGGGAAGAAACAGAAGGGTAAAAGTTCACACGGTTCCAGTTTGTTGTCTACATCGTCAAATGCTACCAGTCTGGCAGACTCTTATAATGAAGGTCAGAACTCAAGTCTTCCAACTATAGAGTCACTACTGCCTCAGCTCCTAGTTATGCAAGAGACAATGAATCAGGTGGCTTGTTGATCCCTGAACTCAAATACAGCTTTGTTTTTTATTTTTTATATATAATATTTCCTTCCCTGTGAAGGTTTAACCCAGATTTGATGTTGCCTTTTGTGCTTTCAATTTAGCTAGTTTTATGCAGGCCCCTAGCCTTTGTTTCTTAGAACATATCCCATCAAAGTTTGATTTTTATGGTTTCCTTCCAGCTAATGTCTTCACAGAAGGAGATGCAGAGACAACTATTGAATGCTGTCAATGGTCCTATCAGTAAAGAAGGTAAAAGACTAGAAGTGGCTTTAGGAAGAATGATCGAGAAAGTCACCAAGGCGAACGCTGATGCTTTATGGGCTCGTTTTCAAGAGGAGGCAGCTAAAAATGAAAAAAGAGTGCGTGATCACACACAGCAAATAGTAAATGCAATGACGAACTTCATGAACAAAGAATTGAATGATGTGTTTGAGAAAGTGGTAAAGAAAGAATTTGCTGCAATAGGACCTGCTATAGTTCGTGCAGTAACACCAGCTATTGAGAAAACAACATTGTCAGCCATCACTGAGTCCTTCCAGGTCAGAGTTCTGAATATCTAAGACACTGTGAGAAAGTCACATGGTTGTGAAATATAACATGCTATTTTGCTATGCAGAGAGGAATCAGTGATAAAGCAATCAATCAACTCGACAAATCTGTTAATTCAAAGCTTGAAGCTACCATAGCCAGACAAATTCAAGCTCAATTTCAGACATCTGGCAGGCAAGCCCTCCAGGTTCGCGTGAGTTGAACCTAGTATGATTAATTTGTTATAGAGAGTATCTACAAGGTTTATGTACTGTACATAAGCATTCACTCTGAGCTACGCCACTAGTTATTGTTGTCCAGTTCAGAGAAAGCCGATCTCTTAGCAATATGTCTCTTTCTTTCAGGAGGCTCTCAGGTTCAGTCTGGAAGCTTCGATTATCCCTGCCTTTGAGATGTCATGCAAGAACATGTTTGAGCAAGTAGATTCTACTTTCCAGAAAGGGTTTGGTGAGCACACAGGTGCTGCCCAGCAACAGTTTGAATCAGCACATTCTCGGCTCGCGCACACTTTAAGGGTATGCAATTTTGATGGCATGAAAATTTCAGATTGCCATCACCCCCTCCTGTTGTTTAATCAAAAAAAATACTTTTGGGGTTCTTTCCAATATCATACTGCCCGTTTTACAGGAAACCATTAATTCTGCTTCCTCAGTAGCACAAACCTTAAATTGTGAACTAGCCGATGGTCAGAGGAAACTTATAGCTCTTGCAGCTGCTGGAGCTAACCCGGGTGCAACAAATGCCTTGGTTACTCAACTAAGCAACGGACCTTCGGGTGCCCTCCTTGAAAAGGTCTTGCACCTTTTCTGGGAACAAAGTCATTTGATATTTTTCTTTTTCTTTTTCTTTTCTTTTTTTTGACAAGAGCTTGTGTGGATCATGAATGCCGTTTCAGGTTGAGGCACCTCTGGACCCAACTACAGAATTATCTCGGATGGTATCAGAGCGCAAATACGAGGAAGCTTTCACATCTGCTCTACAAAGGAGTGATGTCTCTATTGTCTCCTGGCTATGCTCACAGGTGAAACATACAAACACATAAATAACTCTGTCTTAGTAACTTGGTCTTAGTAACTATGCGGACGGGTACCGTATTTTTGGATACTCGATCTCAATCTTGTCCTCGCGGGTTTTCTGGGTATAATCTCGGTCTTAGTCTTGCGAGATCCGGGTGTCACGGCCTATCTGCGGCTGAAGTTGGATACCAGTACCAAACCTGTGAAAAATTTCTGGAATTTCGTTGACTTACGTTGACTTCAGGGGTAAAATTGTGTCTAGGTGTTTGTTGTAATACATTAAAATAGTAGGGTCATAAACGTAATTTTATTCATATCCGGTACCCGCAAGATATCATGTCATGCTTCGGGAAAACCCGAACCCACGGTCCGGGTTTCTAGCCTCGTCCGTTCGTGACAAGTACCGGTGACCTGAGTACCTACTACCTGCGAGACCGGGTACCCAGAAACATGCAGGTCTCGGGTAAAAACGGCCACCCCTACTCCACACAGACTTGGATGGATCTAAAGAATCAATGAAGTGATCTTATTCATCGATCTAACCTTCTCTCCCGAGAGACAATTCCTTAACTAGTTTGCGAAATCCAGGTGGATCTTCATGGGCTACTGGCAATGGTGACGATTCCGCTGAGCCAAGGGGTGCTTCTGTCACTTATGCAGCAGCTGGCGTGCGACATCAATAATGACACTTCCCGGAAGCTGAGTTGGATGACGGATGTTGCTGCGGTCATAAACCCAGGAGATCAGACGATAGCGGTTCACGCCCGTCCTATCCTCGAACAGGTGTACCAGATCCTCCACCACCACCGCTCCACACCTGGCTTGACCGGAGCTGACCTATCCTCCATCCGCCTAGTAATGCACGTCATCAACTCCATGCTCATGAGCTGTAAATAAATGATTATGGTAATTACGTCTGCTGCCCTTTTCTCATCGTTCATATACGTACTTTGGTGTCTCTCTCATCATGTCTGAAGCAACCAACCTTTGGTTGTCTGGTAAATGGTCAGGTGGATTAAAACATAGGAGTATACGGTCTTTCTCTTCTCTGTATTTGTATTCGTTAGATTTTGATTCTCTTTCTTGTCATTTTGTTTTGGTTAAATGTAAAATCTGATGGGGTCTCACAGAGATGTTTATCATTTTCTACCATTTCCTTTTTCCAAGTCATAAATCTTTTGGAATTAAACGCACCGTTTTGTGTATCATTGGGAGGCACTAGACGCCTTCAGATAAGCAGGAAGTAACTATGTGGACTGTTATGGTATTTCTTACCTCGGTCAAAATATTTTTACACAGTAACAAATGTGGAAACTTTATAGGCTGGATGATAAAATACCCCAACTGAAATACCCGTTTGTCATACAAGCTCTATTCTTTTCCCTTTTCTTAATTGCAAAAATCTTCAACCTTAATTCTTTTTCTTTCAGCTTCTCATACGTATATACCCAGAGAGTTTAAAGTGAATAATCAGAATATGAGATGAACATATATAAAACCAAAAGAAGATATATATATATATATATAGTAGCTCTCTGTATTTACAAAAACTCTTCTACAACTCTACATAAAAAGCTGCAGAATTGAGAACTCTAATTCTCCATTAATTTTCGAGATTAATTACGAGGAATAAAGTTTACCCTAGAAAAAAAAACAGCGGCTATTTTTTGTTTGCTGCAAAAAATCACCTAAAACGCTACCAACACTGATCCGTTTCCCATCTCCGCGTCGTGT